>NC_079903.1:11105091-11705091 GCF_024868665.1 Triplophysa rosa | reverse complement strand
GTAACCAGAGTGTGTTTTGATGTGACGGACTGTGGTGCTCGGTCATGTCTCCCCCCTCTATTAATCACTTTCACTTTCTCTTTCCACAGCTTCAGCAGCAGGGGAGACTGTCTATAAACGCTTTGTGTTTCTGTGCCTTGTGAACCCATGAGTTGTTGGCTGACTCTTCAGTATGGACGTTTGAGTGTCATGATCTCTGCCATGATAGAGGAATGGCATATACGATAAAAGACAACACTTTACAGGAAATGTGACCCTGTGGTCAGTTTAATAGGAACCCTGGTGCACTTAGCTGGGGAACGGGAGATTTTATGGCTAGGTGTAATTTGATTGGACAGTGCTGGCAGCATGGCAGCAGTGTGCAACATGAGGTAAAAGGTTTTATCATGCTAATATAGGTTCATTTTCTGTAGAAAATGAGAGAAAAAATGCGAGTCTAATCCACTGACTGACTAATACGATGTGCTTTTAACTTGCAGAGTATCCACGCTGCATCTAATTACATAATGGTATTTTAAAGTTCACCCAAAAATAAAAATTGTGCCATCGTTTCATTTCAGACCTGTTTGACTTTTTTCCGTGTGGCACAAATGTTAGGTAGGATGTTTAAGCTGCTCTTGGAGAGTGGATAAAGATCAGAACCGTGATAAAAAAGCATAATAAAATAAGTTGAGTCACTATTTACTTTCAATGTATGACAAAGAGCAGCGTGAACATTCTGCGCAACATCTCTTGAGGTCCACAGAAGAAAGTAAATCGAATGTGTTTGAAACGGCATGAGGCTGAGTTAACGACAGAATTTACATCTCACATTGAACTATCCCTTTAATTTACATGTTGGTTACCAATGACAAGCAGCAAGCAACCGATTATATAATTAAGTGATTCATTTCTTGCAACTTGTCAAAACTTGATTCATTTCCAAATTGCACAGCGTATGTTGATAAATGGAACTGTTGTCACAAAGGTTTTTACAGTGTACTTGGAATTGTTACAAGGTGAAATTTCCTGCCAGTTTGATCAGGCCGTTTGAAGGCAGCGCACCCTGGTGGCTGTGTGAAGTAATGCATCATTATGTTTGTCTCTCACAGGGAGCATCTAGGTGCAGTGAGAGCCCCTGCAGGGTCTGAGAGCTTTGAAGCACTGATTTATTATTGTATTAGTAAAGCCAAGAAATCAACAGCCAACAAGAACAACAACTCCAGATTCAAGAAAAGGACAGGTCAGTTTCACAGCCACCTACATGTGTTCGCAATCTTTATCTCTGAATTGGATGATCATCTGTTGAATTATTGTACAGTAGGACTACTTAGTTAAGTTTAATGATGCTTGCTTTAGCACATACAACTAAGACAGAGGTTTAAGGACTTAAATTGGCCTTTAAAGTGATAGTTCACCAAACAGCGACGGCACCCATTCACTTGCAATGGTTTTGTCTCTATACAAAAGAAGTGAAAGGGTACCACCGCTGTTCGGTTACCAACATTCTTCAAAATATCTTCTTTTGCGTTCTTTGGAAGAAAGAAATGCATACAGGTTTGAAATGACAAGAGGGTGAGTAAATGATGACAGACTTTTTATTTTCAGGTCACTTTAATGTCGGAAAAACATCCCATAAACTTGCACTGAAGTACAGATTAGAATAACATGTCTTCCTATACCAATATCAGCTCTTACCCATTGGGACCAGAAACCAACCACCTACATTAGCAGTGTCCTAGCAACCGCATAGCAACATGCAAAAAATGCTTTGAAACTGCATAGAAACACCTTGGAAACCAGCTACAACACTCAAGCATAATAGTTTTACTCAGCCAAGCACAATCTTTTTTGGATGTTTTGTACATTGTTGTCTCTGTGTCTCATTTGCTTTGATGTCTTCAGATGCGTCCTCCTCTCAGACCCAGCAGTCGCATGCATCTCAGGCCTTTGAGCAACGAGAACGTCTCAGCTCTCCCTCAAAGAAAAAGTGGAAAAGTCCACTCAGAAAGTCCCAATGTCTCCATATGTCCCCTCTGCTGCGTTGGCTTCACCCCAGAGAAGACAGGAAATCACTTCTGGCCAGTATGGACCCAGTCCTCTCAAACTATGGCTCTCTGCTCTGAAAGCCTTGAAAACCTTGGGGCGGCTCATCTTCTTGTCCATTAGCAAAAATGTTCAATGGACACACTATCAGTACTGTTTTGTAATCAGCCGAAACTAGATACGATTTATTATCTTCTCCGTTTGGCACAATATCCTACACATATCTGTATTTTCTGTACATTTACACAAAGGATTAACGTTACAGGGGTGTTCTTTTCGAAGAAATAGGAAAAGGACAGGAAAGGCTTTGTTTCGTAAAAAAATAGATTTCCAATGTTAGGAAAAATCCTGCTGGCCACTTTAGGTTTTGTTAAACGTCAAAATTGTGTATATTGTGAAGGATAGAGAGTTTAATACTCTGTACAAGTATGTCCTCAAGACGTGATAGTTACTACAGGGTTTCTTTTCTTCCTTCTACAAAATATTCCTCAAAAAGATAAAGAAAGAAGTAATCTGGCACATATTTCAGCACTTCTACCATGTTTTGTGCAAGCTAACAATTAGTTTTAAATGGCATATGTTGTCTGTTTGTGGCAAAGCTTCAACAGTATTAAAAAACATAAAGGGGTTTCATGTAAGCTAAGAAAGTTTAAATCATATTTTCCTTAATAAGCTATTCAACATGAAATGTAAAGCACAGCATAACATTGAAAAGCTATTTTTATGCAGCTGACATGAAGCCAGTTTTGAATTCCAAGTGAAGGCAGGTAGATGAGAAAACATTAATTTATGTTTATTGTTTATTGTTCCATATTTATTACATTTTGCTCTCTTTGGACAGCTTTGAGGCACTTTTTATCAATTTAACAACGTGACAGCTTAGGTGGTTGGAGGTAGAATAATATTAGCACCCTGCTGCAAAAAAGATTCAGATTCACCTTCATGCTTTTTGACATGTTCAGATGACATAATTACAAATGTAAAGTGCTAAAGTAGAATTATTTGGTCCTTGTCTTGCACAAATGTAGTTAGAAGTGGTGAAATCCATTATTAATCTTTCTGTAACTTCCTTGAGGATAAATGATCGTTTGACATGTTGCTTTAGATATACACAAAGGAAGTACAGTAGATATTGTGCAGACTAATATCGTATAACATAGCAAAGTGAAATAATCCTTACTTTAATCAGTGGAAAAAGAAATGACCAGTCTTTTTAGTTACTTTCTACGTACAAAAGTGAACCTCCAAAAGTAGCTAGACTGTGCTCTTTTTTTAAAAAACAATTTGCAAGTAGATTGTATTGTAATCTTTAGTATTTGTCATCCATCACAGCTCATCGGACATAGCAAAGTTTGTGTTATTTCAATTACTAATGGTGAGTCAAGTATTTTCAGAAGGACGTCTATTGAGTTCACTAACAGCTGCTGATCTGCTACCTACAGTAAAAGCTAACCGGGCTGTGTATATGCTAGTTTAGTTGAACCGATGGTGAATGTATGGTTTGCTCCTAGAAATCAGATTTATCTGAAGACTTACAGTACAGTTAATGTGATGTTTCTCTCTGTTTTAGCTCCTTTAGACACCTGTGCAAATGAACTTTCTCCAAACATTTATGGGATTTTTGTGGGAAAATATAGTAATACGGTACAGTGTTGTAGGAAATCGAATGAAATGTCATGCGGTACTTGAATCAGGTGCACAAACACACATACTTCTGTGCATAGAGATTCACGGAGAAGCCATTTTATTGACTACAAGAAAAAAACATAGGTTGAGTTTAGAGGATTTGAATTGTTTACTTTCGTTACTCCCTCTTATTTTATGTAGCCATTTTACTAAATACAGTAGGAATACTCAAACCTCTCACAGAATATTTAAGCTAGGCTATTCTCTATTGCTTTTTTACCCCCATATGGTGCGTACCAATTCGTAAGGCTGCTAGTAAGGCGTAGTCTCCTCGAGGAGAGAGAGGCTGTGGCAATTTTTAGAAAATCTTGATTACAGTACCTGCCTTTAGCTGTCAGGAAAGAAGTACTGAACCTTTGCTACACGTCCTGCAGGAACCCATTACTGAATAAGTCCTACAAAAACCACATAATGTTTACATGATCTAGAAATAACGTGCTAAGATGTAGGCACATCGTACACATTATGACTTGGTGCTATGTCTTTTTCAACTCGTGGTGCTGTGGTTCAGAGGTTAACACAAACCGTCCTCTGTCTTTAACTAACTAAACTAGCTCTGTTGTGATTTCCTTCATTGAGTTCTGGTGAGTAGGACTGCAAGCAATAAAACCTCTCTCCAAGGAACGGTCCTGTGCGCTTACCATGGAAATGGAAAAGGTGGAATTTACAGTTCAGCTTTGACATACAAATTTGAAACGTGCTTACATTATTAAGTGATCATTTGCTGAATATCAACAAACACACAAAATATTCATATATGGAAAGATTTATAAAGTGATAGAATTTGCTAGTCTTGATGCGGCAGCGTATCAATGTATAATTTATGAAGTATGATACTAATGTTTTCATTTAGCATGGAAAGGACCTGTTTGAAAGACGGTCTGGCGCCTCAAGCGGCAACGTTTTTGTTTTATAGTGTTTCTTTTGGACACAGTTGCAGTGACGCATCCCGGCATAAATCTGTCAGTCTGATTTAAGATGGAGTGTTGCTGTATATCTGCGGATGGTGATTGACAGTGTATTTTATCCAGAACCCCTCGTCTCTGGAAGGAGAACTCAACTGATATTTCTCTTGTTAAATATACGCGATTGTACAGGGAGACATGCCCCCTTTTTCTTGGTAGAGACAAGACTAAAGGGCCATTCACACAGGGCGTGTTCTTGCGCACTTCTGCATTGTTTTTGATCGCAAGAACGCGTCCTGTGTGAACGGTCCCTAAAAGGGCACATTTGCAGGAATTGTCATATCATCTCTTTGATTGCCTGTATTTAATTATTGTGCTTACTACTTATGGTGCTTTTGTGAAACTTTTTTATTTTCAAATTATTTTATCGTTTGAACAGAACTAACCTTACACGAGAGAGTTTGACCTGTTTGTCATGTTTTAGATAAAGTGCATCTTTCTGTTCTTTATTCTTTGCTGTTCATATTAACCAGCACTGAAAACTTAGAATGTAATTCTGCATTATGCACTAATTTACGACTGTTTTAACATTAAACCTCATACTTAGAGCTTATTGGAAGCATATTTCAAACAGCATTTTTGTGCTTTTTACTGCTTTTAAAATTGTGTTGTACATTGTTTACAGATTATATTATCTGAAGATGTGTTCTGGGCAAACATGTTTTTCATCTTGACATCCAAAATGCAATGTATAAGAGACTGTTCTTATTTGAAGAAAAAAAATCATAAAATAGATTTTTTATTTCAGAATTATTGGATTGAATGATTGAATGACTTGATTGGAGGCTTCTTTGTTAAGTAATCTGATTTATTTCAGGTATTATTCTTAAACAGTATGGTGCTGTACCAAAGCCTTATGTAAAATACTATGATGTATTGTTTGATTAATCTGCCACTGCTAAAGAATTCTCCAAGAAATTGTTAGACAAAACTGATTATGATGCACAGTGCAGTGTGCCTCTATTTTATTGTCCTGGATTAATACGTAAAAGTATTTTTCATGGACGTCCAGTGTCTCTACATACTCAGATGTTAAAGATATGGTGCCTGGTGTGTCTTCATGCTGCTAGGAGTAAATGTTAATAATGTTTCCTATCTGTTCAACCACCATCTGAATTGTGACATTGACCTCCACAATAACACAGTTGGACACCTTGATTCAGCATCTTGATAGTTAAAGGGAACAACCCTGCATTAAGCAATGGCATTTTTAGAATAAAGGAAAATTCTGTTGGTTTCTTTTGTTTTAATGATTTATTTTGTTTAGTTTTATCAATAGGCTTTTCTCAAGAAAATAAAATCCCAATCAAAAAGACATATGCTATCCTGACAAATGAATTGTCCCTAGAGTCGCAACACACTAGATCGGGAAATGATAAATGCAAGCGTTACGTTTGTCCACGTGCTGTCTTTAACAGCCCAAATGTACGTAGTTCTGTATAGTGGAGCCGTTCAATTTGCATTGTTTACATCACCAGATGCCCGGATATGCTCATTTTGGCAAGCTCTATTAGGTTGACATTTTTCAACGCTTTGGTCCATGTAATAACCCCGTAAAACTTTTTTTGTATTTTGATATAATAAAAAAACAAGAGTGTTTATTTGTACGAGTGATCTTTTGACTAATTTCTTGAATTGACCACTAGAGGCCACTGTTGCTTGTGTTCATTCAGAAGGGGCAATGGATTTAATGAGAGCCTTTTTTTCTCAACATATTAAGCGAAATGCCTCAAAGGGAAGGTGTTATCGAGACGTTTGCCACAATGACTGATATAGCTGTAATCAAGGAAAAAAATGTCATCCAGGCGCAAAGTCTATAAACAACACAACTCCCTCTCCCACGCCCATTTAAAGGAGGAAAGATAAACCACACTGTGACAAACGTCCTGGCAAAGTCGAATGGCCAACTCCCTTAGACAGATAATCTGACAATTAGCGTGATATTGGTGGTAAGGATGACGGTTTCCCGACTGTCCAAAGTAAACTTGAAACAGGCACGGGACAGTTTTGGTTAAGTAAATACACCTTGGTCATAGCCACGCCCCTAGACACACGCGCACTCAATTTATCAAGTGACGTGTGGGGAGAACTTTTCCCGTGTCCTGTCTGAAGAACAAGCTCATTCATTCCTGTATGCGTTCACAGATCCCACATTTAAACGCGACGAAGGGTATTTTGTTGATGACGGGACTCTTTTTACCTTACCTACATTGACGGATGTGATTTAGGTTTATAAAACTTTAAAGATCTCGATGTTATTTGGAGAGTAACGCTGAATCGCAGACAGGTGAGTGCTGAGTGCTTTTTTGCTGGCGATTTCAGAGAGCCGAATGAACTTGTGAGGCTAATGGATTCGAAGCCATCATACTGGTTTAAGATGAGTAGGCTACTGCTCCTAATAAACATTGGGTATTTCTGGTCATATATGTGCCGTTATAATAGACCAGTGTGTTAAATACTGTCATCAACACAGTTTTCCTCGGTTGCAGAGAAACACGATAAAAACATTTGTTTTGGCAGCGCAACCGCTTTGTTTCTCATAAAAGACGCCAGAGAGTCATTTAAAGAACTTGTGAGAGAGACCTTGACCGGAAGCGCTGATGATGTCACATGCTGTTGCTCATAACAACAGAACATTAAAGTATAAGTCTCACATTTTACCTGCTTATTCAACAAATCCATGCACACACAGAACGAGTCATTGTCTGTAAACATTCCCCCATATGCAGCACCCAAACTGACATACTGATTTCGAGAGGATCTGTCGCTTAGCAACCACACCAATGTTAATTAGCTTTCACAGAATCCCATACACAAGTTGTACGTTAGTCTTGCAACGTGATGTAATAAATCATGTTCAGACTCTTTTTGAACACTAGTGTCCAAAAGGCTGAGAACATAGCTAAAATGCGTCTTTTTTGAATTTTGTTTTTCATTAGGGATTATATTTTGTAGATAGTCATATTATCTGAAACATTAATGTTATTTAGTTATTGTATGAAGTAATACGTGTCATCATTTTGCAACAAAAAGTGCAGAATCTTTATTGCTTTGTTTGACGGTGCTTCTTTGTTGTTAAAAAATGAAAATAAATCCTAAAACATTGATTATTTCCTGGTTTAAATTAAATTCTGAATACTAGATTTTCAAATGGGAGCCTCTCTGCATTCTACACTTAATCATAGGCTATGGGAATATGTGAACTGGAACCAGTGTGTACTTGCAGTATAAACCCAAGGTGAAGTGAACCCTCTCTGGTGTCTGCACGCACATTCTGAGCTGTGTTTCTGGATCATTCTGCTTAGTCAACATCAGACTTCTCTCCGTCAGCCCTTTTGACAATAACGCCTTTAGAGAAGAACATTGTGTCATTCACATGATGTCAAATTGTTCACTGCGACCAGACCTATTATGTCAGAAATTCTTTGCATTAATAAAATCTATGATGCCTTTCATGAGGTTTCTTGGTTTGAAGTGGTTAAACTCTGTCAATGAGGGTGTGGCCATTTCAGAGTTCCTTTTGTTTATACTGTACATTACACGTGAATTATGATGGATTGGGGTATGCCAGTTATTGCTTGTTTGGGCATTACACAAGACTTGTAGTCTTCACAGTCTTGCATCATTAGTGCTATTTAAACATTCAGTTGAACGCTCATTTTGTTCAGTTGTGATTATTGTTCACATTCACCATTTAGTACACCAAGTTTTTATTGATTTAATGGATTAGTTGCACAATAAATAAAACATGTCTTTACTCAACCTTGTGTTGCTCCAGTCCAGACCCATTTGACTTTCTATATTCTGTGTAAAACATACAGTTATAATGCACGGAGACTGGTATTTTAAGCCTCAGAATGACACAAAACCACCAGGAAAAGTCATACATTTTTTAATGAATCAATAGATCTGTTTAATAAAAATGATCTAAATGACTTGCTCGTTGACTCACCGATTCAATGATCCAATTGCAGCATTTCCTTTGAAGGCTTACTGGAAGGAAATACTATTAAAGGAATTAGTTCACCTTCAAAATAAAAATTCTGTCATCATTTACTCACCCTGCCTGTTGTCATTTTAAACCTGTGTGACTTTTTTTCTTCTGCAAATGAAAAAAAAAGATTTTTCGAAAAAGTTGGTAACCAAAAACCGTTGGTCCCCATTGATGTCTACTGTATGAACACAAAACAAATGCAAATCAAATGGGAACCAAAAGTTTTCTGTTACCAACATTTTTCAAAATATCTTTTGTGTTCTGCAGAAGAAAGAAAGTCATACAGGTTTGAAATGACAATATGGCGTGAAAATAATGACAGAATTTCCAATTCATTTAATAATATGGCAAAACTAGTGTCATAATTCCTCACATACGTAAAAATAAAATGATGAGTCAGATGGGGACCTCAGTCCCTATTCAGTGTAACCACATGGGAAAAAGCGACCATCACGTTTTCTGTACAACACAAAAAGAACATTTTACAATAAAGTCATACTAGTTCAGAACAACATGAGGTTGATTACAACAATTATAACAATTTTAATTTTGGGTGAACTGTCTTTAAAAATGACGCCATTTTGATAAATGTCAAGCATGACTGTGACACACGTGTGGGTATCACAGCTCAAAGCGGGTTAACAAGCTTTTACCCTTTCGCCGAGGTTTTAAAGATAAAGTCCAATCTCCTCCCTCCCCTCCCTCCCAGACGGGCAGCTGTTGCAGTGTTTCAGTATCATGGAGGCGTGCAGTGGGACTGCAGCAGGGACGCGCGGCAGAACTCCAGCATCTCTGAGAGACGCATGCAATCATGATCCCTGTGAAGGGTGAGTAACAGCCCTCATACTGCGCCTCTTGGCTTCTGACACGACTCTCGGTTTGCTCGGACGGCAGCTGCGGCAGGAGATTACCATTAGTTATGCAGTATACTGCGTACGTGCATGCGTGTGCCTCTCCTGCAAGGTTAGATGAGGCATTTGCGCTACAACTGGCTGAATGTCTGCATAATCTGTGCTGCAGTGCATGTAAACCGTGGTGGTTTTTTGCACACACAAGCATTTTGTGTGTCATGTGACCGGTCACCTTATTCTATTTCTGAGACAGCATATTTTAACAGCGCTGCATGGAGCAAATGTGAATCTGTCCCCTGTGGTGTAGATTATAGTGGTGATTTGTGTGCAACTGGTGCCCTACTGAGTTGATAACACGGGAAGTACAGTCATCAATGAAAGGAGATGTGTTTAACCGCCCCAACGAATTAGACACTGTTTAGTATAATTTGTTATGTGGAATTCATCTTGCGTTTTAAAGGGATAGTTCACCCAAAAATAACATTTCTGTCATCATCTATTCACCCGCATGTTGTTTCAAATTTGTTTATAACTCTTTCTTCGGTTCTGTGGAAAACAAAAGAGGATATTTTGAGAAATGTCTCAGTGGTTTTGTGTCAGTACAATGGAAGTCAATGGGGACCAGTGTTGTTTGATTACCAAAATTCTTCAAAACATCTTCTTTTGTGTTCTGCAAAAGATGGAAACTCATAAAGGTTTTGACAAAACACAAGGATGAACAAATGATGTAAATTTCATTTTTTTGCGCGAGCTATTCAATTAATGTACTATTTTGATGCACTTTAAAATATCTGTAAACTTTTATCCTCTTCTATGGGACGAATTATCGTCTCATGTTGGTTTAATCTTGGGGTGGGAAGGGAGATTGTGGGACATTCTGGAACAAAAAGAGAATCACTGAGTTCGTCTTTTGTCTGATGAATGTATCATCTAAACTCCAGCCTTTCATTCCAGCTTTTATTCCCATTCTGTGAGGATTCCCGACCCTTAAAGCTGTTCCGGCTCACCTTTCCTCACCCCTGGAGTGCCTCACGTTTCACCATTTCTCCATCTCTTTTGTTACTTAGGGTGGATTCGTTTTTGTGACTGACTGACTGATTCAAGCGATATTCTTGTTCAATACAAAACACACACAATAGTCAGCTTTTTGGCAGTGCTGACCACATGATCTGTAATGTCCCCTTGTTTCGACCCTCTTGGCTATGTTCTCAGCTGCAGGGTGAACTGGGGAATGCTCTTGAGGTTATCTAAAGTAGGTGGAGTTTTCAAAAGAAGCGTACAGTATATATGAAAGTGAGCTTTTGCTTTTGGAAACAAAGTTTTTGCTTGAATGAATGAGTGAATGAAACGTTTGTGTATAATTCATAATGACTGCTCTTTTTTTCCTCATAAGATTAGTCCTATCTGGCCTTAGACATTCCAGTATTAACAAATCAGATTTTTTCATCCATAAAGGGATACTTCACCCAAAAATGAAAATTCTGTCATCATTTACTCACCCTCATGTCATTACAAACCTGTATGACTCTCTTTCTTCGGCAGAACACGAAAGAGGATATTTTGAAGAATGTCGGTAACCAAACAACACGGTCCCCCATTGACTTCCATTGTAAAGACACAAAACCACTAAGACATTTCTCAAAATATCTTCTCTTGTGTTTCACAAAAGAAAGAAGTACATGCAGTTTTTGAACAACATGAGGGTGAATACATGTTGACAGAATTTTTATGTTTGGTGAGCTATCCCTTTAACACACCTCTCCATATCCAAGTACCTAATGAACACATTGAAAATGCATTAGGACTGGCATGTGCTTTGTGGAGCTTCAGTTAAGTATATTATTGACAGAACCTGGCCTTGATCAGCCTGCAGCGGGTTGTTTGGTTATTGCCTCATACTCACAGGTCAAGAGTTCAGTGCAATGAATGGCACTTCTGAGCTGTGTTTGTTTATTACCTCTCAGGAACAAAAAGTGGGTCAATAGTAGTGTCACCGTTCTGTGTCATAATAATACTTCAATTCTAATCCTAATTTACTGAATGTGTCAGGACTGATACATTTACACAAATCATACTGCATTTCCTATATGCTTTTGAGAATATGTTTGAAAAGACATATGCTGAATAAACACTGACAGAATTTTCATTTTTGGGTGAATCCTAGTTCAGTTATTTCATGCTGTTGATATTACTGCTTTGCCCTAAGTGAAGTGATGCAGAGGTATACCATCACAAGCTTATTTCAACATAACCCTCTCCGATCCTCTCTTCTTTAAGGCCCCACCCAGAGGATGATGAGGGGGAGGAAGATAGGATCCGGCAGCCAGCTGAGACTGCAGGCTGGGAAGACGCCATTGCTGTTATGGTGCGAGTCTGTATACTCGATCACTGTGGATCTGTAGCTTCATGTGTTGTTTAGAGAGCTGTGCTGTCATTTGTTTGTGTATATGTGTACGCAGGCACGAAGAGCATCGATGGTGCCTGCAGACCTGCCTGCAGAATCTTCCCTGCGCTCATGTGCCAGCACTGCCAGCATGAAGGTCAAGAACATCAAAAAGTAAGTGATAACATGGACAGTTTATACCTTACATGGAGGAGAATACTGATGATCTCTTCGTATTTTCCAGACTGTCCCTCACCAAAGGCCATTTCCCCCGGCTGGCAGAATGTGCTCACTTTCACTATGAGAACGTTGACTTTGGCTCTGTGCAGGTGAGGGTTTTACAGTAAACTCAGGATTGCTTGAAGGGCTTAGTCACGTTTGATGGGAATGTGCTAATTTTATTGGCTGGGGTGTTGGTTTGGCTAGCAGTATGAAATCCATCATGTGAAAATCAGGGCTGTTGTTTTAAGTGATGAGTAATCGACGTTAGGCCTTATTGGGTCAACTGCTATCCTACAACATGTTGAGATTGTACTTCTTGAGTTGCTGGTTTTATTTTGTTTTATGTGTTGAAGGGACAGTTCACCCAAAAATGAAAGTTCTGTCATCATTTACTCACCATAGAGTTGTTAAAAATCTGTATAAATATCTTTGTTCTGATGAACACAAAGAAAGATATTTGGAAGAAGGCTTGTAACCAAACAGCTCTTGGCCACCATTGACTGCCATAGTAGAAAAATGACAATGGTAGTCAATGGTAGTCAAAAGTGCCCAAGAACTGTTTGCTTTTCTAAATTCTTCAAAACATTTTTCAGCAATCTTTCCTACTATGGTAGTCAATGGTGGCCAAGAACAGTTTGGTTACAAGCATTCTTTCAAATATCTTTCTCTGTGTTCATCAGAACAAAGACATTTATACAGATTTGGAACAACTAGAGGGTGAGTAAATGAAGACAGAATTTTTTGGGGGTGCACTTTTCCTTTGACATTGTCCATTACCTTATTTCATAGCAAACCTTCTTACAATAAATTTGAAACTTGTGAAATTTGTTAAACCTCACTTTTTCCATCCTCTCACTGACTCTTGGACCTAGACGGTCTCTTTGTAATTCAGACATATTTCCTTTACACAGAACATCAGACTACTTTATTGGACTTAAATGTCTGTTTATTAAAAAACAGCTTCAGTATGTTGTAATTTAGCCATATTTATGTTATGCAGTTCGAGTTCCAGCAGAGAGCAGCAGATATCATTCCCTGTAAAGTGACTGAGACCCCCCATAACAGAGGTGTGTTGGTTTCAGCGTATCATCATGAACGGGGTGTGATGTCATAGCTGCGAAACAGGAAGTGTGTAGTACAGCTCTGCTTCCATCATCTTGTGTGTTCCAAGGTCACAGACTCCTGTGTGTTTGCTGAAGTGTCCTATAGGTTATTGTTCAATCTCCTGGGCAGGTTACATTGAAAAACAGTGGCCAGGTGGTCAGAGAAAATGTAGGCTCTGGATTCTAGACGTCCAGCTACTGTCCCACTCCAAACATGCCAATAACACATGAAGGTTGATGTTTTAGAAGGAGTGCCCTCCTTATTCACACTCTTTTGTTGCATTTACAGCTCGTGCACATTCTTGCTGAACAATAGTATATCAATAGACATGTCAAACTGCTGCAATTGTATGCCATGATGTGAAATACAAAGGCCATTTGTCTCGCTGGTGTGCACTTCTGTCATCTAATCTCATTTTAATGCAAATACTGCTACTGAAATGCTCACGTAGCCTACCTGTAGTGTTACCAGTACAGTAGTTGGGTCGACAGTTCCAATGTCCAAATTGTTTTTAAAATGATGATTTAAAAAATGTAGTTTACTTTATGTAGGATGATTTTATGTAGAAAACAGTAAAGCAAAAAATGACGCTAAATTATGGAAACTATAGAGGAAATCAGTATTTTGTTTTGGACAAGGTCAATTTGAGAAGTTAAATTTCATGACATATTCAGACTACATGTCAAGAAAAATACTTTGAAATATGCTAAATATATCCTAGAACTTATTTTATTGACATTGTCATACACAGTTTGCTTCTCGAGTACATCCATCTTGTTTTTTACTAGATTTCAAATATTAAGGGAGGGAATTATTTCTTTTTAAGCAGTGTAATGGTCTAATTATGTAAATAATAAACACATTAATTTTAGTTGAATGTGGGTGAAACGGATGAAACTCCACATTGACCTCAGGTCATTTTCGCTACACTACACAGAAACTCATATTTGTAGGAGGATTGAGTTTCTCAGCTTCTCCTTTGTCAATTTATTCAGTCAGTTTCACTTTCAGTAACCAGACAAATCACGTTCAGTTGTTGTAGGAAATGTTGTTTTAATGAGGTAATATTTAATGCAAATTGTGACATCTGTAATTTATTTAGCCAAAGTTAAACAACAATCCTAAACTTGAGCTACGCTCAGCCGACATTCCTTTTCAGATGGTACTTACAGTAATTTGGTTTTCTCATATAGTCACATTGTAAAATGCCACTATAGATTCCTCCCCTCTGTGTTTAAGCCTTAGGTATTGGGCTACAATTCTGTTTCATCTTCATGCAGAAGTTGGTGTCATTCCCAGAGGTGGTGTGACTGTTCCACATTCCTCCGCTTAGCTTTACAGAGGAGCTCTTAGTATTCCTGCCTCCACCCTACCAGAGATGGAGATGAAGGAAGAAGTAGGCCAAATACTGTAATGCGGCAATGAGCCTCTACTGATCTGAGACCAGCAGCTCGTCATCTGAATACCTTCATCTCCATCTGAGCAGTTGATTGAGACATTGATTAAGTCGCTATCTCCTTAGCTATAAATCCTGTCAGATTGAGGGAACGGCCTCCTGTGGAGATCCAGCCCTCACTCACCACCATTTCATTAGAATGGATATAAACATGCAGGCTTTAGCAGATTGTCTAAACTGTGCTGACCTGTGTGAGTGTTCACTTTTGCCTGTGTTACAGATCTGCAGATCCATCTTGAAATATTGATACTGATCTTCCCAAACTGATGTTGTAGTATGAGGATTGGTACTTTTATAATAGGGTAAAAGATTTTAGCAGTGTTTCATATAGATATAAACTTACTGTTTAGCTGAGAAGTTAAAGTTTCTGATCATTTTTAGTTTGGGCTCATTTAATATAGTCACGGTTAAAGGTCCAGTGTATAAAGTTTAAAGGCATCTAACGGTCGGGTTTGCGAATTGCAACCAGCGTCTTCAGAGCACTACGGTGGCTGACACAGAACTAAGATGTCGTCATGTTTTTGCTTCTTTGCCGAAGGAGATAACGTATTTATGAAACGTGCTCTGTAGAGCAGTTTGTCCATTCAGGGCTACTGTAGAAACAACATGGTGAATTCTATGTTAGGGGACCCACGGTGTATGTAGATAGAAAATTATAAGGTCTTTATACACCTCTGAAGACATAGTTATGTATATTATAACGCATTTATGTCAATAGGTCCTCCCAAAAATTACACATTGAACCTTTACATGGCTATAAATACTAATTTTATTCTTAGAAAAAAAATGAATAATATAGTTTGCCTTATTGTGAAGATATATGGAGTTAACATTATGAAATGGGTCATCACTAGATTATTGTGTATAATCTATTTTATATTTCACTGTACTATAGCCCGATTAATTTCAGATTTCCCAGATTTCAGCCTCATCTCAAAGAGAAACAACAAGCCTGCCATTCCTCTTTGCTCCTGATGTAATTTTACAGGGCATGTAATTGAATTGCCGAGAAACCTGGCGTAATTTATGACGCTGTAGATGGACTCCAGTCTGATTCCAGCAAGGACATAGAAAAATAAAGGTCAGAAGATGATCATTGGGTTACTCTTTTATACTGTAGTTTTTATGTACAGTAACTTGAGGAATTTCCTCGTGGATTATTGCTGCTTCTGTCCAAAAAGATTATGCTGCAGTTACACAAGTGGAATTTTAATCTACAGATTGTATGACAAACAATCGGTTTAGTTCCAGCGTGACCATTAACCATTGGTGTCTGCTTTTACCCAGTTTTATTTTAAGGAATTTGCAGATAAGTCTTATAGACCAGATGCTTCAAACCCTGGAGAAATGCGCTCATGTCCTTTTTTCAGTATTATAGAGAGTTTTGTTGTTCCGTAAAATTTTCCTGGAAGGTTTTTAAACTAATGGTTAGACGTTCATAAACATTTGAGTGGTGAGAATGCGTCCACATTAGCACAGATTCATGTTTGAAAGGAATTAGAAAGCTAAACCTTCTTAAACCTTAAATCAGTAAAAGCACCAAATAACCTTTTCACAGACATTACATAGACTGTTTCATCGGACGCACACGCCTGGCCCGAAGTTAACTTCCGGTATGTGTTTGGTTATATAACTATTTTTTCATATTTCATTAATATTAATATTTAATTATATATTAATTGTATTAAATTAAACTAAAACTACTCAACAGTTATTGATTCTTTGCAGAGGTCTAACGAAAGTTTGGGCCACATAACCTCAGTTTATGTTGTTGCTGCTGAAACCGTCGATTCGGGTCACATGTTGACAGACGTCCTATCGAAAAACAGTTGCCATACTGTAGCTCTGCAAAAAAAAAGTATTATAATTTTCATTTCACGTATCAAAAATGAACAGGCGTCTCGCCTCAGTGGCCTTCTCAAAAAGAGATCACTAAAATAAGCTGTTGTACTTTTATTGTATCTTGCAGAAAACATCAGAAAAATTATGTTTAATATGGCCTCTACAAAACATTACAATAATGCCGTGTGAACTGGGTTCACTTGCCTCCACTGTATAATGTCCACAAGAGTTTGATTTAGTGCTGCCCTGCCCGTTACCTTTGCCAGCACTGTTCTGAGATCAGCCCTTCCCAGCATCTGCGGGTGCAGCTCTGTTCTGCATGGGCTCAGTGGGAGGGCTGTCATCCAGCAGAGGGAGGGGCTAGGAGGATCGGGGGGAAACATTTCTATATTTGTCCTCTGTTGTAATTAGACACAGCAGCATGCACATCCCTCTACTGCAGGAGACTGAAGCTGCAAAACAGCCGTGTTTCAGACGGGGAGCAGAGATGCAGTGCAACGCCTCTCCACAGCGTAATGCTGATCTTTGCTCTGCTCTCAATCTGGTTCGTTTTTGATGAGCTGGGCTGACTGAGCGCAGACTGCTGGTCTGTGGGGGCGTGTGCGAGGGGTTATTGCGTCTGCTGCTGTTCTGCACGGCTGTCGCAGAGAAGGCTGGATGAGGAAAGGCTCAGGTGGAGGACCGTAGGGAACTCTCGGGTTATGTCTGTCAGAATGGGTCTGGCTGAGATGATGAGAGAAGGCACAGCATTGCAGTGAGTACACATACCGTTTCTTCAAGAAATGGGGTCAAGATCGGAATATTTATTTTCGGAATATATCTTAATTTAGATTTTTTGTGGTTTAACTATTTACTGGATCTTACAAAGAAGATATTTTTATCAGGGCTGTCAAACGATTCATCACGATTAATCGGATCCAGAACAAAAGTTTGTGTTTACATATTTTGTATCTGTGTACTGTGCGTATTAATTTTGCATGTAAATTTATAAACACATTAACATACATGCATATACAGTATTTAAGAAAAATATATTAATAAACATTTATATATAGTTTCAATTATTGGTAAATATAAATAAATACATGTAAATATTTCCTAAATATATATACATGTATGTGTATGTGTTTATTATACAAAATTAATATAGACCGTACACAGACATATATTATGTACAATATGTAACACAAACTTTTATTCTGGATACGATTAATCGTTTGACAGCCGTAATTGTATTAATGTTGATAAGCATCTATTGTGTTTGAGTGTTAGTACAACTCAATAAAGCTAATAAATTGTACTACAGACTATAAAAAGTGGTCAACAAATACAATTCAATCAGATGCATAATGCGCATTATTTTTGTGGAGTTTCGGTTAATATTGGGTGAATTATTGTATACAGACCTGTTGTAAATGAAGTGTTTATTCTGCAGTTTGTTTACTACTGTACTGCGGTAGCTAAGTAGGTCATTAAATGATTCAGTAAGTTTACGTTAGTTTTATTTATAAGCAATCAATTTTTTAATTTGTTTAATGCACCTTTGAAGTGGCTCAGTGTTGGATCGGCATTTTCTATCAATTAAAAGGCAGAAGTTATTCTCTTTGATGTGGAAGGCTGGTGTGTGAGTGTGTCTATTGACTGATGCATTACTGAGAGGATACAGAGAGGTAAATTACAACAGACACTATAAAGACTTCTCTGGAGATTACGAAGGCATTCATTGTATTATGATTCATTTGCATATGGAACATGTTCATTTACATATAGCTGAGGAATGGTAAGTTCAAACGTTTATTTGGGGTTTTCGTTGTGTTCGAAAAAAGGTTTATGAAAAGTATCATTTGGGATAAGCCAGAGTGGCTTCTCTGTGCTAAATAAGAACATGTCATGAACGTCCATTGATTTTATATGCTTGCCTGTTTTTTCTCTATCAGCCAACAATATTTTTCGTATGTTTTGAGCATACAATGAAGGATTTCTACTGTTCTTTCTCTCTTCACAGCTGTCTTTAGCTGAAGATCAGAACGACCTCGCACACACTGGTCTTGACTCAAAGGAGCTGGTGTATCTGGTCCAAATCTGTTGCCAGGTAAATTTGTCTCACACACTGACAAAAGACTGAAAGCTCTGTCTGTCTGACAAAGGAGAAAAAATATATCCCTGGATCAGTGAATTGTTATGGCAATAGAGCAAAAGCTAATCCGGCTGCCACGCTTGGAAAAAAAGGAGACGTTATAAAAAGAACTTTAAGAGGTTCAGTTTGAACAGGGAGGCCGACCGCATGCATGCATAGCAATTTATCTGTTTCATGAATCAGGGCTTAGGAAAAGACAGGATTTTCAGAGCAAATATTTCATAGGATACTGTTAAAAAGGCCTGTACTATGTTGAAACAAAGGACCTGTCTTGTGTGTTGTGATACTGTTGACATTGTTTCACAATGAAACTTAAAGAAGAGGATTCTTAGACTGTTTTTGTGTTGGTGCATGTGAACGCTGAAAGGATTTGGAGGAAGCCTGTTAAAGCAAAACCCTATTTTTTGACTGTAGTAAATATCATTGTTTTCCATCTAGCTGTTTCCATTACCGTATCCAGCCTCCTTAACCAAACACTGTTAGTATCAGGTCTGGCTGTTATATGGTATATACTAAACAATTATGAAAATGTCAACAGAAGGAGAGATAGTGGTTCTGCTTTAGGGTACTGTATATATAATACTGTAGATACAGGGCTATCAGTGGCCAGGAGTCTGGACTGCTTTACATAATTTAAATATAGAAAATGGAAAAAATACATGTGCTTTAAGTTCAAGAATAACTTAAAGGGCTTGTTGTGTATACGTAGTTCAGGTTCAGCCCAAACATTTTGATATTCATTCATTTTGGTGCAAAAATACAGTAGGCATTACCGCATGGTTATGTAATTTACACAATTTTTAATAGGAATCTCTCTCAAAAACAACTAAACAGTATACAATAACTGCATTGTGAACTGTACTGTTGAGATCAGTAAAAATAATAAAATATGATCCTTAAACCAAAAATATGTAAATCTGCTTGATAAAGGGAGAGTTCACCCAAAATTGAATGTGAGTAACCAAACTAATCTTATCCCCCATTTACTGCCAAAGTAGGGAAAATAAATGGGAGTCAATGGGGGATGAGATCTGTTTGGTTACTGATATTCTTCCGAATATCTTCCTTTGTGTTCAGCAGAACAAAGAAATTTATACAGGTTTGGTACAATCTGAGGGTGAGTAAATGATGACAGAATTTTCATTTTTGGCTGAACAATCCCTTTGATAGTTTTGTCAAAGAGATACTAAAGTCATCTGTCCCTCTCTCTTTCCTCTCTCTCATTTTTCACTAAAATATTTTGCTTCCTTTTTTCACTCTTATTTCTGCTCTTGCGTCTCAGGGTCGTAAGTGGACTGTGAAGCGCTCGTATGAAGAGTTTCGTGTCCTTGACAAGCATCTCCACCTTTGTATCTACGACAGAAGGTTCTCTCAGCTTCCTGAACTGCCCCGATTAGACAGCCTGAAGGACAAGGTAGGTAGACTACACTGCTGACTGTGCCTCAAAACAGACATGACTTTGAAGCAACGCAATGCAATGAATCACTCGGTTTCAAAACTAATAAAACATAAGTATCAAAAGTACTACATGGTTTCACAGAACATACATTGAGCCCAGCATGGGAGATAAGTTGGGAGAAACATTGACTGTAAACATAAATGGGATATTTACCCAGTGTTTGATGATAATATACACTTTTATGCTATTAGCTTAGCAACATGCTAACACTGTTGACCTCTGCTGGAATCGATTGTTCGTCTTCTGTACTTCTTAAATAGAAATAGCTAAATGTTTAAAGCATTTAAAACAGTCTCTTATGAGGATCCATTGTCAAGGGAATGGGGCATTTTACTAGGTTTTGAAACTATAACAGAACAGTAAGGTTAGGGAAATGAAAATTTCCCCACAGGAAGAAAGTTTTCAGTCAAAATAAAGTAGAAAAAGTGAGATTGAGGAGTATCTATTGAGAGAAATGCAATATAATATACAGTACATAACTATGTATTCAGAGGTGTATAAAGACCTTACATAATGAAACGTTATGTTCTTATGACCTTAGAATGAGCTATTTCTATCTACATACACCCGGGGCCCTTTGCATAGAATTCACCATGTTGTTTCTAGTAGCCCTAAACGGACAAACTGCTCTACTGAGCGCGTTTCGTAAATATGCAAAAAAGTGCGGACATCTTTGTCCTGTGTCAGCCACCGTAGCGCTTCAAAAGGGAGGTGTACTGTAATTCACAACCTCACCGCTAGATGCCGCTACATTTCACAAACTGGACCTTTAAGATGTTTTCTCTTGGAATGTTCGCTCTATCCTTAAAGAAAAAGAGTGGACATCTAATTTGTCATTTTACTTTGGATTTGACAGAAACACATTTTAGAGAATGCATGCTATTTTTTGTGATATTAAGGAATGTATTCTCTTTCACTCCCACTGTTTCTATTCTTCATCCATAGACACTTTTCCAGATGCTCACTGCTTACATTTCCCGCTTCTCAGCCATTGCTGATAATAAGATCAACTGTGGGCCAGCACTCACATGGATGGAGGTGAGTGCATCCATATTATGACAAAATCCCCAAGTCGCTTATTTTAGGTTGTCATGGCAACACTGTGTCGCTCCCAGTCTTAATCCTAAACTGTGCCCAAAAAGTCCTGTAGCTACCTGCCCAAGTCCTGCCTTTTACATACAGAAATGCTTCATTTAATTGGTTTAACAGGTTGCCTCATACAACACAATCCCATTTTGAGACACCTGTTAAACCAAATAACACATCCACTCACACGTACCCTCCTATATGCTGTTAGTCATGACCAAAATAAAAGATGACTGACTCAATTCGTCTCGACACGCTTTATCACACAAGATGTTTGCTTGCTCTTTCCCATCATTTTGTATTTCGTTTTTACTGACGTCACACCTCTGTTTACATTTTACCTGACCGATGATAGCAATATTACAACATCACATTACAAAAAATAAGATTTTACAACAAACTTTTAATGTTTAACGGTAAAACACATGCATCTGCCTACGTTCTCTTAGATTGACAACAAAGGGAACCACCTGCTGGTTCACGATGAGTCATCAATTAATGTTCCTGCTGTAGCTGCAGCCCATGTCATAAAGCGCTACATCGCCCAAGCAGCAGATGAACTCTCTTTTGAGGTGGTGTTTTTATTACGTTTTCTCTTTTCTATTAAATATTGATTTGGTGTTGTGCCCAATTTTCAGATTAGTAGTAACTAAAGCCCAATCTCTCTTTTAAAGGTTGGGGATATAGTATCGGTGATCGATATGCCTCCTACAGGCGACACAGGCTGGTGGAGAGGAAAACATGGTTTTCAGGTTGGTTTAATATAGTGTGTTAAGATAGAAATGTTGTATTTTGTTAATAGATTTTCATATTATTTCTATATATACATAAGTTTCCTTTTTAATTGCAATTATAATTGCAAAAACAATCTTCACTTTTCAGTTAGGTTTAGTGTACATTTGAGACTTGTTTTGCAGTTTTCATGTCACATCAGACTCATAGTCTGTGTGCTCTACTACCGATAAGGGAGGAATCTTTATGGTGATAAATGTGCCGTAAAGTAATTACTCCTGATACACAAGTCCATAAATAACACATTTATATTCTGCAGCAAGATTGTACATTTTATACAGAGGCAAATCACAAAATTTTCATACAGTATCTGTATCCTTGAGGGGTTTGAAAGAGTGTTTAAGGGAAGCAGTTGTAATCATTTTGCCTTTGCCCATTTTGAAATATACAAGTGTTTAAATTTGTCTTTTTTTTCTTTCCCTTTACAGGTGGGATTTTTCCCTTCTGAATGTGTGGAACTAATTAGTGAGAAAATCCCATCAAACGTGATCAATTCATTTGTTAAGCCAGGTACACCATTTTTATCCAGCATATTTATTGTCTTGTTATTCGTAGCAAAGAGACATCAACCTTCACATATTTAGAGGTACAGTCTTAGCATTGATATAAACCCTTTTTTTTAATGTTCTCCAGTGTCAAAGAAGCATGGCAAGCTGATCACATTTCTGCGCACGTTTATGAAATCGCGCCCCACCAAGCAGAAGCTAAAACAGCGAGGTATTCTGAAGGAGAGGGTGTTCAGCTGTGACCTTGGAGAACATTTGCTTAACTCGTGCCATGACGGTAAGAGCATATTTGCATATTTGTTATGTAAACCAAATACGTAAAAAAAAAAAAAATCCTACAATTAAAAAACCCATTTAATATTGACAATCTCACAGGTCGGGCTGCAAAGTAACATCATGACTGAACTGCTCTATTAAGATTTGATGACGTATAATTCATATTTAAATGGCAGATTTAATGTGTGTTGGTTCAACAGTCCCACAGGTCATAAGAAGCTGCGCTGAGTTTATTGAGAGATATGGAGTGGTGGATGGAATTTACCGCTTATCTGGAATTTCCTCCAATATTCAGAAACTGCGGTGAGACACCAATCTTCAGTTATAATAATGTTTAAGTACTTTGTGAATAATTCAAAATCTATATATATATTTCTAACTTCCTTTGTGTGCAGGCACGAGTTTGACTCGGAGCATGTTCCTGATCTCACTAAGGACACTTACGTCCAGGACATTCATTCAGTGGGATCCTTGTGTAAACTTTACTTCCGGGAGCTGCCCAACCCACTGCTTACCTACCAGCTCTATGAGAAATTCTCTGTAAGCAAACACTGACACACCAGTGACTACAGTATTGATACTGGAAGTGATGTTTTGGCATATTTGTCACAGGATGCTGTATCAGCTGCCACTGATGAGGAGAGGCTGATCAAAGTCCATGATGTCATACAGCAGCTGCCTCCGCCACACTACAGGTTAGAATGGAGCACGGCATCCTCTAGTGATGAGAAAGAGAAGTGCAATTTCCTTTTTATAAAATGATTATTATTGACCCTGTGGGAAGGGTTTATAGGGAGGCTTATGTATAATTCAGTATTGACTAATACATGATTTTAGTGGATTTATTATATCCTTTTATGTGCTTTTAAATTAGAGTTATTTCCTTATAAAGGATAAATATGATGATTCCAGATCACATTTGAAAGAAAATGATGATGCGTTCTAATCACAAAGATGAATTCTGGTTATATTTTAAGAGTCTCGGACGCGTTTTACATTGTATGCATCTAGGTTATGCACATTAGTAGCTAAATGAATGTATAAAACTATTTAATTTAATTTGATTAAATTTAATTTAATCACTTAAGTAGTTATATATTTTCAATTTTAAACACATTCTTAAGTTTCCAGCATTTTCTGAAGGGTCTTTCTGATTTTATGAACATCTTTTTCACTATGTTTACATGTTTTTGCTTGCAGAACTCTTGAGTTTCTAATGAGACATTTATCCCGTATGGGAACCTACAGTACTGTTACCAACATGCACTGCAAAAACCTAGCTATAGTCTGGGCTCCAAATCTTCTCAGGTGGCTGCCAAAGTTCTGCTTCTTCCAAGATTTATTTTTAAAGATATTTTTCCTGACAAAAAGTTGTATCTCTTACTGAAATGTTACAGGTCTAAACAGATTGAGTCAGCGTGTTTTAGTGGAACCTCTGCCTTCATGGAAGTGCGCGTTCAGTCGGTTGTTGTGGAGTTCATCCTCAATCACGTCGATGTTCTCTTCAGTCCCAAACTCAGCACTTTGATCCGCCAGAGCACAGGTGAGAAATAAACCTCTGTAATTTTCCTACCACCAGGATGGATTTTTAGATGAAACGCTGCTAATGAGGATCTTAAGCAAGCACATAACTCTAATCTTAATTGCCAGGCCATGCTACATTAGCTCGGCCCAAATCTCTGATGGTCAGCTCACCATCTACCAAACTGCTTTCACTGGAGGAAGCTCAGGCCCGGACCCAAGCCCAGCTCATCTCTCCTGTGTCTCCTGACAGCAAGTACATCGATGTCGGAGAAGGGCCAGCTGCCCTTCAGGGCAAGTTCCACACGGTCATTGAATTTCCTTCTGAGAGGTATGAGTTGTTTTTTCGTTGTGCTACTTTCATCATTGACCGAAAATTGACGCAGATGTGGAGCAGTAACTGGTCATTGTTGCTGGTGAATCTAGGAAAAAGGGTTCAACCAAATCCAAAAAGTCTCCGGTTGGAAACTGGCTTTCATTCTTTAATATGGGAAAGTCCCCAGCTCATGCCAAACCCAAATTACATAGACATCCCAGTGAGCCCAATGAGATGAAGACTGCACCCCTCCCAGGTCAAGCTCTTGCTCTGCTTTATAATCAACCAGTGTTTATCTTTACTAGAAATTTGAAAAATGTGTTTGATAAAAATGATTTAAAATGTTATTGTTTTATTTGAATAAAATGCATGTATTATGTTAAAAACACTACTGAATTGACTAAAAAGATTGTTTATAGGCACTGTAGTACCTCTTTATTCAGTCCTAAATGTGTTGATAGTACTACTGTCTGCTAAATTAAAATAAGATACAAAATGTATTAAATGAATTAAAATAAAAGTGAAAAATTATATTGACCTGTAGTTCACTTTGACAGGTGGAAGAGGAGACACTGGAACATTACGATCTGCGAAAAGTGAAGAATCTCTGTCCTCCTCGCATAACTTTGAGGGTAAAATCTTCAACACTTTACTTTTTTCAATTACAAGGTGCTCTACGTTTTTCACAAGTGATTTTTTTCCCAAATACCACCCATTAAGTGTCCTTACTACGTGACAGATATCACAGGAACTAGGTGTCTTAAAAATCACACCTTTCTCAGTGACAGCCCTAGCTACTGCAAACAGGAATAAATAAAAATAGTAGTAGCCTGTCTTTAATTTAGCTTAATTTAATATTTAATTTAATTTAACAACATTTTATTTTATTTTATTTTACTGGCAAATCAGAAATTAGTTGAACAATAAGAAATGCTCTCTGCCTGTCAATCTTTGGAGGGCTGCATTGGCGAGGGTTGCATTGCAGGATAGAGCGTTGGCATTACAACAAAATGGCTGAAATTGCTTGCAGCACCTTTGCTGCAAAGTTTTTTCAATGACTTACCAGTTGTTCACTTAATGCTGTTTATCCATCAACGTCCTGAACTCTGTCATTCTCTCTCAGGTGGATCAAATGTGTATCGTCCGCGCAGACCTCTCTCCACCAGTGAGGCTTTGTCTATCTCATTCAATGAGGAGCTGCTGGACAGCAGAGCAACTGAGGACTCTCGCTTCAGCCTCAAAGACCTCAAGAAAGACACCGTTGCTTCCTCTTCTTGTGTGCCTGCTCTTATATCTCCTCCCCACCCTGCAGCGGATTTTGAGTTTATAGGCATAGTTTCTTCAGATATAGACCCGCTGGCCTTCAATTGCAGCACGCAGCCGACTGATCCCACTGTATCTGATGGAAAGAAAAGAGGCAGCCGCAAAAAGGCGAGAGGCAGCCTTGTTGAGTCTGAGCCTGTAGACAAAGTCACTAGTCCCTCCCTGCCACATGATCTCATCCTGCCACGCTTGGAAGATAAAAATCGCAGCCACTCTGAAGTGCCAGTCGCCCCAGCTAAGCTGGAGGTGGGAAGCTCTAAGGCAAGCCAAGAAGGAACCACAAAGAGTTCAGTGGCAAAGAGTGTAACTGTGTCCTGTCCATCCGACATCATGTCTCTCATGAAAAAACCCAGTGTGTCCTCAAGAAGCAGTGAAGGCCATCAGCGATCTGCTAGCTTTTGTAAGACAGAGAGTAAACCAGTGGAGGTCAAGGAGCACAGAAGGACAGAATCAGGTCAGCACCTTTCCTTGTGTTCCTCAAAATAATAAAATTATTCCTTCCTATAGACGTTTGGATAAACTAAGGAATCAGCAGAATTTTGCTTCCCTTTGAAATGTGTTCAATGGAGTACATACAGTACTCTACCAGTCAAAAGTTTGGAAACTTTTTACATTTTAACATTTTTTTAAAAATAATTTTTGCTTTTAGAATATTATTTGTAAACTTTCTTCTGCCTCTTTGTTCCTCTGTTTCCTTCATCTAGGTTCAGTGACATTTGAATGTACCCCCGGCTTGGTGAGGTCCGTGTCTCTCATAACTCCCCAGCCTGCATTGAAGAGCGCCGCCCGTATGCTAGCTCTAGAACTCGCCGAGTCCGCCCAGCAAGCCACCCGACTCAGCAAACGTGGGAGCTCAGAACCCCCCACACCTGTTTCTCCAGTTCACAATCCAAACGCACTGTTCACACTTCATTTTCCTCCTCTACGTCCTCTCCAAACATCCTCTGATAGAGAGGAACGGTACGTGTCTACCAGAACTATCCCGGATCCTTCCAGCACCATGTCAACTGAGAGCCACACCGATGCGGGCAGCCTACGCAGCAACTGCGCCTGCCACGGCAGTGAAAGTGGCCTCAGCTTCACCGACAGTTGCGACGCACCCGCTGGTAGCCACTGCACACATGCGCCCTCTCCTCATAGAAATCCAGAGATTCAGCTGGTTCCAGAGAGCCGCACTGCTATGAGAGATAACATCCGCCATGTTGGAGTCGGTACAGACGGGGGTGCTACGAGCCAAGATGCGGAGGTGGAGGTGTACAGAAGTTTGCAGCCTTCAGAGAGATTCTCAGGGCAAACTTCTCTGGGCGGCCAGTCAGCCATCGACGCGCTACACAACAAACAGTCTGCTAACGCCGCAAACTTCCGAGCCATACTGGCGGAAACTGCCATGCCTGCTTCGGTGCATGAAGTTCTTCCGCACGCTCCGAGTATTCCTCCATCGAGCTTGGTCTATCAGTACCAACCGAAAGACAAAAGATCAGCTCACTCCCAACACTGGTCAAGCCCAGTTGGACAAAGCACGCCTTATTATCATCTGGACGAGGGGCGTCCTCATCCCAGAGTCCTCTCGAGAAACTACTGCAATACCCTTGCGCCACGATCCCTGCACCAGTCTATTAAATACAAAGGTCAAAGGGAAGAATACACCTACAGACAAGGAGGTCCGAGGTATCCACCACTAGATGGAGCCTCTGTATATCCCACTATCCGCAGGGTGCGTTCCATGCACACTCCACCAGAGGACAAGTTTTACCTCCTCCAGAACAAACCTTTCCCAAAACCGCCTCCATCAGACATCCGGCCTTACTTTGAAGATGGGAAAGTTCGATACAGGTACAGCCCCTACTCAGAAGCTCGGTATAATAAAGCAGATCAACGCAGTCATCTCTCTTACACTCTTAGCAGATTGCCTTCACGTCCGTCAAAGGTAATAAGCGGCACTGAAAACTACCTTCACAACCTTCCACCGAACAATGACTCTGACTTTATAACCAGAGACGCTGGTGTTCAGCCAAGAATGAAGAATCCCTCTCTCTATGAGGCTTTAAATTCCGGTTTATCTGATCGACATTTCAGCCAGTCCATTAGACGGGAGAACTCAGCCAAAGAGAGGTCGCTGGGTCCAGTTGGGCCCCATGTTATAAGAGGCAGTCGGTGCCAGGAAACGATGAACTCTAGGAGCAGATCAAACTCTGGAAAAGAGATGCTGATTTCTACTGAAGGGGATGATGGGAAGTACAGGGTAACCATGGTGTCTCATTACTCCCCAGAGCGCCCGCTTTCTGATCCCAATATGCCTGCGCCCTATCACTCTGACCGCTATGGAGGCGGGCAGGGAGCCAGATCGTCTCTTATGATGAAGCAGAGTCGATCCATGCACAACTATCCACAACACAGACTCGAGTCCACGCCCCACAACCTGACCCTTCATAAGGAATACAGCTGCCCGGATTTTAAACACACGGGGTCCAGCGACGGCTTCTCTGTCACACACCCGAAACAGGACAGGATGGTGTATAACACTCTCCGACACTACTCTAAAGAGGACTATCAGTACATTCGGGCAATGAGCAGGGATTCTCAGAGGTCTAAGAGATCACAGAGTGTAAAAACACGCCATCCACAGGGTCAAACCCGAATTGGTCTGGAGCGGGATCACAGACAGTCATTTTCTTCCCAAAGTAGGACGAGAACTCGTAGCATGTACGTGCCATCTCGTACGGACTACTCGGAAAGCTACGTGGCTGCACACTCGAAGGTTCCTAAGAGCAGTCGAACGGGATCCAGCATTTTCCTGAATTATGGCTGCATGCCATCTCATAATAAGAGACTGTACTCGACTGCTGTGGGTCACCCGGGTTTTCATCAGACAGAGATCAGGCCTGAGATGCAGATTTATGCTGAATGAATAGAAAATAAGTAAAATAAATAATCAGAAAATATAACCTCTGCAGGGCAGTGGTTTTCTATTGTTAATTAGATAAGAATAAAAGTCTCCAAATGCTTTAATTGTTCACTAAGTGGTTTTAAACACAGTATGCACTGCATACTCTATAAATGAACAGAGTTCTGATGGCTTAACACTGCATAAATATTTTGGGAATTTACTTCTAGATTGTGGTACCAGATTCATGTGGCTTTATTGCTGCTTTAAGTTGTTTAAGTGTGTCGTGTTCGTTTTGTCACTTTGTTACTAGAGGTCAGGGGTTGCAAAAATCTTTATTACAAAAATGAACAGTGCAATACAGTGAGGGAAATAATTATTTGATCCCCTGCTGATTTTGTAAGTTTGCCTGCTTACAAAGAAATGAAGGGTCTAAAATTGTTATGGTAGGTTTATTTTAACTGATAGAGACAGAATATTAAAAAAAATGTATATAAAGGTTATAAATTGATTTGCATTTCAGTCAGTGAAATAAGTATTTGATCCCTGAGAAAAAATAACTTTGTACTTGGTGTAGAAACCCTTGTTGGCAAGCACAGAGGTAAGACATTTCTGATAGTCGGTCACCAGGTTTGTGTCAGGATACATTTTAGTCCACTCCTCTGTCAATCTTTAAGGTTTCTTGGCTGTCGCTCAGCAAATTGGAGTTTTAGCCTCCTTGACAGATGTTCTATAGGACTAGGGTCTAGAGACTGGCTAGGACATTTAACGTGCTTCTCCTTAAACCACTCTTTGGTTGTTTTGGCAATATGTTTTGGGTCTTTGTCATGTTAAAGGCACATCCACGACCCATCTTCAGTGATCTAGTTAAGGGGAGGAGGTTCTCGTCCAAGATTTTAAGGTGATTTTACGGCCCGTCCCTCAGCCCATCAATGCGGTGAAGTCATCCTGTAACCGTAGCAGAGAAAAAGCCCTAAAGCATAAAGTTTCCAAAAGCGTGCTTCTCTGTAGGGATGGTCATAGTCAGCATTTCTCTCCCTCCAAAAACAGGAGTCAATTTTGGTCGAACTTCAGATGAGCCAGACAGGCCTTCTTGGGCAGGAGGACCTTGCGGGTGCTTCAGGATTTCAATCTATTACGGCATAGCGTGTTACCAATGGTTTGCTTGCTAACTGTGGTCCCAACTGTCTTGAAATCATTAACAAGCTTCTTCTGTGTATAGTTCTGGGCTGATCTTTAACCTTTCTCATGATCATCTTTACTCCATTGGGGAAATCTTGCAGGGAACTCCAGAACAAGGGCAATTGATAGTTATTTTGTATTTTTTCTTTTTCCAAATAATCGCACGAACAGTTGTCTCCTTCTCACCAAGCTTCTGTCTGTAGCCTATTCAAAGTTTGTGCAGGACTACAATCTTGTCCCTGAAATCCTTTGGAACCTATTTGGTCTTGACCATGGTGGTGGAGAGGTTGAAATGGAAGATACAGATTCTGTTGGCAGCCAGAACCGTTATATAACATTCCCCCCCTCATTTTTTGGTTGATATTCGGTTTCTATCAGTCAAAATAAACCTACCATAAGAATGATAGACCATTCATTTCTTTGTAAGCAGGCAAAGATCAGCAGGGGATCAAATTATTATTTCCCTCACTGTATATAGGAACCACTGCCTTGTTTATAAAGAGCATAATTATGTATTCTCATCACTGTGGAATCCAAACATGGCGTCAGTGTCAATGACATCAGCATATCTGACTTCTAAAGAAAATTACTAGAAAAGTTCATGAAAGAGGAATCTGTTGCTGTTTCATCTCCAGCGTTTTCTTCTTCGCATTTTATAATCATGCACTTTATAGTTGGTCTGTGTTTTTATGTAACAGGCACTTTAGACATGATCCCGTTTCCGCATAATTTTTATTTGTGATAATGGAGGTGAGAGTGAGCTGTTGTAAACATGTTTGGTAAGATCTGTATTGATACTGTTGTATTGATACCTGTACTAAACAAATACTGTGTAGCCATACTGTTCTTTTTTAGTTGATTTTGTTTTGTGTTCACTTTGCTTTGATCATTAAAGTTATTTATTCAAAACCATTATGTGTACCTGTGCTTACATCGTCATTTTTTGTTTCTTGACAAAGTATGGACAGCAATAACATAAACAAACGTTATGTGGCCCGAACTTAACAGTTATTGATTCTTTGCAGGGGTCTACCAGAAGTTGAGTAGTTTTAATTAAATTGAATTATTGTAATTACTATACAATAAAATATTAATATAAATTACAATTAATCTAATTAAATATTAAATATATTGTTATAACCAAACACCAACTGGAAATGAACTTCGGGTCAGGTGCGTGTGTCTGATAAAACATTCTTATGAAAACAGATGCCCTGTCTTTTATTAGATGCTGCTAAGACGTATTGCAGGCCATGTGCACAAGTACTACCATAAAATCTTTTAAGAAGTACTCTTGATGTCAGGATAAGATCACTAACATGTACCCCTTTGTTTTAATGCATTTTTTTATTATTAAATCATTCATATGAACTACACTGGATGTTTATACTTTAGACACCTGCAGCAGTGAACAGCAGAGGGCACTGAAGTATTGAAGACTTACTGTAATGATGCTCCAGCACTGATGTTTCCTCCATGTGAACTAATATGAAGGCAGATCAAAGGTTTCAAAGCCCTGAGTTTCTGATGCAATACAATTATTATTCCAGCAAGATTGCTTTTTTGTACATTGTCCAACGTATTAGGAGTTTAGGATACAGAAGTGCCAGAACTGGTGATATGATGCATACTGAAACATGCAAGATTGTTATTTTGAATGCCTGTATCTTCAAAATGTGAATTTTGTCAATGTTATAGATAATCCTGTGGCTAAAATATACTACAGTATATACAATAGCTTTTCTACTATGGTAGTTAGTGCCGCAGAAATCTCAGTTGCTAACATTTTTCGAAATGTCTTTTTTTGTGTTCAACAGAATAAAGAAATAGGTTTGGAACAACTTGAGGGTAAGTAAATCATGACAGAATTTTCCTTTTTGGGTAGACTATCCCTTTAAGGTAACGTGACTGGCTGCGTATGGGACTTGATACCCAGTAAGGCATAGCCATGCTCAATTGTATTAGTTGCATTTTATTTGCAGTTGTATTAGTAGTATTGTATTTTATCACTGTCATTTCTGCTGTCTTCCACCCATGACTGTTGCTTCTTGATGTGTAATATAAAATCTGTTTCGAAAGCCTCAAATCTTCACTTATGTATGATCAAATATTTTGGTTTTTGCATTCTAACCTATTTCGCTCTTAGCTACGCTGTACAAATGTATTTCTAAAGTAACAGCTAGCATAAACTGAACAAAAACAAGGGCATTCTTGACTAAAATATGAAAGCATGATGAAATTGTCTTGCAGAGGAGCGGCAATCTAATCTTTACATTCAACTGCACTTCCATCCAGAAACTGGCTAGCTGCCTTTTTGATGCTTCCGAAGGCTGCACCCAAATAATTCATAGGCGTCTGAAATTAAAAAAAGCGGATCTCAAGCAGTAAGGTGTGGAACTCATAGTACGCCGCGTTGTATCAAACAGACGTTGCCTGCCCTGTTGAAAAAACCAGCATATGCTGGTTTAGGTATGTTTTGATGCTGGTTTGAACAGCTTAAACCAGCTAAACACCAGCTTAAACCAGCAAAAACCAGCATCAAAACATCCCAAACCAGCATATGCTGGTTTTTTCTTCAGGGTAAGCGAAATTGTAATATGAAATGGGTGCAGTATTCACATGACTGTTTGCGTTTGAGCAAGTGGTACTTATACCTACCACAAACACACAATTTGGGACAGCAACTCATTAAGACATTGCTTTCTGTGTAATTTCCAGCCTAAACTGGTTATCTTGCATGGGCTGAATTACCACCACGTTACGTTGTTTGTGCGTCAAAGTGGCTAGGCGGCTGTAAAAACGATGATTTTTAGAAGTAGGAATGTGCCGTGTTAAACTAAAAGAATTGCTATACGAGTGCCACTAACAGCTGCAGAAATCTGCTTTGTGAGGAGATTTAGAGCCAACAGCAGATGCTTAGACTATTGAATCTGCTGGCATACTCACACACTCGGTGTGCTGAAGCAATGTGTGCAGGTATAACCAGTCTGGGCATACTGGGTTCACAACACTACAACACAGAGAAATGTCTTAAAGGTACAGTAACATACCGATGCAAACAAAGAGCATTTGCCTTTGGGTGGCTTGCTTCAGTTTGCTCAGCTTATACAGTAAGTCTATACAGTATAGTGTAGTGTGTGTACTTCCTGTAGCAGTATGAGCCCAGCTTGTATTAATTTGGCACCACAAGAGTTTCTAAACATAAATGAATGGGCCACAGTGCTAACCCCCTCTCATGCTGACCTATCTGTCCATTAGAGCAGCCTTTTCTTCCATTTTCATGAAGCTTTTTGGATGGTTTCAGTAGACATGTGGCCCTCTGTCCATTAACATTGATCAATTTGATCAAATGCAGCTTTCAACAAGTTTCCCACATCTTGTCGTGGTCAGCAGGGTAGGATTGCTGACAGGGCACATAGGGCCAAGACTTCTCATGCAGTTTTTTGTTTTGTTATTTTAAGCTTGACAGCTTCTGGTCACTACAATATAGTGTCCTCATAGGGCAAATGCAGCATAACAATTCTTCATGTATTCATCCTTTCATCCAAAACCAATATTCCCAGTGCAAAGTTTACATTACTTAAAATATAGTCATGTGTTCCGCTGGGAACACAGGAGGATTTTTTAATATCCATCTATTATCACGTTGGCTCAGAATTACAAATTGTCCACCATTTCTAATATTTCTTGGTATCATAATGGTGATGGGATGCAAATTGGTCTCAAAAAGACATGACAGCACCTTTATTCTGTGAAAAGTGTTTGGCTTGGTCTGTGTAAGATGACAGCTGATGACTATTACTTGGCATAATTCTGCTTGACAATTTCTCCATAATGTTTTTTAGACGAATACATGACACTCCTGTACTTATTTAAAAGCAAAGAAAACTGAAATAAGATCACCTCACGTCAGTTGCTCTGGGGAGGAAATAAAATCACATTCATTAGATTATAAACCAAATAATGGTTGATGCATTGATGCATTAAATGCATAAAACTGTGCTACTTACATGGGACACACTTAAAAACTACAACACCCATCAATTTCAGTTTTCAATATAAATAATATATGTGTGCATGCCAACATATTACCATATATTGGAAATCTATGTTGGAACAATTGTTTATATTGTTTTTGGCTCATGTTGTTCGATAATTCAGACAGTGGGCAAAATTATTTCAATTGCTTAGTTGAGAAATCTGCATGGAAACTGAATTTTAATTGGGCTCATCTCTGATCAATGTCTTGCCTTACTGAATTTACATGAAACCAGCCCGAATCTTGTTTACTTTACGTCAACTTTACGTTATATCATAAATGATATCATTACGCATTCCTAATGATCAAAACACAAGACAACCCGATGATTTAAAAGTTGTTTTCTCCTCTGCCAGTATCATTTAGAGAAATTTGAGCATTAACAAGGTTGTTTGGGAAAGACTTGTCATATTAAAGACTCTGGGGAAATAAATGGCCTCGCTTGGAGTGTTAATGGTTTTGTAATGCTTCAGGTCACGGTTATCACAGACATGCTCTATTGAGAGCTGAATGTTGACGTGGCATCCGTCCTTGTGTATTCAGTGTTGTGTTCGCGCTGCTTGCTGAAGTTTCTTTGGGAAATCTTTGAAACTTGCGTTTCATCATCTTATCTGGCTAATTCTGTAAGCAAACAAAGGATTTTGTGTCTACGCCTTAGCTAATACCAAACTCCAAAAGACCAATCATCTAAATTTCACACATTCGAGAGAGGCAAACAATTTATTAGGGTAGATACTGTATATCAGATGTGTGGCTCTTTATGAAATTGCAGTTTTTTGGTGACACATTTATTGTTGCTGAAGGGATAATTCACCCAAAAAGGAGATTTCTGTCATCATTTACTCACCCTCTTGTCATTTCAAACCTGTATGACTTTCTTTCTTCTGCAGAACACAAAAGAAGAGATTTTGAAGAATGTTGGTAACCGGCATCCATTGACTTGCATTGGTTTTGTGTCCATACAATAGAAGTGAATGGGTGCCGGTGCTGTTTAGTTACCAACTATCTCTAAAATATCTTGTTTTGTGTTCTGCTGAAGAAAGAAAGTCATACAGGTTTGAAATGACAAGAGGATGAGTAAACGATGAGAGAATTTTCATTTTGGGTGAACTATCCCTTTAAGGACGTCTGGAACTTGTCACATTTTCCATATACTGTATGTCAAAGCAATAACAAAGTTTATTATCTTAATCTAATTATATGCAGTATAATGTCAAATTTGTGTAGTACAAGATGAGTCATCAATATTTTTTGGTCTGTTTTCCAAGTAGAGAAGTGTGGAGAGACTGCGACTCGACTATACAGTAGGTTAATTTACTCAAATCTGAATTCAATCCTATTCAGACAGCTTACCCAAACCTTGATTTTCTGGTTCAGACAGATGTTATGTTTGATTAGAAGTGGATCTAAACCATGGACTAAAACCATATATGTAGTTTTACAACTACAGCAGCTAAAGAGCCCTGTCAACGCAGGGCAGGTGAGAACGACCCGTACCTCAAACCTGAGACAAAAACCATGTAAATCCATTCTGTTTCACTGAAGGCCGATAAAAGAGCACTCAAAATGATTATCCATTTACCTGAAATAACACGGTTATCAAAAGACTAGCGCCAGTGCCCTCGAGTTCAAATAGTCCTTTTATTAATATGCCCTCGAATGTCCGAGCCAGCATTGATGGACAGTTAAAAAGACAAAACCTCACCTATGCCCTTAGTTGCTGATCTGTCATTAACATTAAATGTAGATATTAGAGAGCAGAATAGAAGCCATCTAATGTGAGCAGGGCCAACATTTGCCAGCCGAAGCTCTCAAAAGCACGATGATGGTGCTAAAAAATACAAAATGTAAAAAGCGAGGTCTTGAAAGAAGTTCAGATGTGCCTGTTGTGGGCTGAACAAGCACATTTCACCCTGATTATACGTGTGAGATTGTACCTCTGGCATCTGCATGCTGATGGCTTGATTATCTATGACGAGCGCTGGAATAACTCTGCAGCAAATGTAGGGGTCTGATTTGCCTTGACACCAGGAGTAAAAATCGATCATGAGAAATGGATTTAACTTGACAAACCTCTGAAAGCTATTCATCTGCATTGTTTATGGAGTTTATGCAGTGCAGGGAAGAGCAGACTTGAATATTTATAATTCTGTGCCGCTGTCCATTTAGCCAGATGTCCACTAATATCTCTGTATGCCAAGGTTGAGGTGCTTCCTGCCAAAAAGTTGTGACGTAATGGATAAATTATGGCCATTTCTACCAGAGGTTTAGAATATATCTAACATTTAGCTCTCAAACAAAAATGTATCCTCATTGTTGCTGTAATAATTGACTGGACAACAACAACAATACAAATGAAGGCACCGGTCTGACCTTCAGTGTATCACAGTTCAGTTCACAATGGTTTTATACTACTATAGTCAGCCATAAAATGATAATGTGTGTCATTGTAAATTATATAATATATGATAGATTTTGAGATGCAGTATTTCAATTTTCATTTATAATACTAAAAAGAACAATTTTAAATACTGATATTCATGATTTTATTTACACAGTTTTATTAATTTACATAAAATTACTAATTCAGTATTGAAGATATCAAGGTTATATTTTCCCAGAATGTTCTTTACATTAGAATGTTTACAGAATGATTTTATGCAGAAAACAGTAAATCACAAAAAATGACTTTAGCTGGCTTTTCACGGGCAGGTTCATTTTATGTGCCCATGTGCCAATATTTAAAGGGGAATTTCACCCAAAAATCAACTTTGTGTGATTTTTTTACTCACCCACATGACGTTAAACATGTTTAGAGAACTTGCGGCATCTTCGGAGCACAAATAGAGATATTTAGGTGACGTCCGAGAGATTTCCAGGCCTCCTCATAGACACCATGGTGTCAGTTTTTGCCAAGGTCCAGAAAAGTACTATAGACATCGTCAAATTGATCCACCCACGCATAGTGGCTCAGTTTAATTTTTTTGAAGCGACGAGAATGCTTTATGTGCGAAAAACAAACCAAAATACCGACTTTAATCAATATATTCTCCTCTGTCTTGTCAGTGTATGGTGCGTGTTCACGAGAGCACTTCTTCTTCGTCTTCTTCTTGGACGAGAGCACTTCAAAAGTAGACAGGTTTGTGCGCCGAACGCCGCATGGGGCTTGCCCCATTGGATGCCGGCGCTCTGACTCACAACGCAGAAGCGCAACTCTGTGTTTACATGCAGAAGATGAAGAAGTGCTCTCGTGAACACGCCGGAAGTTCTCTAAACATGTTTAACATCATGTGCGTGAGTAAAAAACCACACAAAGTTCATTTTTGGGTGAACTTCCAATTTAAGTTTTTTGTGCCAATGTTTATTTTTTTAAGATGGAATTATGTTCCTAAATAATACTATTAGGAATAATACTATTAATAAAATATAGCTGCAAGCAGCCATTACGGGGTCAAGCCCAACCATGGCCAAAAGGGAAATATTTTGGACATGTCAGATGATCAGATTTTGAATTTTGAATACCAATTATAAAAACACAGGGAAAATCAATTAGAACAAAGAAAACTGCTTATAACTTTTGACCACTAGGTGGCGCTGTCACCACATCTTTATGAGGCAGACAAGATGTGCCAGTTATGATGCACACCAAGTTTCTTGTCAATACACAAAAGTGTCGCGAAGATACAGCCACATGACCCTTTGGCGTGCTCGCCTTAGAACTCGTTGATGCTGTATCCGAGAAACATTCGATCAATCAAAAATATTTTAATAACTTTTGTCAGTACTGTCTCCAGATGCTACATACCAAATTTCATGCAAATCTGACAAGTTTTGTAGGAGGAGTTCGAAAAAGTATGTTTTCTATATAATTCAATACGGCGGAAAGGAGGAAGGGTGGAATAGGACAACTCTGACATCAAACAGCTTGGCCTGAGCCAACAAATATACTTGTGTTAATTGAATACCATTATGTTGATTTCTTCATATGTTATAAGCATTTTAATAAATTTAGTTATATCTCTTGACCACTAGGGGGTGCTGGCTTTTAACTTTACAAGTCCTCTCAAAACTTGACTTTCATGAACCATGACAAGTTTCGTAGCGATATGTTATTGCGTTCGTAAAATACATCATTTTATTACAAAATTCAAAATGGGCGACGGCCACAATGGATGAATAAGGAACGTTGGGTATGATTCGACTCGAAATGCCTCAAGGAATCAAACAAGTCCACTCTTATGATTTTACACCAAAGTTTTCAAAAGTTCTATGCAAAAATAGCCATTTTTTATACCTCTGGACCAGTAGGTGGCGCTGTGCCGAATGTATGTTGTGTATGTGATGTATGTTACCTGAAGTCAAGACTGCGATGACATGTAACAAGTTTCGTGTCGATAAACAAAAATTGGCGAAGATACAGCATCAAATCCATTTTGGCGTGCTCATCGTCAAATTCATAGATGTGCTATACGAGAAAGGATTGGCCTTTTTGTCTGCAGTGTCTCTAGATGCTGTATACCAAATTTCGTGCAAATCGGGCAAACAGTCTAGGAGGAGTTAGAAAAAGTAGGTTTTTCGAAAAATTCTAAATGGCGGGAAAATTTTCATGACAGAAAATGTTGTCATATAGTATATTCGAATCGGCATGCGCCAAGGGTTCAGAGGAAAAAATAATATTGTTTCTAGGATGTACGGTTCAAAAGTTATAGGCAAGAATGTATGTGGAAGTATGGACTGTTGGTGGGGCTATGGAGTTTGGGTTAGAGACTCCATATGTATGGTAACAGTTCAGACTGTCCTCTATGTGTGTGCCAAATTTCACAACTTTCCCATGTACGGTCCTATGGGCTGCCAAAGACTTCCATGGCAGAAGAAGAAGAAGGAAGAATAATAAGAACACTAACGGAAGCAATAGGTGTCTACGCGACTGGCTTGATCCCTAATAATTTTACTATTTTAGCCATGAAGTGAATGTTGCCTTTGTGGTTTTGTTACCAGTTTTCCATATCCTTTTAAAGGGACAGTTCACCCAAAAATGATTCTGTCAGCATTTACTCACCCTCAAGTTGTTCCAAATCTGTGTAAATTTAGTTGTTCTGCTTAACATAAAAGAAGATATTTGGAAGAATGTTTGTTATCAAACAGATAATCTCGGTTACGACGGTAACCTCCGTTCCCTGATGGAGGGAACGAGACGTTGTTTTGAGAGACAGACTGGGGTTTGATCTTGAGAACCTATCATCTCCGAGAGGAATTTAAAATGCCAATGGGCTTGGCGAATGGCACACGCACGCCAGTCCCCGCCCCGTGCATACGGGTATAAAAGGGAGGTGGCGGCGGCCATTCACTCATCTTTTTGGGCTGAGGAACCTGAGAGACATCTCCCGGTCACTGCAGCGGGTCGACGAAGCGTTGTGGCATGAAGACACAATGTCTTCTTCCCTCCATCAGGGAATGGAGGTTACAGTCATAACACGAGATTGGGCTCGAAGGGGGGCCTCTGGAGGCCCTTCAGGACCACTTCGAGGTCCCAAGAGGGTACGGGGCGCGGGCGAGGCGGATTCAACCGTCTCGCGCCCCTCAGGAACCTGGTAACCAGGTCGTGCTGCCCTAGAGACTTACCAGCAACTGGTTCGTGATGTGCGGCTATAGCGGCAACATACACTTTCAGTGTGGAAGGGGAGAGGTTCTTCTCAAGTCTCTCCTGGAGAAAGGACAGTACGTACCTGATCGAGCATCTCTGCCGGTCTTCTCCGTGAGAAGAGCACCAAGACGAGAAGATGCGCCACTTGAAGGCATACAGTCTCCTAGTGGCCGGAGCCCTAGCCTGTATGAGGGTCTCTACCACCGCCGGGGGTAGGTCGCTCAGGATCTCCTCGTCCCGTCCAGGAGCCAGACATGGAGGCTCCAGAGGTCTGGCCTGGGATGCCAAAACGTGCCCTTCCCCTGAGAAAGGAGGTCCTTCCTCAAGGGAATCGGCCAGGGGGGAGTTGTTGTCAGGCTCACCAGCTCTGAGAACCAAGTCCGGTTGGGCCAATAGGGCGCAACTAGTAGCACTTGATGCTCCTCTTCCCTGACCTTGCACAGGGTCTGTGCAATGAGGCTCACTGGGGGGAAGGCGTACTTCCTCTTGTCCCGCGGCCAGTTGTGCGCAAGGGCATCCGTACCGAGGGGACCGTCGGATAGGGAGTACCAAAGCGGACAATGGGTGGAGTCCGGGGAGGCAAACAGGTCCACCTGTGCCCGACCGAACTGCTCCCATATGAGCTGAACCGCGTGAGGGTGGAGTCGCCACTCTCCGCGAGGTGACCACTGACGAGAGAGCCTGTCTGGTTCAGGTCGCCCGGGATGTGTATGGCTCGCAGGGAACTGATCACCTGCTGACTCCACAGGAGGAGGCGTCGGGCGAGTCGTGTTAGCTGCCGTGATCGAATACCACCCTGGTGGTTGATATACGCCACGGCAGCTGTGCTGTCCGACCGGACCAGCACGTGTCTGCCCTGCACGAAGGGTTGGAAGCTCTTCAGCGCAAGTAGCACAGCCCACAACTCTAGGCAGTTGATGTGCCATCGCAGGCGGGGGCCCGTCCACCGCCCCGCTACTGCGTGCCCGTTGCACACAGCACCCCAGCCCTGAAGGGAGGCATCCGTCGTTACCACGACGTGTCTTGATACCTGCCCTAGGGGGACCCCTCCCGTAGGAAGGCCATCGATGACCAAGGGGTCAGGGTGCGCCGACAGAAGGACGTGATGACCATACGCCTGCTGCCGGTGTGCCACGCTCTCCAAGGAACCCGACTCTGTAGCCAGTGTTGGAGCGGTCGCATGTGCATCAACCCGAGGGGGACCACCCCCGCCGAGGATGCCATGTGCCCCAGGAGCCTCTGAAAATGTTTCAGGGAGACCGCCGGCTGCCTGAAAACCTTCAGGCAGCGTAACACTGACCGGGCACGCTCTGTAGTCAGTCGTGCTGTCATGGAGACAGAGTCGAGTTCCATACCGAGAAAGGAGATGCTCTGCGCGGGGGAGAGCTCGCTCTTTTCCCAGTTGACCTGTAGCCCCAACCGATCTAGGTGCCGGAGCACCAGGTCCCTGTGTGTACACAACAGATCTCGCGAGTGAGCCAAGACGAGCCAGTCGTCGAGATAGTTGAGTACCCGCACACCTTCTTCCTTGAGGGGAAGAAGGGCGGCCTCCACGACCTTCGTAAAGACACGTGGAGACAGGGACAGACCGAAGGGGAGGACCCTGTACTGATATGCCTGTCCCTCGAACGCGAACCGCAGGAACGGCCGGTGTCGAGGGAGGATCGAGACATGAAAGTACGCATCCTTCAGGTCGATTGCCATGAACCAGTCCTGACGCCTGACTGACGCCAGGATGCGCTTCTGCGTGACCATCCTGAAAGGCAGCTTGTGTAGGTGCCTGTTCAGAACACGCAGATCCAAGATAGGGCGCAACCCTCCGCCTTTCTTGGGGACAATGAAGTACGGGCTGTAGAACCCGCTGAACATCTCGGCCAGTGGGACGGGCTCGATCGCTCCCTTCACCAGAAGGGAGGCGACCTCCGCCCGAAGCACGGGGGCATCCCTGCCTCTGACTGAGGTAAAGAGGACGCCCCGGAACTTGGGCGGACGTTTCGCAAACTGAATCGCGTAGCCGAGACGGATCGTCTTCCTCAGCCAACCTGACAGTCTGGGAAGCTGAGACCAGGCACCCAGAAACTGTGACAGGGGGACTAGAGGTTTGATCTGCTTCATCGTCCCCCCGGAGGGTGGTTCGATGGCTAGCAGTACGGATTCCTTGCCGGGGGAGGACCCCCGGGGAGGAGATCGGCTCTGCTGTTTTTCCTGCCTGGCGATTGTCTGGCTCGACGCACTGTCTGTCTGAGAGTGCTGAAGGCCAGTGTTTATACTCGACATTGCGCTTCGCCATGACGCAACGTCGAGTTGCCGTCCACCGTCGACCAGAGGGTGGGAACGGCTGTGAAAACCCAGAGAGAGAGGAAACTCTTTTCGTGAGGAAGTGGGCGCTGGCCCCCCAGGGGGGACCAGCTGATGGTAGGACGGGGCAGGAACCGTCCCTATCCGACCCAGCGATGTGGTGGCTGGAATCGGGCCCGATGGTAGTCTCAATCTCCCTGGGGTCTCTCCGTCAGGGCCGCTTCTGCTTCCGCGACGGCTGCTGACGGGGAGGCGGTTTCCTCTTCGACGTCCTTCTCCGGGAGGCAGCCTGAGAAGGGGGCACTGGAGCCGGATCCGGAGTCGAAGAGGTCCGGGGCTGCCGGGAAGCAGACGCCGCTCGGGATCTCGGAGGCCTGACGACGGCCGAGTCACGGCGGGGCAAGATGTGCTTGATAGCCTCCGTCTGCTTCTTCACCGTTGAGAACTGCTGAGAGAAATCCTCAACGGTGTCACCAAACAGCCCTCCCTGCGAGATGGGGGCGTCGAGAAAGCGAACCTTCTCAGCGTCCCGCATCTGCGCAAGGTTGAGCCAGAGGTGCCTCTCTTGGACCACCATGGTGGACATCGCCCGACCCAAGGCCCGTGCCGTCACCTTAGTCGCCCGTAGAGCGAGATCGGTGGCGGTACGGAGTTCCTGCATAACCGTTGGGTCGGTCTTACCCTCGTGGAGCTCCTTCAACGCCTTGGCCTGGTGGACCTGCAGGATGGCCATGGCGTGGAGGGAGGAGGCGGCCTGACCCGCAGCCATGTAAGCCTTCGACACCAGCGATGCCGAAAACTTACACGCCTTGGATGGGAGTCTAGGCCGAGCCCTCCAGGTGGCCGCTGTCTGCGGGCATAGGTGCACCGCGACAGCACGCTCCACCTGGGGGATCTCGACATAGCCCCTGGCCGCCCCACCATCGAGGGAAGTAAGGGCGACTGAGCCTTTCTGATTGGAACGAGCCGTGAGGGGCGCGTTCCAAGTCTTACTCAGCTCCTCATGTACCTCCGGGAAATACGGGACCGGCGCTGGGCGCGGCTTGGAGCCGCGCTCAGACCCCAGGTACCACGTATCCAACCGCGAGCGCTGGGGTAAAGGCGGTGCTGTGCACTGCAGCCCAATGCTCGCGGCGGCCCGGAAGAGCATGGTTGACATCTCAACGTCCGCTTCTTCCTGGGCTCGACCCCCCGGGGGAGGGAGCTCCGAGGAATCGTCGGGGTCGGATGCCAAGAGGTCGCCCTCCGATGCTGCGATCGACATCTCATCTTCGTCACGCACTCCCGAGTACGTGGCGGAGGAACAAGACGGGGTAGGACCGTCTCTTAAGGGATGGTCAGACAAGCGTGACGGGGCGTGAACGGTCCGTGAGCCTGTGGCTGGCGGTCTAACGTTCACGGTGATCCCCATATCACCCCCGGTGTTAACTGAAACGGGCGGCAGGGCCGTAGTCACTGCCGTCACGGATCGGGTAACAGACGAGGTGGTGGCTTTACCCATAAAGAATACAGCCACCCGTGACCGCAACGTCTGGATAGGCATCTTCCCGCAGTGCGGGCAAGATGTATCCACGAAGGCTGCCTCAGCGTGCTGGAGACCCAAACACGTGAGACAGACATCGTGTCCATCCCCTTCCTCAATGAGCGCGTCGCACCCAAGAGAACAGCGGGACATGCCACGCTGGAGAAATTTACTCTTTTAGAAAAAAAGTGCTCAGACACTTCTGGAACTGCCGAGACGCCCAGGGGAAAGTCGCTGCAGGAAGGGACCGTCCGCTGCACCACGTCGTAGATTCCAGCAGGATACCAGCGAAGAACTGGAAGATCAGCGAAGATCTGGAAGATCAGCGAAGATCTGGAGCTGCTCATCAGATGCGTAGGCTCTGAAGAACAAAAGGTGAATGAATGAGCACGCCGGCTTCCCTCTTATACCCGGACATCCGGGGAGGAGCCCGGCATGCAAATTTCATTCGCCAATTTTCATTGGCCTTTTCTAAATACTCAGAAGATGATAGGTTCTCAAGACAAACCCCATTCTGTCGGTTCAACACAACGTCGAGAGACCGACAGAAAGGGAACTACTATGGTAGTTAATGGTGCCCCAGAACTGTTTAGTTTCTCACATCTTATTTTATGTCAAACAGAACAAAGATGGTGAAAGTGGGGTGAACTATCCCTTAAACACTGTCTATGAAAAAATTAAGACAATTTCAGCATTCACTTTACAAAGACGTGCATAAGTCTGTTGATATGCTTTTATAGAAATACTTCAAATTACAACATAGTGATTTTTTTAACAGAACAAAAAAATCAAGCCTAGTAACATGGCCTTGGTAGAAGAAGTATTAATAATCAATCACCATACTGCAGAAAGCACTCGATTTTTGTTTCCCCAATGAGAATAATAAAAAAAATAACTTGTCTGTTTCTGAAGTCCAGCTGCAGCCAACAGATCAAAAAACGACTCGCATGGTACGGCAGACATCTATCTAAGCAGGCCACTCGGGGCTAAAGCATTTTATTTTCCTGTCCTGTGATTGTCCGCAGGAAGAGGTGATGTGCAGTGAGAAATGGAGAGAAATAAGATGGCCGAAGCGGTAATCACTGTGCACTCAGCTATAGAGAAGCAATAGATGTTGCAGTAACATCTGCTGTAGGAAGTGTTCAGTGTGCAGAGCTCAATCTTTGATGTCACATCAAGGACAGTTTCTGTCATGATGACTTGAGATAAAGCAAAGCTCTTGGGGGTAAAACAGCAGTGCACTTGCAAATGGGTTACAATGTACAAGACCTAAATCCAGATTCCCACGTGAACATTAAATATCCTAAAGCACTTATTGTTAATTGGCAGAATGTCATACTCGTCTATTGAATGTCAATTACTTTAGTATTTTAAATCATTGGTTGACTGGTGACAAAAATCTGAACATCACTGTCGCTAGGACGTCGGCGGAGAGTTTTTTGTTACATTTCTTTTTAGTTGCTTAAGAGACTCTAGATAATCTTATTATACGGACTGGAAAAACCTACCACAGGGGAGCTCTGGGCTAGTTGTCACTCTTAACTCCAGTGATTATTTCTCAAGTTATTTTCCAAACTCAGGTCAGAAGTTCTGCATAGGCACATACTGTACTTCAGTTCACTTCACAGAGTCTGATTCAAAGCAACCTTACTGACCACATATACAAGAGGTAAATTGTTAGAATGGTGACCTGCGGTTAAACATCCTACATTGCAGCTAAACTTGAACAGTAAGAGACAATAAAAAATGAAATAATTAAAAATGAAAATTCTGTCATCATTTCCTCACCCTCTTGTCATCAACCCTATGACTTTCTTTCTTCTGCAAAACACAAAAGAAGATATTTTAAAGGATGTTGGTAACCGAACAGCACCGGCACCCATTCACTTCTATTGTATGGACACAAAACCAATGCAAGTGAATGCAGGTTCTGTTACCAACATTCTTCAAAATATCTTATTTTATGATCTACGGAAGCAAGAAAGTCATATGGGTTTAAAATGACAAGAGGGTGAGGAAATGATGACAGAAATTTCATTTTTTGGGTGAACTATCACTTTAAGATGATTTAACCTGTTTTATGTATTCCTATTCTTCTGAAAGAGCTCATTTTATACAAGTTTATAAAAAAGATTGTCAAATAAAACCCATTAATTCACAAACAACAGAAACTGCACTAAAAGACAAAAAACGTGTCAACGGAGCAGCAATGAAAATGCATTGACTGCACATTGTGACAATGCTAACTGTATATAAAAATCAAGTATAGGCTACTTCATTACAAACCTTTATCAAGCTAAAAACTAATTAGACTTTAACAATACAAAATAAGATGGTTAAAAGATAGTTCATTCGAGTGCTGTATGATGTGACTCTGTCAGTTAAAAAGTTTCACACAATAGTGGAGTAGATTGTCAATCTTTAGATAATAAATTGCAGTAATAATAAACTCCTTTAGCCATAGCTGTTTGTGCAGCGACACATTTTACTTGGCTTTACGCCGGATTGAATCACAAACTGTCGGTAAAGATCGGTTACAAGCTTTTCAATAAAATCTATTCCATATTCTATCAAAACTAACGCTCTTTGAAAGGAACAGGCCGATGATAAACTGCACAGTCAAACATGACATTTACAGCTTTGAAATATTGCCTTGTATCTGAAACATAAAACATGCCAGGGGGGACATCGTCCGAAAGTGATGTACTGTATGAGACTTGCACTTGCATTTGTTAATGTCATGTCGGCCATTTATCAAAGATGATTTTCGGTACCTCTCCAGTCTTTTGACGTGCAGCTGGTTCGGGAAACCTCGCCGGGGAGGTCGCCTCACGTGCTTTCTACAGGTCAATAGGTGTTATTCCGCGTGACCCCACGTGTCAATAATCTTTTGAGAAGTTTACTTTCTCTAGATATTATGTGGCTCCCCACAAACAGAGATGACTCACTTTCAAACTGTGCTGCTTCGTATTTCCGCCGTGCTGATCCGGGCCGCCTCTCCCATTGACAGCAGCCATGGGAAAGATCAAGCTCCAGACACACAGCCAGTGACAGCGATGAAGATATTTATTTGCTGTCTGCTTCGTCTCAGAATGTGGGTCAGGGACGATGCTGTAGCACACCCCCAGCTAAGCTGATGCTGAGTTCCTCACACTCTTAAAAGTACACATTAACCCTCAGTGCCCAAACAGGGCAGGATACTGCACTCCTCTGTTACAGCTTGGTGTGACTTTTGTCAGTTTATATAACAGGATAGATAAACTTGAAAGGTAACGGAATGAAAACTGTTAATCTATAAATCTGCTATAGTGATTTTTTATAAAACATCATAAATCATGTTTACAGTAATGCGCTTACAGTAGCCTATAGTGAAAGTCTGTGGGAAAGCATTGTACCGGACCGAATGTTACTGTATAATACAGCAATGTAGACTGTAATTGACTCAAATGAAAATTGTGTAATTTTTCTGCCAACGGCTGCCGGATTTTTTTTAGTGATAGGCCTACCTGGTAATACATGTTTCACCCATGAGAATATTTACCACAGCTTTATAAACATTACGCTAAAATGTGTGTTTAGAGCTGATCTACCCAGCCTACTCTGCCTTAGAATTAATGACGAGTCAGTCACCATCCTAAATGCATGAATTTACAAACAGCACCTGGGAAACATATAGGCCTAAATAACCCCAGCGATTGTTCTCATGGGTGTCTTTAACTTTTCGGTAGGCATACATTCACACATTTACAAAATCAAATGATGATTAAGTTCCATGTGAGAATAGTGAAATGAATAGTGATTTACACTTTATTTCGCAATTAGCTTGTTCACAGCATCATTCAGATTTAGAGTGATTTCGTTTTTAAGGTCAGACTTTTTAAAGCACCTTTCATCCAGCAGGAAAAATTATAAATCTTTCCTGTAGCTCAGTGGTAAGAGCATTTCGCTAGCATCGCCAAGGGCATGGGTTCGATCCCAGGGATTGCACATACTTCGAAACAAATGTATAGTACAAAGCAATGTAAGTCGCTATGGATAAAAGCGTGTGCCAAATGCATAAATGTAAATCTTGTAAAACTAATAGCACACCTGTCCTGTACAATAATAACAGTAACACTTGCATCCGACAGCACCATAATAATAATTGTATTAGCTGAATAGATATATTTTAAATGATTCATATTAGCCTAATCATAAACGCTCTGAAATTGTCACGCATTTCTGTCCGTTCTGCGCAACGTGTGCTCAGTTACGCATGCACTTACCAAAATACACTGCTTAGCTTTTTCATGTTTCACTTATTAGGGGCTATGGCCACTACTGCTTCTGTTAGTATTCTTTTTCTTCTTCTTTGCCAATGGGAGTCTATGGCAGCCCTATGAACCGTAGGTAGGAAAATGATGAAATTTGGCACACTCATAGTGGTGGTCCTCAATAGTCATGTGACCAATTATGGGGGCCATAGCACTCACTCTATACCAAAAATTCACTTTTCAATAGGCTTTAACTTTTAAACCCATTGATCTGCATAAATTCTACTCACACATGTCATGCACTCGTCACGCTCATCGCATTCCATGCGTTACACTAAGACTCCGCCCATTACAGTAGCGGCCATCTCGAAAAGTACAGTATTGCATTTTTTCGCTACTAGTCCTAGAAATTGTGACCGATTGCTCAGATGATCTTTGGAATGAGCCGCACATACAGTAAATGACCTAACAGAATTGTTTGATCTACTGGTCAAAACAAAAGTTTTTCATCGACCCAAAAATGGATCTGATGCTGTATCTCGGCCACTTTTCTATAGGAACATATTCTATCTATAGGTACAAAACTTTGTACGCTTCATCGACACCTCGGACTGGGGATCCGTGCCAAATTTGGTAACAGCGCTTGGATGAACGCTATTTAGAATTTTGCCATAAATCATAATATCTTTTCAATTGTACGATATATCTTCACCACATTTGGTACGCGCCATTGAATTCCAGTCCCCTACGTACCTGTGAAGTTTCAAAACAGCGCCACCTAGCGTTCATGAGATATGACACTTTTTATGTAATTGCTTATAACTCTTGAACGCTTTGTCTGAAATTCGTTTTCTGACATTATTTCTCGTGGTCCGTGCCGATTCTATTGATGCCAATAGTCATTTTCTAACATTCGGGTCATAACTTATTGGCTGCTAATTTGACAAAAGTGGTTTCTTTATTCCAAGCTCTGCTCGTATGATATTTGGACCGAGCCGCACAGAAATGGCCGAACTGATTTTTGATTTCTGGGGCGATTTTTCGAGAAAGTCCTCTGCAAAGTTGACTGTGCCTGTGACATTGTATCTTTCTCATATTAAACTATTCTGACTGGATGTAACGTTTTGTGCATTACTATGCAATATTATCTTCTCGAGTTCATTCCCACTTACGCTATCTGTTTCTTAAATACATTGTATTTCTGTTATTTCTGCTCTACATTCTCATTTCAGCCTCTTCAGGGATTTGCCCATGTCACTGTTTGAAACTCTGAAAGTTCTCCTCGGGATCCTGGGTTAAGCACATTAACTGAGTGGCACACCTGATAAACCGCAAGTCTTGTGTATTGTGGATTCAGATCTCGTGTTGTGCATTTCTATACAAAACGATATTCTTGATTTCATTGTCACTCCTGACATCTGTTCCTCCTGTACACTGTATTTCTGTTACTTTTGCTCTACTGTCTCACTTCAGCCCCTGATGGCAGGGATGGCAGGCATGATGCATCATGTCAAGTGAGTGGCTCATCAAATAAAGCACGCGCCTCAAGAGTGCAAGGTTGAGGGTTTGAATCCAGTGTGATGCTTGTACATATAAATTGTACGTTGTGATTACATTCTCGGCTGTTCTTTAAACATATCCATTTTTCACGTACATATTGTTCTTGTGGCTGTGCGCTGTCATAGCTGCAACTTTGGTTATTGTTACACAACGCTACTTACACCTCTATCAGCCTTGCTCAGCAGCGCTGTTGTGGGATGTAGGCTCAGTGGTGAGACTCGCTAAGTTTCTAACAGAATAAGTCTTTAGGGAGTCTTAAGGGTCAGCGGTCCGAATCCGGCTGTCGGCTTGTTCCGTGCTTGTGTGTAAATGTTGCGCTTTGAGTTTGTTTTCACCTATTCTTGTTCTTTTCATGCATGGTCTCTTTCTGCCTTTTTTGCTCTCGTTGCTCTGCGCAGCTCCGCACTGCGCTTGCGGCGCCTTGGGGGTCTTGGTCCCGTATCGCTGCTTGCAGCTATATTTGTCATTCGATTTGGCACCGAACTTCACAACATATGTTTACAGCATTGCCAAACCACGAATCTTGATGAAATGTGCTATCAGGTAATTCATCCTCAGTATGACAAATGGAAGCGTTTAAACCACGATTCGAAGCTGAAATACACCTTTTCTAAATAAAGCAGCACTAAGCATGTTTCTCAGTCTGTGGACGGCATTAATTATCGCCTATACATGGAAATATCATTTCCAGTGAATGTATAAGACAGACTTCAACTGTTGTTTGAACATTAATACCTCTTTATTAAGACAGTACTGCTCCATTTCTGTAAAAATGTCTTTTTATGGTCAAATACAAAGTGTTATCGGGAAAATGGAAATACTTTTAAATACACAGGAATACAAACTACATAGATGAGACAAACTATTCAACAGAAAACGTACGGAAACAAGGAAGGACGCATGATATACAAGTTGTCTAAAAGTGAGTTTAAATAAACCTGTAGTTCACTGCGACATATCGTTACAAAGTAATATAAACATTTACACAGTGCACAGCATTTAAAGAACAGATAAAACATGTCGAATGGAACATGCTCTACTCTGTGTTATTTGATAATAAGTTAGTTGGGGCATTTTGCATTCTACCTGAGATGCAAAACAACATGAAACCAAAGACCTGAGATGGGGGGAAATTAAACCTACACAGAAAGTGATGTTTTTTTAGATGTGGGCAGTTTTAGATTAGTAACTATTAAAAGAATGATAAATAATGATATGAATGGTGTTATGGCTGTATGGGTTGATATCAGCCAGCTATGGGAGGGACCCATATTGCTTCTTGTGGAGATCTTTTGGACACAACACCACAAAGAATTCAATGTCACTGTTGAATGATTGTTTGACTGTAGCCCTCACTTCCTTATTTGAAATGTTTAAAAGTCAAAAATTGTTTAATGTCTAAAATATGTCAAACTAGTAATATGATAAATTTGTATTGATATTTTTGTTCCTTACATGCTTGGCATGTTAGTTAGGGGCACACCGTGTAAATATCTTTACATTTTTTTAAAGGATACTCACCCAAAAATAAAAATTCATTCTGTCATAAATGACTCACCCCCAAATTGTTCCAAATCTGTGTAAATGTCTTTGTTCTGTTGAACACAACGATAATTGGAGGAATGTTAGCAACTGATATTTCTGGAACGTCATTGACTACCACAGTAGGAAAATTGATTGTTTCATTTTTTTATTTTCCGTTGAACACATTTTGGGTGGAGTATCCCTTTGAGCCAAATTACAGACTTTAACTACATGTCTGAGTTGATGGTGGTGTCATTTGACCTTTTTTTCCATTCATCTGTTTAACCTCTAAATCAATATGTAGGTTTTGTATTCAAAACGTTTTCAAATAAATCTACTGCTGCTGTATAAAACCACAAAATTCTGTACAACACACAATAACAATCAGAACAAAAGTTTCTTTCTGTATAACCAAATGTAAAGAAAGGCATTAGCTAGCCTTGCACGAATATACCATAATTTATAAGCATTTTCAAATCTAAACAATGGTCAGATAATCTCCGCAATAACACTGAGAAAAACAAACAAAAAAGTAGCACTCCATAATACACAAATTCATGTAAACGCTATGACCAAACAATGTGCTGTCACAAGAATTTTACAATGTTAACCGTAATCTCACCACAACTTCAAAACGTCCCTATACATCCTCAATATAATCACATACAATGTGTATCTGTACTCTCTAGGATGGTGTGTGAAGGCCCAAGATAAGAAAAACAATGCCTGGTGTGACAAATAGTGCCATAAATCAACCAACTCTACAATAATGTAATAATTTCTAATAAATTCTATATATTTTTAATACATTGACAGAACATAATAGGCATCCCTGCATTCTCCCCAATACAATGGCCAGTAAAACGGTGCGGCGATATGACAGATGTAACTTGCACACATTTATAAACTATTATGTTATTGTAGAGTTATTACATTCAGCCAGACATCTACGAATAAGCTACATTGAAGAAATAAAGAATAAAAGCTCTGCTAACCAAACTGTGTAGGAGGGCTACATACATTAAGTATGGCTTACAACATACAGTACAGGCTCGTTCTATTTCATTTAGAATTGTTGATACTTGGAAAAGCGCACAGAAGCACCAAATCACTGACCTCAGACTGAGAACAGGCTAAATATGAAAACCATTTTACACACCGTTTTATTTCTAAGGGAACGTCTTTTCAACAACTTTCTCATACAGCTTAACCAGGAGCCATTGAGCTGTTTGCTTTGGCATTCGTTTTTAACGTCCGGGTGTAACTGAGAATAAATTAGAAGGTGAGTGGGGCAGGTAGGGATGATGCCATACAACTCAGAATGAATTTAAACACAAGCCGATTAGAATCACATACAGTATATTTAATAAATAATGCAACGGCACAATAATGCCTCAGAATGCTTTGTAGCCACGTCGGTCACAAAAAAATGTTTTTAACATTTCTAACTCATTTCTGAGGGACTAAGAAGAATAACAGGCAATAAATCACTTGGAACCAATCCACGTCAACAACCCGAGCCTTCGTTCTCTAGCTTACATTTAAACTTTGCATGTGGCTTCTTTCAGACCTGCAGACAGAACAGCGTGAGAGCTTTAAAATGTACTGATGTGATGGCAATTAAAACAAAAAAGAACGGATTTGGGTTTGGACCATTCGCGAGACGGTATGAAGCTCGTGGGTGTCCTGATAAAAGTGGGTACTTCAGTAACAACAGAACAAGGCACAACATTTTTAGTAAATGTTTAAACTGAACAAAACAGGCCCCAGCTTGAGGTGTCGGATGGTGAAGCGGTCTAAAATTGAGCTCTCCCAGTGCTCAGCCATCCCACACCCCGTCCGCAGTGATGGCAGGACCTTCATCGTCGTCTCATCAGCTGCGCAGGTGTGAATCCAGCCTGATTGAATCCCACAACCCCCCACCTCCCAACCCAGCAGTCCACAGTTTGCTGTTCAGCACAGGAAGCTAGCAGTCCAGTCTGAGTTATATGTAGTATTCCTTTTTGTCGTCTGAGTTGTTGTGCCCACCCTCTGCGTTGATGATGGCGGTGTCGGCATCTGCTGCGTCGTCCGCGCCTTTGGCTTCGTGGGTGAAATAGGTGCCTTAAAATAGAGGTGAGAGACAGAACATTTCAAATATTATTACTCTTCAAACTGTATTAGTTTCTTATGCCAAGAATGTAATTCTTTATTTTGTTTGTTATTTGTTAAGTAGAGTAGCTCACCTAAAATGAGAATCCTGTTACAATTCTATTTAAATAAAATCTTGGCCACTCCAGGATTCATCTTTTCTATAAAAGTGAATGGTGACTGAGACTCTCAAGCTCAAAAATGACAAAAAAATGCACTGAATATAGCTGATATTCACTTGATATGTGATATATTTAGTAAATATCTTAATATCCACATAAGTTTTTCCAGTTCCTCGCATTCAAGAAAGAAGTACCGATGTCTGATTCATGAATGAATGATTTGTTCTTTTGACAAAGCTGTCGTAAGACTTCAAAGACTTTGGACCACTTGTCAACCCCAGTCCTTATTCACTTATATGAAAAACACTGTCTCTGTGCTACAGAAGAAAGTCAAACAGGTTTTGGATGACATTGGAGTGAGTACATATTGAAATTTAGATCTTTGAAAACAAAGGAAACCCTGTCCACCATTCAAGGAATGGCTATAAAGTTACAGCTGCAGAAAAAATTAAGAGACCATTTCAAAATCAGTTTTTCTGATTTTATAATGTACTATTTATTGGTGTTTGGGTAAAATTGTATTTTTTGTTTAATTCTGTGAACTACTGACAATGTTTCTATTTGCATTTATTTGCAGAAAATGAAAACTGGAGAAACAGGTCAAAATAACAAACAATGCTCTGTACTTTTTCAGACCTCAAATACTGCAAAGAAAACTAGTTTATATTCACTTTTAAGCCATACAACAGTAATATTTGTACATGTATTTAGCAAAAGTTAACCTCAATTTTTATTCTTATGCGTCTTGTCATGCTGTCAGTCTTTCACATTGCTGTTGGATGACTTTATGAGATTTGACACTGAATGGCCACAATACATCTAGAAATGCTGATTAAATTAAAATTTGAAATGGTCTCTTAATTTTTCCCGTGGCTGTGTTTTTTTCACAACCTTATATGACCAAAAATGCAATATATTAATATAACATGGTCTCCTCATTCCCACCCCTACCTGAATACAGAAGGAACAAGTGAACATTTTTCATTCTGAGATTAAACACAACCCACAATCAGGTAAGCCTTGTGCTTGATTTACCTTTGTGTCTTGTGATTTACCTTTGTGTCTTGCGAAGTATCGGCCAAGAATGATCAGAAGACAAAGCATGGCGAACACAACCACGGCGACAACACCTCCGATGACGGCATGATCAATTTTCTGCGGCACTCCATCTGCTCTTGAATCTGCGTCACAAGAAAAACAAACACAAACAAATGAAGGCACCTTGTGCTGTTGTCACAGGGTCGGTTGGGAATTCACTGAGATTCCCTGGAATGGCTGCCAAATGATGCTCTTCTGTTTCAAGTAAAGTCACATTAATGTCATCTTTCCTATTCATGCACAGCTGTTCTAATTCAAATCAACACTTTGCCTGATGGCACCAGAAATGGAATTTTTAGAACAGAAAACACCTATCAGTTTCTGACAGTTTTCACATAATAGTGTATCTGTCCAGTTCTGTAAATGTGAAAATAGCAAATGTCACACACTAACACGCATTCAAATATAGTTTGCGGTCTGATCTGTCTGAACCAACGTAGACACTGGCGAAGTAAAATTACCAGTTTATCCTGGTTTTAATAAAACAAAGGACAGTCACAAGATCAGGTTTGCAATGTTTTTTTATAAATGAATAAATAATGCTATCAATCCATTTTGTTTATAAACCATTGGCTCAGTGACAGTTCACCCAAAATTAAAAATTCTGTCTTATGAAATTTTATAGATTTGGAACAACTCAAGGGTGAGTAAATGATGAAAGAATTTTTTGAACAGTTCATTTAAGGCAAAATGTGAAACATGCTGAATAATTATTGATATTATCGTGTGTAGTATTAACATAATATCAATAATGATTTTAATATCACGGTTATTGCTAATACTGTGATATCGTGACATCCCTAGAACAAACCAAAGAGGAACATACCGTGGTTCACCTAGCAATTTACTTGCCTTCTTGTAATTCCAAACATGTATGATTTCTATATTTTCTGTGGAAAACAAATGAAGTTTAACTAAATGTTGACGCTTCTCTTTTCCAAACAGTTGAAGTGATTGGTGACCAGGGCAATCAAGATCCAAATAACTTTTATTGAATGGAATAGAAAAGCTACACAATTTTTTTGTGACAGGAGGACAGAAACTAAGACAAGTACATTTTCATATTTTATCCTTTAAAAGTGTGTATAAAAAAACAAGAATGCAAAAAGGAGCTATTATAATGAATCATCACTAGGGAAAATCTTAATGCCTATTATAAGCACCAATTAGGTATTGCTGCCATGTCTTATATAGTCAATGTGCATTTACATGAGCAGTGCAGTGAGAAAACACCCTGTGCAAGTTCTAATTACACTAGGTTTTCTGATGAAGTGCCTAGCAACCAAACTATAAGGAAGAACGTAGACTTGAGAATGAGGACTTAAGTGCATCAACAGATCTATATCTCAGGCTATATTTTCCTTCAATATTGCTCATTCAATGTGGAAATCAATAGCTTTTCATTAGAAAGCGAGTGATAAAAAGCGACCCTTTCTATTTTCAGGCAAAACACTAGCTAAGGGAACTTTCAACGATTGACTGACCATTTAATATCAAACCTTGTTTGATCTACATCAAATGTACATCAGGCATTTAACAATACATGTGGTTCTCTAAGGAGCATATATCTAATTAGCCTACCTAGCACATTAAATAAATGAAGGCTCGACAACTGCATACAAACAAGATCTTTTGATAAACCTGTTCCCGCCTGCAGATCCAGATCCAGCCCAGCAGGATGACACGGTCTACTAAGATGCAGCTTTGATACGAGACAGAGAGGTTTCGGCGCTCATATAGGACAAGAATGTCCTGCGTTGCATTATGTTGCACCAGAGGCCGATTCCTAATTAGAATGAGACTAGAAATGAACACGGCAGAGCAGCTTTGTCACATTCTCTCCACAGCACCGCCTCTCCCAAATTCAGCCGGCCCCTTCTCCATCTCCCTCTGCCTCCTGCTTGACACCATCAGATAAATTAGCTGTCCAGAAGCATGGATATCTTGACCCGGAATATTTAGGGGCGAATACATTTTCATCCAGATTGGCTTTAAAAATAGAGATACACTTGATGTGATTAAGGATACATGAAATGTCACTGATTGGCTGTTAGGGACATCACACAGGTTACTGAAAAGAAACTAGGCTCCGCCCCTCACTGACCTGTTGGTGACCACCAATTTGGAGCCACATAACTTTGTTCCTGAAGGGTAATAATGAAAGTGGTGGTGCTTTTTCAACTCTGGCATTTCATAATGTGTATTCTGGGCTTCATTTAAGAACCTCAGACCTTTAGAGCAGTGTTTCTCAAAATTGGGTCCGTGGACCCCCTGGAGGGTTCCAGCAAATAGCCAGAAGGTTGTACAAAATTTCAGAATTGTGAACAAGCGTTTTGGGTTTCAGACGTATTTTCTCCATTGATTTCTTAAGAGTTGTACACTGTAAAAAATCCCGTAATTTTTTTTAAATACAGTAAAAAATGCACATAATTTTTTTCATGTTATTTTGCATTCTTTTTCTTTAATTTGACGATTTTTTACTGTATTTAAAAAAAATGGGTGAAAATCTGTACAGTAACATTTTGTAAAATTACTGTTTTTATATTCTATGTTAAAAAGCTGTAAAAACAGTAACATTTTGTAAAATTACAGTTGTTTATATTCTATGTGAAAAGCTGTAAAAACAGTAAAATTTTGTAAAATTACAGTTTTTTAAATTATACCTGAAAAATCTGTAATAAAATAACAGTAAATTACAGTTTTATTTACAGCGTAAGAACACCAAAGCAGCCAGCTTCAAAATCACATTTTATTTGTTGCAAAGAGTATTTGAAAAACTCTAATAAAACCTTCAACAAAATATATAAATGATTTATGTTAAGGAAATGAACGAACATCCATTTCAAAAATTAAGTCAGCAGTGAATATGAAATATAAAATATTGACTCCAAGTATAAAATAAAGTATAGAATATATATATTATATATATATATTATACTTGCACTTCGCAAGTTGTAAACACTGGTCCAGAAGTACTTTTTATTTTTAAAGTTAAATGTACAATTCAATCTTAAAGAATATTTTATATTTTAAATCGTTTATAAATATTCTGTTGGTTGTATTTTGTTCAAACATTTGTGTAGTGTCAAACGACTGAAACAGGAAGTTCTTCTGGATTTTTTTGTAATGAAAAAAATGGAACCCTGCTTTAACACATCCCAAATTTGCCTGCGTTAAAAGCACAGCAAACAGCAGAGAACGCGTTGAGCTTTACCGAGCGCGCTCGTGTTAAGCAGACCGTGGCTTGTGATTGGAATTCATTGGGAAATGAAGAGGACTTTTCACTGATTTACAGTCGGGTGAGGTGGGAGGAGAGACTTCTGCACTGCTGCCGGCCTCGAGAGCTCATGTTTTATGAGTCTCATTCTGCATCTGTGCTAAAGTGAGTAATTAAACTACAGGCCAGTGTCACTGCAGCAGCTGTGGACCAACTGGAAATGGCCGACATTACAGCAAGACCGACACCTTCTGCTTTTCCCCGCACCCGCAGTACTGCTTTCTGGTTGTGGGCAGATGGATAAACACATGAGCGAATATCTTTGATTTAGGTTCCCGTGCTGTTTACGCGTGACCGACCTAATATCAAAGATAGAGCATGTATGTTCCTTTATATCTACATCTCATTTATCTTAAGTCTATTTTGAGCTGCAAAAAGGCACTTGAAAAAATAATCGGGGAAGAAGAGAGATCGGAATTCTTTTTTTATTGGATTTTTAAATCTAGATTTGTGCATCTGCACAGGTAATTCCCAGGAGTTAAGTCTCAGAGCTATGAGAGAGAGCCACACTGATAAAATGAAAAGGGACATTTCTTTTTAAACAAATCACAGCTTACCCATGAAACACCCAAGCGACAAAACAATGCATCTAAACATGTGAAGTCACGCGGCGGTGTCGAAAGAAAGATTTTCCAAGAGCGAGGAGATCCACAAAGAAAAACCCGGAGAGGAAGCTGAACGTGAACTCTGAAACATTCAGATTTGAGGGACATCGTACCAAGGTACAAAGCGAGACCTTTCCAAACAAAGCTGGGACCCTGAGCATGTGGAGCCTTTGAAACATGTTTTCCTGATAGAGTTCATCCCCGCTGTCTCTAAATTGAACTAGCGGGCCACAGGGGTGACAAAGACATTTGCTACTATCTGCTCCTCTCTGTGAGCTAAATCACATTCACATAGTGAAGTCTGTTAATGCAAGACTCTGCCAAAATGTGCTCTAAAAGTGGCCCGCTACATGCCACAAAGCCTATGGTCGGTGGCAGTTGAATTGTGTAGATGGAATGATAAAAACGTCAGCGGTCCTAACCAACTTCTACTTTCAGCACATAGTTTTTGGTGACAATGCCTTTTTTACCAAATAAACAACAATTCGGCTTTTATATGTAACTTGCCGCTCGAAACTGGCTTGGCTTAATCAAAAGGAAGAACATAAATCAACTTCAAATTATACGTTATTTCTTTTGCACCACAATCAAAGTGAAAACAAGAAAGAGATCACAGACGTTCCGTGTATACCCTTCCCTAAACAGTTAAACTGGAGCACATCCTCTCCACTGAAAACCGTAGACGTTTTGTTTACCCCACAATGAAAAGAAGTGGCATCTTTGATCAAATCCACCACACTTGTTTTGGCACCTCACCGCCTGCTGAGCTATCTTTGGCAACATGACTAAAGACGAAGTGCTGAAGTTATGCAGTGTTTCAATGAGTAATGGAGAACTTCACGGCATTGCTGAATTCGGCTGTTTCTGACCTTTGTGATTATGCATTATTACTGCCCAAAACCCTTCCTTTTAGTTCTAACAGAAAGTGATTACGGTAACCGAGTTCTGTGCCGTGCTAGCGATTACAGTTAATGTGTTTCTTTATAGCTTTCTCAACTAAATTATTCCTGGATAATGTTAACATGCTACATTATTAGCACGTCCACTTTTGCTCCATGGATATAATTCAAAGCACACACTCGGGATCAAAAGCTGCTAACCTGTAATCATAAAGTTTGCCAGAAATTTGCTTTTTATATGTCATGCTCAAGGAGTGGGTAAAGTAGCTTGTTTACTTGCACTTAAATGTCTCAAAAATGTCTTATGGTTAAACACAAATTGAAAAATTTACAAATAAATACATTTACATTTAAATGAATGCAAGAATACATGAAAAAATAAAACAGACATACTACTTTTTGCCCCCATAAAATACTTACGGCATCTATCAGACTAAACAGAACGTTGCGAAACCTTGAACTCCTGGCAAAACATTTAACTTTTTTTTGGTTAACTTTAATTACGATTCATATAACTTCACATGTTCTACGGTGCTATACACTTACTGGAAATCCATTGATTCGGTTTCAGTTTCTTTAATATCTTGTTGCTATGATATGCAGGTGTCAAGCAAAGCAACGTCAGTGTGAATATCTTCAGTCAAACGCAGTTATTTAATTAAACCTGACAAATAACATGCAGAAATTGTGAAATGAATCAAAAGTAATGAATTCAGTGTTACTGGCTTAACAATAATGCGACGAAAAACATCTTAAATGAGTGACATGGCTGGCTTTGACCAAAAAACAACAGCATTTTGTGCACAATTTAGGACAGGATGTACCAAAGAAATGTAAGTGTGAATGTTTCAACAAAATGCAATGTAGAATCAGTCAAACACGAATAAGACTGTTAGAAATAGACTGTGCAAGATATATAGCGTATATTAAAACTAACCCACACAAGCCCCACAGCATGAGTACCAGTTACTCTCAGATGACCCCAAACTGGGTGTGCTATAACCCACATTCACATGCTGGGTGCTGAATGAGGGCAAGAGAAAGATAAGAGTTCATAAATTTAATGTATTTTTGACACATTTTACCCTTTTAGACTCACTACATCCTAGAAATAAAACCTACTGTAAGGTAGAGGGGTCATCTCAATGAACAGTCTCCGCTTCGTACACTTAAAGGTGATGTATAATTTTTTGGTTGATCTATTGACAGAAATGCAATACAGTCTACATAACTTTGTCTTCAGAGGTGTATAAAGCCCTTACATAATGAAGCGTTATGTTTTTATAACCTTAGAATGAGCTATTTCTATCTACATACTCTGCGGGTCACCTCACATGGAATTCGCCATGTTGTTTCTACAGTAGCCCTAAACAGACAAACTGCTCATCAGAACGCGTTTCGTAAATACATTATCTCCTACGGCAAAGAACCGAAAACGTGAAAACATCTTAGTTCTGTGAGAGCCACCGCAGTGCTTCGAAAGGGAAGGGGCAGGGGTGGAATTCACAACCTCACCTTTAAAGCAAAAAAGTAAAAAAATAATGATTTCATTGCAGTCTTTCCTCATTTTCTGAGTGCAAACACCTGGAAGATGTTCATAGATAATGTAGAATCCTTATTGTTAATACTGGCGAAGACAAGTGTACACGTTTGGCTCCCGTTATGCTGAAGATTAGTTTACGGTTTGCAATCGAGCTAAATTAAAAAGACAAAACCGAATGGGTGAATATTTTGGAATAGAATGCAATGGTAATTATCTTAAACACTCAAGCACATGCAAGACAACAAACACCTGCTCTACTCAATTTGTTTTTGAAATGTCTCTCATGAGTTCATCTCATTAGCACACAATTACCTCTCAAACACAGCAAGACAACGACACACAGCGCAAAGATCGCTCTACTCCGCTCATATTGGCCGTGAAAAAGCACTAATCTTGCATGGGCTCATGTTAGAAACAATTCTGTCAGTTTTGGTTTGATTTCAGATAGCAGTTGATACGCCCCAGCTGCAGACTGTGTGCTGAAATAAAGTGTCATTTTTCATTGATGTGCCTTGTGAGTAGTGTTTTATTATGGAAGAATTCTGACAGCAGAGTGCTAGAACGCGAACTAAACATTGACACGGACATCGTCACTAGAGAGCGATGAGTACATTCATCCTCCATTGATTCCTCTGCAGTTGTGTTTTCTCTGGAGCCCACACACTCTCCTCTGTAGGAACCTCTTCAGCGACATCGACTCACTCTACAAACAACTGCACCAATAACGTCGTTGGCTCAAGTGCAGTGTGCCGTTTATTTTAATGAGAGTGTAAATAGTAACTAGTGTAGATAGTTTTAATCTTATAAGCTTGGTAGCTTGCTGTTTCCTGTGACCAAGAAAGTATTACTGGGTAACTACTAACTAGTAGCCAACTGACAGTATTTTGTATTGGGTGTGCCTTAAAATTATTTTTATGTGTTGTAAAAAAAAAGCTGAAATAAATCCAAATTGACTGTACTTAAAAATTTAAGGCATCAGTAAAAAGTATTTTTACAGTGTTGTTGTACAATCTTTTTAATTTTATATTACACTTTATTTATTTATTTTATATTTATATATTATTTATACATATTTTACATACATTTTAATATTTATTGTTTTATTTAAAAATGTATATTGCTATTATTTGAATTAAATATATTTTTATTATTTAGTTTTCTAAATAGACATTTTTTATTATTTGCTGTTATTTTTATAAATATATATATATACCTGTGTATATATATATATATATATATATATATATACTTCCTATAAAGGTAATGATGTCAGCTGTGATGTAATGATACAGGATGGTCTGAAGTATTTAATGTTTTGAGCGACCATTTTATTTAGGTTATTATTATTTTATATTATTATAAGTCATTGGAATTGAATAAATGTATTTATGAAAATGATCATATGTTGTCTAAATGAAGTCATATAACTTCATATAAATATCACATGTGTACATACTGTATTATATTTTATATTTAATATAAATATCATATGAAATAATATCATTAAATTAAATAAAAATGTTGTATTAAACAAATTAAATTATATGAAACAAATAATAATAAAGTAATACTAATACTAATGATAACAATAAATAATAAAAATAATACATCATATTTTAAAAGAAAACATTATAAAGAATAAAATAAAGATTTGATATTAAATAAAATATATATTAATGTAATATATTAATATAAAACAAATTAAAATATTATAAAAAACAAAGTTTCCCATAAAAAACAGAAGCTTGATAGACACACCACTTAAGTAACTACAGTATAACATTATCATTCAAACAGGCAACAATGGAAAATGATCCCTACTGATGTAAATTTGCTCTTAGCAGATGCATTCTCACAAAGGTGACTTGGGCAAAATGTCCCCAAATCTCCTTTTCTTTCCTGACGATTTAAGAGTCATTGCTTTCTAACAGGCAGCTCCGTCAAACAGTGTTTGCCATCTCCACCACTGCAGTTATACCTTATACCTAAACCCTGACGCATTTCACAAGCCGGCAGAATTACTCCTGACAGTGAGCAAAGATGTAAATAAGCCCATAAACAAATAAGAATGGTACGAGGGGGATGAGAAGAAGGCGCTCTCGAGTCATGATGACATCTCATGGGAGATGATGGGGGCTGTAAACTGTGCTGGCACTCAGGTGAACACTGCCAAACGGGACTAAATTACAATCCGGGCACAGTAACTTGACTCCGTGCCATGAATTACTCATCTCCTCTTCATTTGCACCCGGCACTCATTTGCTCCCGTGCAGCATATGTGCTCCATGTCTGAGTGGCGCGCAGACATCCACGGCGTCGGCCGCTCTGCTTGCCGCTTCCCCTCGGCAGACAGGCGTAATTAAAACCGCACTGCTAAATGGGAGCTCAAATGGTCGCAACCTGTTTGTAATGGAGGAACAAGTTTCACTGAAAATTAATCACCTGAGAAAACGCCAAACTGTGCTATGATGAAGCAGAGAGTGGTTTGGTAAAGCGGGGTTGACAGAAGCTACTGGCCCGTGCCTAATGTGACTTTGAAGAGGAGAAGCAGACGTGAGGGTCTGTAAAACAACCACTGGTTACGGTGAAATAACTGCTGTCAGACCAGCCATCTTACTGTAGGATCTACGCGGATGAATAACTTTAGAAAGTAATCTGTTTCTTGGGTTTGTTTTGTTTTTGAAACAGATACAGAGGAAAGTGACTGGAAATTCGCATGGCAGGGAGAGAGAGAAGATGACAGACATGTGTCGCAAGCCACACTCGAGTCTATGCCTTTTCACATGAGCACTATGTCTTAACATGTCAGCTTTGACAAACTGCGTCCTTTTATTTGATACTTATTTGAGATACGCAAGCAGTGCATACAGAAGATTATCATCAGGGAACATAATCTATCAATGACTTGCAAACTGCAATGAAGCACTACACTGTTTATGAATTTATGAAATAACTACAGCATGACATTTTAGGAATTTTCTTCGGCTTTAGATACGGATGGCATCTTCATTTTTCACGGGGGGAGCTCAATGAACAAATCTGATGACACATACACATCTCTTAAAGTGGGAAAAAATTATATAGGCCTATATTATAAGCATATGCACCCTGATAGAGAATTCATAACTATTTACTATTTTCTGTAAATACTACAAAACTGTACAATTATTCGAAAAAAATAAATAATGAAGCCCCACCCCTCAGAGAGAGAGATGATAAAGAAGAGGCGACGGTAGAGAGTTGGTTGTTACTGATTTTTTTCTTCTCTCCTCACACTTGGACTAATTTTTGGCGCTATTCAATTACAAATTTTCAGGGTATTTCATTTTTTCATTTTTATTTTGGGTTTGCAAGTCATTACCATTATGAGCTTTGAGTTAAAGCGAATGTAAAAATCTAAATATTATAAAGAGAATAAATGATGTTGTCGAAAGGTTGAATTTAGTTCAAATAGTGGAAATGTAAGAAAATATAATTTTGTTAAATGTTAACTTTTTGAAGGTGTTGTGAAGCACGTTTCACAGAAGGAACCTAGCAGTGGAATTTACTTCATAAACCCATTTAATCCCAAATATTCTCAGAGATGACATATATGAATTTGCAAGGTATTTGTAAAGCTATTGAACAATGTCAATTATGTAAAACATGTTTTATGTCTGGTCACAAATGTAACTGGTATAAAACACATGGCTAATAGGTGCCATGTAGCATGTATGCCAAAATAGCATTTCTATGTGGCACAAACGATCATTGCCATTTGTTTTACTGGGTTTTTAGTCCATGGTATTTACCTGATGCTATTTTGTCTGTTATGTTGGTGCCTACTGTTAAAGACGAAGATAAACAGCATGGATAATTCCACAATTTTTATGTGTTTCATTGATGCTTCCAAAGCCTTTGATCGTGTAAATCATGAAAAACTGTTTTACAAGCTATATAATAGAGGGGTTCCTAAATCTCTGGTAAGAATTCTGGATTTTTGGTATGCTCATCAGTTAATATATGTAAAATGGGGTAATTATGTATCTGAACCTTTTAATGTATGTAATGGCATCAGGCAGGGAAGCATTTTGTCTCCCTTTCTTTTTAATATTTATATGAATGATTTATCAAAGCTGCTAAACAATTGTGAAACAGGCTGTAGGGTGGGGAACACCACCATTAACCACTTGATGTATGCAGACGATCTGGTGATTTTTTTGTCCATATACTGGTGGTCTTCAACAGTTACTGATGATTTGCTCTCAATATGGTCTAGATTATGACATCAAATATAATGCAAAGAAAAGTAACATTATGATCGTTAGAACTAAAGAGGACGGGAAATTGTCCTTTCCTGATTTCTCTCTTTAGGGCATTATATAACTGAGGACCTGTCTGATGATAGGGATATTTACAGACAGTGTCGTATGATTTATGCGCAAGCAAACTTTTCGCAAATTTAATATGTGTTCAGGTCCTGTGATGACTACATTATTTAAGGCATATTGTACCCCTATGTACAAGGCCCATTTGTGGCGGCGATATAGAAAGAGCAGTATGCAAAAACTTAATGTGGCATACAATGACGGTATGAGGCTGCAGCTCAGAGTGCCACGATGGAGCAGTGCAAGCCATATGTTTGTCAGTGTTGATGTGCCAACCTGCTCTGCTGTGTTGCGTAATCTTATGTACAGATGTATGTGTAGACTCTCAGACTCTGTGAATAGTATAAATACAACGCTGACGAACCCAGCACTTAGTTCAGTCAGGTTCTTTTCAAGGTTGTGGAACAATTGTAAATACATGATAATGTGAATGAATATAGGTTTGTGTGTATCTCTGGACCGTGAGTGTCTTTAATAAAGTTTTGATTGATTGATTGATCAGATGAAATAACAAATTGACATAAATTGTAGCACATTGAAAAGCAGTTATTATAAACTTTGAAATTATGAACTGGAATATACAATAAAAATGTAAAGATAGATAGATACAAGACAGATACAAGATTCCAAGTTATAGTTTGTTGCCACCACTAAACTGGTGCGAAAGCAAATTAGACAAAAACACAAATAAGATCATACAATTTCACGAATCAGCCACTTCAAACTGCTGTGCGATTGTCTTGGCATATGCCATGTAAAGACTACAGTATGTGCTTCATTGTCTGGATATGTTTTGATATTGCCTGCCTCTCAGTCATCTGAAATGCTAAATTAAATGCACGACACCCAAACATCTGCTAGCAGTCACAGCTACTGTACCTGCAGGCCAGCCCACAAAAACAAAACCGTGAATATACTGAGCTGGCATAAAAAAACACTGCTAATCAGATCCACGTGTCGCTAGCTACTCACAATCTGCACTGCTATAAAAAGAACACATAACTAGCAAATCCTCATTCAACAACCTCCTGCACCTCCTTGTTTACCTTACTGGAGTTTTCACCATTATCCATCATCATTGTATCTCAACATCACACCTTTCCTGTCTAGAAATTAGTTTCCGCCTTACCCGAGGGATCTAAATCCCTATCTGCAGCAAATCTGCCCGGACTAGAAATAGACAGGCAGAGTAGAAGCTGTGAGGTGAGGTCCCAGAATTGGGTTTTGTAAAACCATCGGGGATTTGATCTATCTGTCTGGTTGAAGCCCGTGTCCTCAGAGCACAGGTGATTGGTCTCTCTGGGGTACAAAACACACTTTCTGCCAGTATTAAACACAGGACAAAAGCTTGACTGTATCGGGCTCTTTTCGAGCCCTGGGGCTTTCTGGGAAGTGAAATAAACAAATTGTGGAGGCAGGTACGGCAAAAGCTGTTTGCTTGCCGAGATGTTTAAATTACTAAGTGTGCTTCAGCATGGCATTTGCTCCTCCTCCATAGAAAACCATATTTAGGCCTTGAACTGTTGCCTGCTGCCTGTTGCTAGGTTACACAGTTAGGGATGGAAAATAAAACACTTATCAAAAAAGAGAAAAGTGCACTTGGGGTGTGAAAGCATAAACTGCGTATGAAAGACTATATGAAAACCAAAAGCAGAGCAGAGATGTGTGCTGTTTGACACCTGTAAAGACACCTCAATTAAAATGAAGTGTGTCGCGGCTTCGATGAATAGCGATCCTTCAACAAAACATGTTCCCGTGATAGAATGACACTGCAAAGGAACCCGAAAATGTGGGGTATAAAACTGTTAATACTGTATTGCAGCAGTGGATTCAAGTACAAATACACTGTAAGAGTATGAGATTAAAATCACCATAGAGGACCATTGTCACATTTAAGATTGCACTGAGAATGCCTTTCGAATTCCTGAATATGAACTGAATTTGGATTGAGTTATGATAAATAGATGAATAATAAAACAGAAATGAATTTCTAAACTGCTGCAAGTCATTTTTAAAACACTTTATTTACAAGCTCTTCCAAAACTTCCAAACTTTCTCTGTTGTGTGACTCTGTTGTGTTAGTTGTATACTGAGTTTATAAATGACAGTAAAATGTGTAAATTATTGTCATTACGTTCTAAATTCTATTGTTATATCCAATGGGGATCCAATCACTTTCAATTCCATCTCATGACTCGAAAGCAAGATTCTTCCAACCCTAGCTGTTGTTTTCTTATTTCATTCACGCAGGACAATAAAAGTCCCTGAAGCATGCCATTCCTAATGTGGCCTTTTACATCTAGACACGTAATTAAAAGAGACGTGACAGTCACATCTTTCCCCCGCACAAAACAAACCACAGATATTTCACAGCTCCATCACGCACGGGCACACGGGGTGGCCCTTTTCTCCCCGTAGGACGCGCCGCTGCGCGAGCGAGCGTCACGTCCTCTCATCAGCCCCTGATGGCAGATCATTCGGCCATTACTTCCAGCACCGAAACGGGAAGCTTCCCCAGTCGAATCGATTCGCGGCTCTTTCATCTCTGCGTGTTTACGCAAAGTGACATTCTCGCACGTGTATGGCCGCAGCATGGCGGCGGGCTGCGGTATTCATGCTGGACATGAAAGAGCGTAAGCTGCAGGAAAGCAGAAGCGCCTCAGATATGCGGGAGGAGTCGAGGAGCGGAGCGTGCTGGGTTGTCTCGGCTCACTGTGAGGGGAGAGGCAAGTAGGAGGAAAGAGCGTGCAAAAAGAGAGGAGATGAAAATAAACAGGACAAACAACAAACACGGGCCCGGGCCAAGCAACTAGACAAAAAACAACATGAGACGGCTTCAAAGACAACAGTATAAAGGTTTATGACAGAAAGCTGGGTGGAAGTCTATGGTTTGGTGGTCTGCTGGGTTGCATGGCCCTCTAGTCCAAATGATATAAGTCAATGTCAGTATAAACATATAAAGCTGTGATCAGAATGAAATACTAATGTACTGCTTGCTGTAAAATGCCTGCTGTTTAAAATTGGTACTGTATGTTGAATAGCGTGCATTTTGCTTTGTTTTTAGCTACATGACTAAATTACATTACAACATGAGTCAAGCTTCCATCCAAATACAACCATGCATTAAAAAGGGTCCATTTAGATTTTCCTGTTATCCGGAAATAGTAGTAGGGGTATGGTAGCTTGGTATTGTAGCCTGTATTTCCTGGCGCATCTTTATGTAGTCATAAACAGTGTTGGGTGTAACTAGTTACTAAGTAATTAGTTACTGTAATTTAATTACTTTTCCCTCGAAAAGTAAAGTAAGGGATTACTCTTATTTTTCTGTAATTTAATTACAGTTACTTTTGATGTAATTAAACTAAATACTTTGTGTAATATATGTGTGTGCAATAGTGGAATTGACATAAAATTCAAAGTCTAACTTTAAAATCTGTGCTTTAATGTATAATTCTCACATTTGTAATACTTTGGTCAGTTAATAAGAGTACTTTATGTAGTTTAATATGATTTATTTGAATGAATTAAAAGAGCCCTTTCATGCCTATCCTTGAATCACTTAACTAATCAAGGTTGATGTAGGATATAGAAAGTAATAAGTAATAAGTAACTAAATACTTTTCGGAGAGAGTAATTTGTACAGTAATCTAATTACACTATTGAATATGTAATTAGTAACTAGTAATTAATTACTTTTTCAGAGTAACTTACCCAGCACTGGTCATAAATGAGGGCAAAATCTAACTTCGGAGCATTTAAATTTCACTCTGCATGCTGGAAACAGTAGCCACAGTGGATCTAACACCGACCGGTTTGTGGTATTTCAACATTTGATGCTGTTCTTTGTTCTCCAAAAATAAACAGAGTAAACTTCTCAGAGGAGCTCGTATGGGGTGACCAAAGGCAACATCTGGTACACAGTTTTCACATCTGATTAGTGCATCTGCATCTGGTGGGAATTCACAGCGATTTCCTCTATGTGGGCACTGTGAAGCTCGCTGTGTGACACCATACTGTTACAATGAGTGGAGTCTGATAATGAGTCACTGCTGTGCATTTCTATTTCACTACATTCTTAAATAGACTCGGCCTTGTCTGAGTCAGTTAAGGAGACATAGAGTACATATTAAATGTGGTTGACAACAATACCAGAATAGAATGATACTGTGTAGCTTACTGTATGTCAAACACAAACACACTAACAAAGAAAGAAATATTATTAGAGTTATCAAAGTAAATAATTACACCCTAAAAAATGCTGGGTTGTTTCAACCCATTGTTGGGTAAAAGATAGACATAACCAACCGTTGGGTTTTAACTTAACCTGTGCTGGATTGTTGTTACACGAGCATGGTCAGATTATTTTAAATTAGAACCCAGCGGTTGGTTTTGTCCACATTTTACCCAACAATGGGTTGAGACAACCCAGCATTTTTTTAAAGGAGCAATGTGGAGATTTTAGCGGCATCTAGCGGTGAGATTGCGAATCGCAACCAACGGCTCATTCCCCCAACAATCCCCCTCCCTTTAGAAGGACTAAAGTGGCTGACACAGGACAGAGATGTTGCCGTGTTTTCGCTTCTTTGCCGAAGGAGATAACGTATTTATGATACGCTCTCTGTAGAGCAGTTTGTCCATTTAGGGCTATGGTAGAAACATGAATTCAATGCAAGGGGACCCGCGATGTATGTAGATAGAAATAACGCTTCATTATGTAAGGTTTTTACACACCTCTGAAGACATAGTTATGTATATCATATTGCATTTCTGTCAATAGATCCTCCTAAATATTACACATAGCAACTTTAAATCACAGCAGATTTTTAAAGAAATTTACTCTAAAGTTCTGTAACCATGTACTTACCGCATTGCCCTTCCAAACCAGTGTTATTTTTAGGGCTGTCAAATCGATTGATCACGATTAATCGATTATACAATAAAAGTTTGTGTCTATATAAAATATGTGTATTTATTATATGTAGATATAAATGCACAAACATTCATGTGTACATATAACTGTGTTATACATATAAACACATATATATATGTGTTTAAATATAAATATACAGTATATTATGCATATACACTCACCTAAAGGATTATTAGGAACACCTGTTCAATTTCTCATTAATGCAATTATCTAATCAACCAATCACATGGCAGTTGCTTCAATGCATTTAGGGGTGTGGTCCTGGTCAAGACAATCTCCTGAACTCCAAACTGAATGTCAGAATGGGAAAGAAAGGTGATTTAAGCAATTTTGAGCGTGGCATGGTTGTTGGTGCCAGACGGGCCGGTCTGAGTATTTCACAATCTGCTCAGTTACTGGGATTTTCACGCACAACCATTTCTAGGGTTTACAAAGAATGGTGTGAAAAGGGAAAAACATCCAGTATGCGGCAGTCCTGTGGGCGAAAATGCCTTGTTGATGCTAGAGGTCAGAGGAGAATGGGCCGACTGATTCAAGCTGATAGAAGAGCAACTTTGACTGAAATAACCACTCGTTACAACCGAGGTATGCAGCAAAGCATTTGTGAAGCCACAACACGCACAACCTTGAGGCAGATGGGCTACAACAGCAGAAGACCCCACCGGGTACCACTCATCTCCACTACAAATAGGAAAAAGAGGCTACAATTTGCACGAGCTCACCAAAATTGGACAGTTGAAGACTGGAAAAATGTTGCCTGGTCTGATGAGTCTCGATTTCTGTTGAGACATTCAAATGGTAGAGTCAGAATTTGGCGTAAACAGAATGAGAACATGGATCCATCATGCCTTGTTACCACTGTGCAGGCTGGTGGTGGTGGTGTAATGGTGTGGGGGATGTTTTCTTGGCACACTTTAGGCCCCTTAGTGCCAATTGGGCATCGTTTAAATGCCACGGCCTACCTGAGCATTGTTTCTGACCATGTCCATCCCTTTATGACCACCATGTACCCATCCTCTAATGGCTACTTCCAGCAGGATAATGCACCATGTCACAAAGCTCGAATCATTTCAAATTGGTTTCTTGAACATGACAATGAGTTCACTGTACTAGAATGGCCCCCACAGTCACCAGATCTCAACCCGATAGAACATCTTTGGGATGTGGTGGAACGGGAGCTTCGTGCCCTGGATGTGCATCCCACAAATCTCCATCAACTGCAAGATGCTATCCTATCAATATGGGCCAACATTTCTAAAGAATGCTTTCAGCACCTTGTTGAATCAATGCCACGTAGAATTAAGGCAGTTCTGAAGGCGAAAGGGGGTCAAACACCGTATTAGTATGGTGTTCCTAATAATCCTTTAGGTGAGTGTATATTAAATGTATACATGTATGTTTTGGTTTGTATATATGCATATAAATAATCGCAATTAATCAATTTGACATTGATTTTCCTTCCATGAAACACAAAAGAAGATTTTAGGCATAATGGCCTATTTGTTTTCAAAGAAAATGAGTAACAAAAAAAGACTAATACCACAATAGCAAGTATTTTGAGTGCAATTCATATACTTTGTGTGCTATTTTTAAGTCGTGTGAAGCCTTATGATAGTTGTGTGTGAGGAACACGATAAAAATGAAGGAATAGTAAATGTAAATGTTTTGAGGAATAGTGAATGTTAATTTGATATTTGGGAAATGAACTAGTTTGATCTACAAACACATTTTGTTTCCAATAGTAGTTGTAGAGTTTTCGAACACTAAGTTGTGTTGTGAAAGACATACACAAATAAGAAGGGAGTGCAGTTTCGTCCCAAAGACAAATTAAGTCACAAACGAAACTGGAGAGCCTGCTTTTGGACTAATGATACACAGAGTTTTCAGTGTGTTGTTTGGCCGACAGCAACTCTATCATTCCCACGCAGAGTTGCATAAATGACGCTCAGCGGACAGATCCATGAGCCCGGCACCCTCTGCCTTACCTGCAGGCGCTGTGAGCTCAGCCTGGACATATTGCGAAAGCCTTGAAAAATATCTAAGGAGGAACTCATTATAAAGGAAAACATTGCTGATGTCTACATACGGAGCAAGGACACACCATATTTCGTCTGTTCAAAGGGTATTAAACCAAATCTTTAGTCTGGATTCTGAGTAACCTTTAAATATCCGCGGTGTCCCACGGCAAAAACAAATCAGCTGAAAGTGACCGAGTCAACAATCGGATCCTTTGGGCTACCTGTCTCACCATCCCAACATTAATTGGATTGTATGGGAGATTCATGGAGGGGATTTCTAGGACAGGGAAGTTTTCCAAAAGTGATACCGGATAATGAGAGGAGAAGAACATCTACAGGTGCTGATGAGTATGTTCACCTACATCTAGCAGCCGTTTTCAGAAAAAAACTTGACACCGCCTTGTAAAATATAGACCTGCCTGCAGCCCACCTGAACCTGAGCTCAGCTGTATTGTTTTATATTTCATCATTACCCAGCATGGCAACCATATATCCACTCGGATGGTACATATTTTTGCCCTTCCACAGAATCCAGCTTGGCACCCACTTGCACCTATCAATATTAATCACTGATCCATGGCAGCTCCAATCCCCTTGAAATCAAATAATGCTGAGCCTTCACGCCCGTAGACAAAATTCGCAATACCAGGGTCAGTGGCATGTCGCAAATCTTGGCACAATGAACCCTGAGACAGGACCGCGTCTCCAGGTTGTGACGTTTGAAAGTGAAATAGTATTTCCGGTTTAAACAATGATGCTGTTCGGGTAACCTAGTCCTCTCTTTAAAGGGATAATTCTGTCATGATTTATCCATCCTTATGTTATTCAAAACCTGCATGACTGTCTTTTTCTGTGGAACACAAAAGAAAACATTTTGAGAAATATCTCAGTGGAGTACAATACAATGTGAAGTCCATGGGCTCCAATTTCTTTGTGGTCTGCTGAAAGTTTGTTATGTTACACCTTGATTTTCTGTCATGTTGAACCTAAATCTAGGGGGCTATAGCAAGCGCCCGGCAAGTTGGCAGTGGGTATAAATTTGGAACTAATCAATAAACATTTTTAGCGTGACGTGAACGAGAGGGAAGTGTTATCATAGCAAATATTCTGAAATGGATTACAAATGCTTCAGAACGTAATTCATAAAGCAAGGTGCTTACGCATTCTGTTTTGTGAAAATTGATCAGAAATCCATGCTTGTGCAGCGAAGAAAAGTTTTTTTTAGGGTCAACAGTCCAGAGGCTTCCAAACAGTCCAAAACACAGTGAGACATTTTAGGTCAGATTTTATGGCATTTTTCGTTTTCGATTCAGCTAAAGAAACATGACTAACAAACACATCTAACCTGAATTGTATTGTTTCGTAATGCTGCAGGTAGCACAGACATGTCCCGTATGCCAGTGCCCCAGGGTCATGTTCAGACAGCCACAGATGGCCACACATCCACTATTCCAAACCCTAACGATTAGACTGCGTATCAGATAAAACACTCTTTCAGATGACTGTTGGCTCCCCTGAGATCTCCCTGAGATCTAAGACTGTTACACCAATTCTCGCACATTTACTCTACATGAGAATACAGTACGTCAGGCTGGGAGGAACGCAGGTGAACGTCTCTATAGATGGAGAAACAGACACGACTTAGTTCAGCCTGATGATCACTGAAAATCACAACTGATGATTCTTCTCTCACTCAGAGCGGACGACACTATCGCTGCTCCACATGCTGTGCATTTCAATTTTAGGAATGGGTTTAAAAGAGGGAAAAGTATAGCTTATGTGAAAGGTGTCGCTATCAGTGTACAGGGCACTTCCATTTAACCATCTATTTTGTGTTATAAATGGCAATCATCTCTAAATGTCACCCCCCTTAAGCTGTGGAGCGTTTCAGCGAGACATTATGGCTTAATTGATTTTTTTGATAGTAGAGCACACCCTATCCTTTCTCACTCTTTGCAACATCATCAAAAATGTATTGCACTTCGAATTCTCTGTAGCACAATTTATCTGCCATTGATTTGTTTGCTGTGAATTCCTAGTCCCAAGCTTTAATATACATGGATTCTTTATACTTTATACTTTTCACTCAACATTGCAAAAATTAAATATTTACAAATGTCTAAAAATTTTTAAGTCAAGATTAATTTACTTGTCAGAGTCAATAGCCTTGTGGGCATATGGTGCTTTCGCGCTTCGGGTGACCTGAGTTCGAATCCCAACTCGTGGTCCTTTCCTGATCCTGATCATCGCTTCCTGTCCTCTCTCTCCCACTGTACTAGATAAATTAAGCCAAAAATGCCAAAAATAAATCTGATAAAAAAGATGAATTTACTTAAGCAAAATGACTCTTGTTTAATAAAACAATTCTGATTTACACTTAAAACAATTAAAAATATCTCCCAATGCAGTAAGAAAAAATCAACTTAATTCAAGTGCATTTTAATTTGACTTGTCAAGTAAGTTTATCTTAATAAAAGCATTTTCAAGACTTTGTTGGAAAACAAGACAAAAATACTAAGAAATGCGTTTTTTGAAGTAAAAATGCTCAAAATACTGAAATCCATTTAAGATCTAAAATAAATCTGCTATTGATGCTAACCATGTGAAATATAGCATGATAAATCACTGTCAATAAATCTCTTCAAAAGCAATGTTCCTTCAAATTTTTGTTTTTTCAAAAGCTTTTTTTGTAGTTGTCCTTGTTTGTCGACAAACTTGTTTTGTCGATTTTTTTAGCAATTTTTATAGAGATTGCGAGGCAAAATAAAAAAAAAACCCTGATCTCGGTGGGCACCCGGTACTATAAATGTAAAATCTCGCAAACTAATCAGTGTTGCATATTTGAGATTTGACATTGCTTCAGTTCTGAAAAATTACAAAACAATCGATGATCACAGAATGGCAGAATTGACTGCCTGCACTGAAATCGGTCTGCGGCCACACATAACGGAACATTGCTTCAAACCATTTCAAGAATGAGTTGCTGTCATTCTTACGGAAGGCCTAGGACATTTGTAATCCTAATCGGAGGCCTGCCGAAATGCTGGACAAGATCCTGATAAGATTCTCTCTCCAAAATGAATCTCTACGGCGAAAGATCAGGCGAATGACAGAAAAGGATGTGACAAGCACAACCCAACAAGTGACACTGACAGCACGGCACGTCGAGACCACCGAGCCCACTATCGGCGGTGAGATCTTATTAGTGTGGCCCGTCTGCCTCTGAGCAAGAGTCTGCACTTTACCCCCTTCATGCAGTCTCTTTCAGCTCACGGACAGTAACATGCATCAGCAGTGTATTTACACACACATACACACGGATGCACACGCAGCGGGACACTGGAGACAACAGAAAAGTAAAAGGGTGAGATGGAAAGAGAAACCCTGAAGCTGAGATGTACTGTACCTTGGGAGGCATCAGGGTTGATGGTGGTAGTGGTGGGTGGGGGGGTTGTGGTGTGAACATCTAGATGGAGAAAATGGAAACACACATAAGAGGCAATAAATGGAGGAGAGAAGTCACGAAGGCCGTAACAGAAAGACTGCATGTTAGTATGAAACAAGCACTTTCTCTTAGGGTGTGTTCATATATGCCATGTTTGGTTCGATTAAAACGAACTCTGGTGCGATTGCTCTATTAGTGCGGTTTATTTGTGTAAGTGTGAACGCTGCCACCCAAACCCTGGTGCGCACCAAACAAGCAGACCGAGACCGCTGACAAGACGGGTCTTGGTCCACTTTCAAACGAACTCTGGCGCGAACCAAAAACAGGAAGTGATAACAACGTACGACCCAAAAATCATGTGATTTGGTAATATAAAAGGAGTGTTCATTAGATCTGTGCTTGCGCGTGTAACGGAGGAATTCCTGGCGCCGTTTTGACTGCTTTAAACACTTCATGAGGTCTTCGCGAGTTACCGGCTTGCTAGAAATACTCTCATATGCGCAGGCATTCACTGAGCATGTATAAGCCATGCAGCACTGTGCACACAGCATTGTTTTGGATGTCCGGTAGGTTCCGTTTTAAAATATAAATCATAAAAGCTGTCCAACACAAATTATTTTATAACATTACTAACAAATTGTTATCACAACAAAATTCAACAAATCGTTTATTTAATACAATTATTATGCAATAAACCAATCATATAAATTAATATTTATATCAATTAAATAACAAACTAGACCAATAAACAAACACAGACCGGAAGTTCGGGCCAGGCACGTGCGTCCGATGAAACCAGTATAGTAACCATAAAGACAAATTTCCTCAGTAGCCTTGAAGAGAATAAGCTTTATAAATACGATGATTAAAATATCATCTAACTAGTCCAGGGCTGTCTCAACATCATATTTTTTAGCAGACGATAATTATGGTTGAAAGATTTAAGTTACGATATTATCACGGTGTCGGTTTAATTGTACAACAAATTAATTATGCCATCAGTCAAATTCATTAATCTTTCATTTGGTTTATTTTAGTGTTTCTCTCTTTTAGCCAATGAATGGCACTCAGGGCCAGTGCTACCTATAGGCAGAGCAGGCAGTTGCCTAGGGCCTCAGGCTTGGAGGTGGGGCCTCCATAACTGTAACGTGTCTCCAACTTCGACGCACATAACATCAAACTACTGCAGCAGTTTCGAAAGCATATACGCAGCAGTCTACCTGTCCTCACATGCAGCTCGAGTCACACAACGCATGTAACCACATATTTCTTTTACAGTCTTTGCTATTGTTTGTTATCACAAAATATTATTTTACGTGTTTTAAAATGCTTGCCCATTTAAACTTTATCGATTTCTCACTCGAAGTGCGCGCACAGACGCCAGTTCTCATACAGCGCAAGGCTACAAGCAAGTTCTCTATTGTGTCTTTTTGCGCATCTTATATACTGTGAAATCCAAGGTAATGTCGAAAACAGTCCGTTGTGTCTTAAATGAAAGTAAACAGTCGGATGTATGTCACCATATCTCGGGGTCGCGTCGTGTACAGATCTGTTCTCAGATAACAACCGCGCTGCATTACATAATTCCTTAAGTATAGACTAAAAACCTGCTGCTGTTTTTGTCGTCAATGTTAATGAAACAACAAAATACAAAATCATGAACTGCTATTGACTAAAGAAGTTTTGTATCTTTATTATAAATCAGGGTGTTTATTTAATTCATACAGTGCGGAAGCAGTGTTTCATTTCTACATTATTCAGTTTCTTTGTTATAATGCTACTGGACTGTTAAATAGACCCACTGCGGAAAGTAAAATCAAATGGTGAAATAAGATTTAGTTAACCCCTAATTTGGCCTAAATAGTTTCTCATTCTTTCTTTCTTTTGAAGTGGAACACACCTACAGTATCCCTATACACTTGTCGACCAGCCAAGACAGGCAGCAGAAAAGCTAAACTTATAGTCCATTGGTCTGAATGTATAAAGAGAATAAACACTTTTCTGCAGCTGACTGATTTTAAGTAATCAAAACGGTGCTTATATTACTGTATATATACAGTAGGCTAAACTCATCCAAAAGAGTGGAAAAGTAATGGCTGTGTTACTGTAAAATTATTGCAAAAAAAACAAATGTAAATCCAGACTACCCTAAAATTTTGTTTAGAGCAATTTCAAATTGAAAGAGATTTTTTAATAATATCATTAACTTGTTAAAATTGTAACATTTTTACAGTGTAATAAAATACTTTATTTATTCTAAAAGGTGGAGGGGATGGGGGTGCTGTGAGGGGCCTCCAAAATAAATTTTGCTTAGGGCCTCCAAACGTTTAGAACCGGCCACACTCAAAATACGAGTGTAGAGAAGCAAAGCTAAAGAGTTTGTAACCATTGTGCTAAAAAAATGTAACCCCATACTGATTAATGTACAGTATTATTATATGTGTAGCATTAACACAATATCAAAAATCATCGTTTTGTTATTATCATGGTTATTGTCAATACCGGCATATTGTATATACCAGTGAATTGCAGATTAATAATAAAAAGCAATAAATTAATATTGAAAACTGTTGCTTTGTTAGCAGTGTTGCTGGGTAACTGCTTTCTAAGATGTAATGGAATATTTTGGTAATGGAAGCCTTAAGCTAATCTAAAAGTCTAATAGTAAAATTAATTCAAACACAAATTAATATTTCATGCCCATTTATTACTTTATTTGGTAGCTGGGTTATTTATGATGTAGCCAGATAATAAGTGGAATAATGTACAGTGAGATGGCCGTTAGACTCTAGGGAAGGGGTTTCACAGCCTAGCGTTCAGTTTGCTGCGGCACCCCGCGAAACGTTGAACACTCGGCATGATTCAAATCTCCCCCGTTATTCAGCAAGTAAGGAAATGAGGGAAGGAAAAGAAATGACATTATGAAAATCATTTATTAATAAACACGCAGAGTCCATATTCCACACGCCCTTCGCACACAGCCATCGAAATAATGGCGTGCTGGAAAATGCGGGCGAGCTACTGTGCTGTGACTGTGCGACGTGACTATCTTTCCACTTTTACCACAGATACCGAGGCGCCTTGCTGTGGAACAGTCTCAGCAGGCGAAATTGGCTGGTTGTCTCCATCACTTTATTGTCTGTGCTCCATCAAAAGATCTCAGTAGGGGCCCAAACACTTTCCAACTAATGATAAAACATCAAGGACAGGATAATATCTCTGAATGTAGATGCCGGGAGACGCATCTTCCGATGAAAATATTTCAGGGATTTCGTGTCGCCGTGACAGATCGCAGGCAGGTTTGGGAAATGTCATAGTCCCGAAATTGTGCATGCAGGAGATACGGCCAACACAAAGGTCTGAATGGGATGTGGCATGCATAAAACTCAAGCAAACAAGAATTTTCCATGGGCAATTTGCAGGCTGGGTGACTCCTGGCTCGACGTTATGAGCACCGAGATGTGAATGTGTTTGGACGTGCAATATTTCCATTCGTATGTGAGGGACGGAAATATGAAATACCAATCACGCGGTGTGAAAATAGACGATACGAGTACTTATCGCGAGCGGGATTGTCCTGACAACACTTGCAAGACGTTTCCTCATAAAACCTATTGGCTCTATTCCACTGTCTCTCAGTAATGCTGAATGTGTTGAATATCAGCGTAATGGTCAGTGTTGGAGCTGAGCTGGGTTGGGTGTTATCTATGGTGAAAGCATTACACCAAAAAACGGTTTGTTTGTGACCTGTAATGATACACTGCAATGATTTTAATTCTTATAACAATAGCATTTATTGGATAAACCCTTTGATCTTAAAGGGAAGTTAATATTCATGACAGTGGCAGATTGGGAACTGGCAGATGGGGAGACAGGCTTTTTTTCTTCTGCCAAGAAATTCTAGGTGTGACTTTATGCACCTGTCTATTCTGGAACAGTAAGTGGAGGTAACAGAATTTGTTTTGTCTGTTTTTCACCATCATCTCACAAACTATTAAAAACCCCAGGGATAAAGAACAAGGGTTGGGGTGCTATAATGGTTAAGACCCAGGGCTGGTGATAACCAGTAGGTTGCTGGTTTGATTCCAACAAGGAAGGAGCCATTAGTTCTCACCATTGTGCCCTTAAGCAAGGCAGAGACTCCAGGTTGCTTACTGGAGTTTTTTCTTTATAATGTGAATACATCTCAATACTCAAGAGCTTTCCTGTAGTAATGACTGGTAGAGAACAATACCAAGGTCATGAGATCAATTCTCAGCGAATGCAGATACTTATAAAACAAAAGATCGAGCTTACTGAAATACTGTAAGACACTTTAGAGCAATGTCTACCAAATAAATAAGCATAAAACACACGAAATCTGAGCTTAATTAACCGTTATGTGGTTTACTAAGATCAGTATGTAAATGTGGTTTTACCTCCGACTAGGAACGGATTCCTTTGTGTGCGTCTCTGCTCTAAATAATATGACAAAGTTTCTTTCATCTGGAGGGAACTGAATTGAGTTTGTTACAAAAGAGAGGTTTATTCAAGTGCGCCGTTAGTATACATCTTTTAAACCAAAAATACTTTCAGTCTTCTTTTATAAACTTCTCATTAACACACTTTATGTACTTCTCAGACATTTATTTAAAATTACACCCAAGTATACGTACTTGACCTATACTGACAGAAAAGTATATTTGGCCTATACTCATCTTTTGATTGAACTATACCTCAAATCTATTTAAGGTACAGGTAAAGGTATATATTAAGTTTAAAAAATGTATACCTAAATAAAAACATAGTAGTATACTTAAAGTGGGACAATAATAGAAATAGTAAACAATCATAATTGGTTCACTTAAAGAAACATACATGTATAAAAACTACTAAACTAGGAGTTTACTGAAAGTATACTTCAAAGTGTACTTTCATAAACTAAAAATGGGCCAATTTAGTACCAAGTAGTAATGATTTAGTTTGAAATAGTACATTTACGAGTACACTAGCACATTGATACTGTATTAGTACACTAACTTCTTAAAGTATACTTAAATATACTACAAATATTGATCTAGAAAACTATCACTTGTAGTTACAGTACGAATGAAATAACGTAGTTGTAAAGTAGTGGTGTACTTATGTATTCTAATGTTAAATTTACTGTTACATACTTTAAAGTATACTTTTGTAAACTAAAAAGTGGGCCAGTTTAGTCCCAAGTAGTAATGATACAGGTTGAAATAATACACTTACAAGTATACTAGTACATTGACACTATATTAGCATACTTAATACATAAAGTATACATAATATAAACTACATGCTACAGGTATTGATCTAGTAAACTGTCACTTGTAATTACAGAATAAATGAAAAACGTAGTTGTAAAGTAGTTGTGTACTCCAAGTTTACTATAGTTACATACTAAAAAGTATACTTTTGTAAACTAAAAAAGTGGGCCAATTAAGTCCCAAATAGTAATGATATGGAATTTGAAATAGTGAACTTATAAGTATACTAGTACATTGATGCTATACTAGTATACTTACTACATAAAGTATCCTTAAAATATACTACATGCTACAGTACAAGTATTGATCCAGTAAATTATAACTTGTAGGCTAGTTACAGTACGAATGAAAAACGTAGCTGTAAAGTAGTTATGTACTCAAAGTTTACTAATGTTACATTTACTGTTACATACTTAAAGTATACTTTTATAAACTAAAAAGTGGGCCAGTTTAGTCCCAAGTAGCAATGATATAGTTTCCAATAGTACACTTACAAGTAGTACATTGATACTACAGTATATTAGTACACTTAAAATATACTTAGGAATATTTAATAGAAGGAACTTGAAGTATACAAAAATATACTTTGCTTAAATATAATTAATAAAATAAAACTTAAGTATACTTTGTTTTTGTACACAGATCCAACACATAGTGCACTTTGTATGATTCCTAACAAAGTTTCTCACATTCTTTCATCATACAGTGAACTGTGTGACATTCACTACAGTATAAAGTGAAAAATGAGTGAGTTAGGAGGTGTGGACACTACACACATGCATATCAACTAATGCAAATACACAATGTAAACAAACAGATTTGCAGAATGGCAATGCAGACAGTCGATCCGATTTGAAAACCAAATTGGATTTGTGTGCAGTGTGAACAAAGCCTTGGAGTGCATGTTAAATGATCTATGCAAATTTATGAAAAGCCCCAACTGTATGCAATTGCTTCCCTTTATGTAGTATATCAATGCATATCCACAACGTCAAAAGCATTATGCTGTCACAGCAGAAATGAAAGCGGTTGAAAGGCTGTCTAATACTGTTAAATACACAGTGCTCGCGCTCCCATATCCCGCATATTAGCAAACACGACAGACTGCTTTTCTTTTTGGCTTCTTTTCAAACCTCACAGAACGGAGTTAATCATTCAGAGTCTAAGACAGTCAGGGAACACAGATAGCATTGTGTTTGCAGCGCTGTGAGTCTGCATTTACGTTTTAACAAGAGCCGATGTTACATGTTCTGAGAGAACATCTCCCAAAGGAGACTGAATATGGAGGTTAATGTTGGACATGGTCTGTGTCGGTACTTATTCTTTCCCAACAGGCTTTAGCATTGAACATCAGGTGACTGTAATTTAAACATACACAGTTCCCGCTGGGAGAGACAATGGTTAAAAAAACAGTGGTACTGCCAACCTACATACAGGTGAAACATATATGCTTCAGGTTTTAAGGTTTTAACACATACTGAACAATCTGTCAAGAGAGCACTGCAAATGCGAGAAGCAATACAGCCTCATAGTTGGGTTCATCTGCTATGAATATAAATGTATTCACGAGGGAGATTTCTGTTGGGCGTGTAATAATAATACAGTAAATAAATAAAGCTTGTGCGTAATTAGTGGTGCTTGCCAAAGCCCACATTTCCATTACTGTTCTCATACTGCATTAAGAGCTTGTTTAAAACACCCTAATGCAACTGGAAGTCATAAACTTAAACTTAAGCTTAACTTACTTGTGTTACGGACCTGAATGATGTCTTAAATAAGGTTTACCTGTTAAGGGAATGTGTGCTGTTCTAACACAATCTCACAGGAATTCGTCATGATTTTATGGGGTGGCTAATTCGTATGAATATATACGATCTTGTTCATATGATTTAGTGCGATTTGCTTTTGCTTTTGAAAAAGCGATACTGAAGCCACTCCCATAAACCTAGCGTGATTATTAGTTATTCGTTTTTCTAATAATCATACGTTTTTGTACCATTCACATTGTAAGAAATCATACGAATTAGCCACCTTGTAAAACAACTACGAATTCCCATGAGATCTGGTTGGCTATTCATTTTATGAGCGAACATGCTTGCAATCTTCTTCAATGTTCAATACTCCTAGGCCTATGTTGCATATTTCCTAGACAAATATACATAAAATGATTTGTTGATAATGACAAAGGTTGTTGATCCAACAGCTTGTTTAAATCACATTCGAAGCATACTGTCGTCCATCTAAAAATGAAAAACTTTTTTTACTGTAATTTGACTACAAAATACAAGAAATTCTGCAGAAATTAAGGCATAGCCCTTTTATTTAAACAATAAAAGTGAATGGGGACCAACACAATTGCAGTTTACTAAAACTCAATCTATTAAAATGTCTGTTTCTTGAAATCAAATCAAATATCTGCTTAAATATCATTTGAAAAACTTATGCTAAACTAAAATTAGAAATGTTGCCTCAGCAATAAACTAAATAAAAGCAAAAAAAAATAAAGTTACAAAAGCAAACAACAAAATTCCTAAAAATGTAAGTAAAAATAAAGTGCATTTAAAATATTACAGTAAAACTGAAAACAACAATGAAAACTTAAATAGTGATATAAAAATAAATAAATAAATCATAACATGACAAAAGCACATAACTAAATTGCTTAACTGAACATGAAAACTAAAATATAAAAATAATAATTCTAAATATTCATAAAACTACAGTAAAACTGAGAAAAAAACTATAACGACGGGGGATTGAAGCTGTCAGTCACTAACATTCTGCTGAACATCTCCTTTAGTCTTCCTTTAGTCTTCCAGGCAACAAAGTCAGTCACACGGTTTTGAAACAACACAGGGGTGAATAAAAGCCTACAGAATTGTCATTTTTGGTTTGACTACCCTTTTAAGCATTTTTAATCATAAGTGACTGGCAATTCAAAACACATGAACACGACATTTTAAACTAAAAACAGACAAAAAAGCAAACAAGCAATTAGCTGGACTGCACTGATGAAAAGCATTCGAATTACACCTGCAAGCAATATTCCACTGTGAATACTGTACTTAAAAATGCAGACGGGATGTTAATAGATACGCGCCAATTAATCTGGAAGGCACGAGTAGCGCAGGAAATCAATTCTCTTGTGAGCGCCGATGTGTATTTAGCCACATTCGCCTGGTTTTAGAATACTTTAGGTAAACATGAAGAGTTTCCGATGTAATTAAAGCCGTTATTAACACATTCAAACCTCTGCAGCTTTTTAAATACTTTAATTTAGGATTTTGTTTTCTGTTAATAAAAGCTAACAAGGCACAGTTGGATTTGACAACATCACAGACTCAATCTGACTCGAGACAAAAGTGCAGATGAAGACAAAGTCATTTAGAATGACACAACATAATGGAGCATGAATTGAAAGTCAAGGCTGTAGACCTTGAGCATCCAAATGATGTGTCACATATCCCCTACGGCCAAGTCTCTAGATAATTTTGAACAACTTCATTATAATGATAAATGAAGAGAAATGTACAACCGCTGCATTACAGTACTTGATCAGGCGAGCAGGTTTTCATCTGTGGGCTAAATCACCTACTTGGAAAGCCATTACGATTGGCATCTTTCTGAAAGACGAAGAGATCAGAAAGTTGAGTGTTTTTGAAGACTTTGCTGTAGTCAGAAGGTCTTTCTCCAGCTTCAACTTGAACGACTGATTTTGAATCTGTTATGTCTTGGAAGAAGGAATTGTCAGATTTCAGAGCAACTTTCAGCAAAGCACATGAAAGAGTTAAGGACCAGGTAGTTTTCCATTAGTTTTTGGATCTGTGCTGAAAAACAGCAACCATGGATTTGCAACATAGTGCCTCTTACTTTCAACCTTTGTCCAATGTAGCAAGCATCCACACTTCATAATCCTGTATATCTGAACTCTTACGTTACCGACAGAAAACAGGCAGCTATAGGCTAATCCCGCACTGAAGAGGTGAAGTATCTTGTTCAAGGGCACAATAACACCAACAGAAGTGGCTGTGAAAAGACTTAAGCCCATGTCTTTCAATTCACAGTACAGACGTCTCTGGCTGAGCCGACCTCGGCTGCCAGAACCAGATCAAGTCAGATTTGAACTCTGCACCTCTTCACCTCAAGCCCCAAACAAAAATAGCCACTTATAAAAGTCATGGCATAGACGTTCTCTGGAGAATTTGCAATGCTATTGAGCATTAACCAAAGAAAAGATATTACATTCTTTCTTTGCACTGGAGTAGACTTCGGTTGTATATCACAAAGCTTTTAAACAAGATTTGCAGCCTCATTTTATTTTGTTTTGGCAGAACACAGAGTAGAAACGGGTGAAAGGGGACACAAAATGGCACATCTGGATACAGAAAAATGGGATGATAATTATGGTGCATTATTCCAACGTACAAAGAAATACGGAATCATTGTAAATCAGCTGAAGCGCACTCAGTCATACTCGAGCTTAGACTGTAAAAGTTTTGTTTTTAATCTAAAAACATGTATGTTGTAGCATATAAATTAAGTCAACAATATTGTTAAGTATTACCAAATTGACCTGATTTTAATTGATCTAAACTGACGTATTTAAAAAATATATTTTTGTTATTGACAGCGTTATTATGAATGTGACATTTTCAGTCAAAACTTGAAATGTAAATTCTCAGAAAATGTATTTATTACCAATATATCGAATCATCTGTTTATATTTTGCTAAACCCCTGATGATAGAGTCTATAGACATCAGAAAAATACCAGCCTATGCACGAGTTTCTAATTCACATGTCATGGATGTGATGTGACAAGGGACGATTTTGAGTAACAACATTGTAGGATTGAATAATACTCAAGAATGGAGAACAGATGGCATTTCCGAATGAATTATCTAAGTAAATGATCTGTTATTTTTTCGACACCAGACAAGAATTCAATTCAATACCTGCCTATTATTTTGAATGTAATTGTTATTCTAATGACGTTTGTCATGAAGCCAAGTCATGCAACAGATACAGCCTGTGCTTTTTTAATAAATTAACAAAAGTACCAATAAAGTACAGTTCGTTCGAGAGGTTTTGGTAACAGTACACATTTTCATTGGCTTTTTATATGCTGCAAGCTTATCAAGTTATGACATGTATCTATTCCTTCACAAATTCCCATTCACCTTCACTTATTTGATTCTACGTCAAACAGCTCTGTTCATGAATCCCACGAATACAGTAATGAAATATACAGGGTGTAAATAAAAAAACGGTACTGTATGCCATCCAGGTGCCAAGCGTTTTTTGTAGCATCACCGTATAAATGCCAGGTGATTTTAGCAAACTTAGACGCATGCAATATACTCACAAATTAGCTAATGAACATGTGCTTGGTTCTACGTCTTTCTCTTCACCGCCTAATGAAAAAACTAAGTGAAAAAATGAATCGCAAGCATGAGGAGCCATAAGCGTTTGCTCAGCCACTGAGTCGCTGCTTTACTCCGGCAGCAGAAGGAAATGCTGTGTAGCAAAAAAAACTGCCATCCCCAGGAGCAGCGTTAAAAGTAAGTCTGACAGGCAGGAGAAGTATATCGTGTGCTCAGGATTATCAAGCAACAAGAGGTCTTTCCACTTGTTAGAGTTCTCTGAGGTAGGTCATGCTCCACAATTGCCTGTATAAATTGATTTACAAATGCGCCACGAGACATCTATTTTATTTAATGCAAAGTGTGAGCGTTTCGCGCCCTACTAGGGAAAGTCAACTTTCATTGTAACAGAACAAATGAATATTATTTCCACCATTATGGCAGACAGGGAGGTTATCAATATTTTTGCACTTCTACAAAACAAATTTAAAGCCATTTGGATTTTCAGTTTAAGAACCACTTCGGTTTGAGATAAATCACTGGTATAATGAAACTAGAAGAAGGTGGAGGGATCAGCAGGTGGTTCTCGCTCAGGTAAAGGTGACAGACACCGAGAAGAAGAACTGCTTCCAGGCATGTCATGCACACCAGGCCCACATCTGCAGATGGAACGCTGATGACATCATTTCCAAACACCTGCCTCTGATATCGGCATTATGAGAGACTAATAACTATGGCAGCAAAACGCCTCAATGACAGGCCACCCTTTTCCATCTCTTTAGGGTAATGCCTTTTGCTCAAACAGGACAGTCTGTAATAGCTGCAGCTGGCTGCCCATTAGCCGTCCCGAACACAACCTGCTTTAAACCAAAACACCACTTCAATTCTCCTGTAGTTAAAGCAAGGCTTTGTTAAATCCTGGGCGTCAAGTGGCGCAGTCACAGCAATTATTGCTCGTGCTTTGAAAAATCCAGCTGTCGGCCCTTGTTAAGAATTAAACATGCACAGAACACAATGCACTGTCTGTATTAATACAACTGGTAGTATGAAAAACTCTTAGGTGACTCATATTTAGTTAAACAACATCTCGCTATTGTATGCTTTATGACGGCAATGTGAGTTCGTTTCTTGAAATGTTTGATTCACTCCTCGTGTACAAAATACGTTTTAAAAATAATGTGGGGAGTTTTCATGGGTCATTTTTAGGTGTGTTTACAGTTATTACAATCTAATAGAATTACTTAAAGGTGTATGTGTGAGATGAATGAGGATCTGACAGAAATGCATTATAATAAACATCTTCAGAGGTGTGTAAAGACCTTACATAATGAAGCGTTATGTTTTTCTTACCTTAGAATGAGCTATTTCTATCTACATACACCGCGGGGCCCCTTACATGAATTCACCATGTTGTTTCTACAGTAACGGACAAGCTGCTCTACAGAGCTCTTTTTGTAAAAACCTTATCTCCTTCAGCAAAGAAGCGAAAACGTGATGACATCTTAGTCCTGTGTCAGCCTCCATAGTGCTTCGAAAGGGAGAGTGGAGTGAGCCGTTGGTTGCAATTCACGCAACCTCACCACTATATGCCGCTAAATTTCCCACACTGGACCTTTACATTTTATTAAGCTATTAAATTTAACATAAAAACACTATGTAATAATTAAATAATACATTATACAAAATAACAATAATAATCAAATTCCACTATATGCCACAGCAGTATTCTCTATAGCAGCTGCATCCGTTTCTACCACATATTTATTCCACAATGGTGCTTTCAGGCAACAAACACATTTAAGCAAGTCTTCAAAACATACAAATAATTCATATGACCTGAAAATTAGGTTTGCACTCAAATAAATATGAATCATATTCTGATGGATATAAATTAAATAAAAAAAATGCTTTCATGAAGGCAGTTCTCCCGAGCAAAAACTAGCTCAATTTTTAAAACCTTATAAAGAGAGACAGAAAGCATTTTGACCAAACACATCTGACTGTTTTATTTAAAAGGTATCCCCTCATTATTTATCATTCTATTGCCAGCATATACAGCCACGGAAAAACATAAAGTGACCATTTTAAAATTATTTTCAGTTTTTCTGAATTTACTATTAAAAGGTATGCGTAACGGATCATTTTTGTTTCATTCTGTGAACTACACTGTAAAAAATGATTCTGGGTCGAAGTAGATTTCATTCAAGATTTCATTAAATGAATTGAGTAAACTTTACTTAATACAATTGTTTAAGTTAAAATTATAGAAAAATTCTCGGAAATGTAAATGCCCAAATTATTGAATGAATTCAACTTAATTTAACATGTTCAACCCACTTAAACTTGTATACAGGATCTTTACTTAATTCTTTTGTGGTGGGACTACATTCCTTTTTGTAGTTTTCATGAACTGAGCAGTGAATTTAGAGAACCCAGCATGCTTTGCATGCAACAGCATTAGGAGAGTCATTTTTGTGAAAAAGTGCTATTTGATTGGCTTTATAATAAAATGAAAGACTTGAAAGATTTAGAAGAGATTCTGTTTGTATTTTTGAGTTTCGTGATTATCATCGTTCAGAAGAGTGGTGCTTGTGCTTAGGTTATGAGAGAGCTCATGATGTGTGTTATTTCACTCAGTAATGCTGCTAATGCCAGTGCTGAGACAACTCTCAGCTTACTTGTACATCATATATGTTGTAAACAATAATAAATGCTAAACTAGAACAAGAAGTTAACTCCAATGCTCAAATTAGTATTTCTTCTTGATTTTTTTAAGTTTGTCATGTGACATTTGCTTAAATAATTTGGGTAATTTTACTTGATTTATTCATGGAATATTGCGTTAAAAATAAGATGTAAAGTACTTTTGTGTAATATTGTTACCATAATTTTTTTAAGCAAATATCCGTATCATGTTTTACAGTGTATTAACAATATTACTGCTAAATTTCAAATAAAAATATTGTTTCTGTTTGCATTTATTTTCAGAAAATGAAAACCGGAGAAACAGGTCAAAATATCAGAAAAGATGCTCTGTATTTTTTCAGACCTCAAACAAGTCCATATTCACTTGCAATACAACAGTAATATTTGTGCATGTCATTTTTTTTGTGATAACTTGTGATTTCATGTGTCTTGTCATGCTGTCAGTTTTTCACATTGCTGTTGGGTGATGTTATGTCACTCCTGAGGTTTGATTTTGTTGAAATTCAACAGACAGTGAATGGCCACAATACATATAGAAATGATGATTAAATTACAATTTGGAATGGTCTCTTAATTTTTTCCATGGCTGTACTTATCATGTGCTGCAACATGAAGAAACCCAGAGGCAACATTGTTCAACAAAAGGTTAAACTACTCTGTCCTTCACTCAAAACAACATAGACGCGGTAGCTGAAACAGTAAACGCACTTTATGATCACCATCCCGCAGTTGAGGGCTGCTTGTCCAAACACAGGTTAAGCCAAGACGTAAGACACAAAGGCCCGGTTTCATAGACTAAGGCTTAGCTTAAGCCAGGACTAGACCTTCGTTAAATTAGGATATTTAAGGCACTTTTATAAAAATGCCGCAGAAAAAACATTACTGGTTTGCATCTTGAGACAAAACAATGTCACTGACATATTTTCAGATATGTCAGGGCGAGTTATTTTCAGTTTAGACAGGTCAAACATTCACTTTAGTCTGGGACTAGACATAATAGTGAAAACTAGCCATTAACAGAGTAATTTTAGCCAAGACAGGTTTAACTGACTGGGAAATTGCTCTTCTAAATAGTTCGTTTAAAGACACAGATAAGGTTTGAGTACGTACCATAAACATAAAGGATGTAATCATCGTAGGCTTCTCCCACTAAGTTGGACGCCATGCAGCGGTACGTCCCGTTGTATGACTTGTTAAGGTTTTCGATGTAGAGATCAGAGCCGGTAATCACGGCGTGGGAGGGGAAATCATCATCCACTTTGAGCCAGTTAATTTGATGAGGCCTGTACAATATCAGAGTAATCATTTAGTGCTCAGTGTGAAAATGCTCCGACAGACGAGGAGAGGATAATGTGCTTTATTCAGGAAAACTTTAGCACTGATGTAAAATCGCCACCTGCACAAACAAATGTGCACGCTGCTGAGAAATCTGAGCTGTGGATTATTGTTTTATTTTGCATGTGGCGTGATATTACTGTAAAATGCTGCCGTTATCTGTCTTACAGTATCTCTGTACGTTATTCTTATCATCATCTCAAGATCCCCAAGATAAAGCAAGAACATATTACGTAACAAAGCCATTCGCAGGACTCACTGTGGTTTGCCTTTAGCTTTGCATGTGAGTTCGAGATGTTCCCCCTCTCTGGTCAAACCCTCTGGGAACTCCACCACAATCTTCACTTCTGGTTTATCTGCCAAACAGACACAACAAAAGGCACAAACAAACACTCATTTTTAGTTACACCGCAGCGCATCGATTCAGCTCGCTACTCTTGAACCCATTGTATCTAATTATCATTCTATGGCCAGATACAGTACCTGCCTCTCGCTCGGATTAAAAAAACATCCCCAACAGGTTTCCACATTGCACATTTTTTATATTCGTGTGCACGTTACGCATTTATGTTTAATACAAAGACGATAATAAAAGCAGCAGATCTTAGTTGCTCTTCTGGGCTTCATCGTACACTTTACACTGTATTAAGTCGCTCCGGTGAGTTTAAAAGAGCGCGAACATGACAGTGCGTGATTTTTTATTGGCTTGCGAGGGAGGGGGAGAGTGTTATGAATTTAAACAGTCAATTTAACAGTAGTGTAAAATGTTTTTTTCTCTTCTCTTTTATCTATGTTAGTCAAAATGTCAAGCTGTTATAGTTGAGCCGATCTCTCCTGTCTTTTCTTCTCAAAGGTCACCCTGAGCAGTCAGCTATCTGAATAAATTAATATTCTGCCAAGATTACAAAAGGGTAGGTTAACCTTTCCAGGACTTCTCATGCCACAAAAGAGCGCACACCAAACGTACTAAATCAATGCATTATTTAGCCGTAACTTGACAGTTTCCGTTTTGAAGCCAATGCCGAGACCTTGCTCATGATAAAGGAATAGTTCAGGAAAAACTACACTTCGGTTGTTATTTATTCAAACTCATGTTGATCCAACTTGTCTCTGACCTAAAACAGACCAAAAAAGTATTATTAATATAATATATTAATATTTATATATATATTTATATATTATTATTAATATTATATATATATATTAATTAACTAATTAATATATTATTAAACATATTATTATTCATATTATGAATGTTGCTTTTGTTGTTGTTAATTTTGTTTGTAGTAATATTAATAACCATGATTACTCGTATTGTGTTATTTTTAATCGTACACATACAGTATGATATTGCAAATAATGTTTCACACTTCAACACTGGTCAACTGGTTTTGCACCAATTTAACATTTTTGTCTTAAAATGTATTTTAACATATTGATATATTCGTCAGAAAAGGAAACCCAAAATGAACAAAATTAAGAATGACTTTGACTGATAACTAATTACGTTTAAGCATTTTAATAGATGTTGCCATATTAATGTATTTGTGAATTCTTTTGGCCATGTAGTAAACACCTCATACTGTAACAACCCTAGTATAAGTACATACAGTAATGTCTGAATTTCTTATTTCTGGATAAATCATATCTTTAAAATGATCTTATTATGTAACCCAAAGTTGTTTCATTCATTACAACATCAGTCAGATAGCCTCCACACGCAGGTGAGGAGATCACACCTGGAGGCTTATTTACAGCTAGAATTTTTCTTCACACTGATGACTCACACTGCACTTCCAGATATTTCTGGGCCTGGAAGTCCTTCACGGCCGGATGGTCAACGATGCAGATGACGGCCACTCCATCGTCCTCCTTAGAGACGGTAAGCCTGAGCTGGCTGGTGACAGTGAACATCCTGTCGTATAACTCCTCGACAGTCGCCTCACCTGGGAATGAGCGTGAAAGCGACATGTGAGCCATAACAAGCGAGCGCTCTCCATCTCAGGCCTGCCATAATAACACAGTGTCAGCAGCAGAGGGAAAGGGGTCATTCATGAGAACTGATATTGTCGCCTACATACAAATTTCACATTTATTTGTTGTGAGAGACGGATCGTGTGAGCGCACACTGAGTGATCATACTTAATACAGCGTGCATACGGTATGTGTACAATCTGAGCCACATGTGTGACGAACATGGAACAAAACAACTCAGGTGAAAAAAAGCTCTTTCGACTATGATAACATAATAGCAGGCAGTAAAATTCACAAGATTGTTACTGTGATGTGTACAAATCCCAAGAGCAAACTTATGATGGATGATCAGGACGTGTGACAATGATGAATTCATAAGAAGCAGCCCAGAGGTCAGAAGCTGCATGTAGGGTTACTGCCCATCACGTTAGCCCTCATCTTAAGACAGTTTGAAAACTCAAGGGCATTGAGCTAATTACAGCACAGAGTATAACGGTTTACTTGGACCTAATGAAGTGGGAAATAATTACAGCTCTGCACTGACCTATAGCTCATCTCCCTTCCCTGCTGCTAGCGCATAATAAGACACTATTACAAAACATACTTAACTTAATGTACATCAAACTCACTTATAGGCAGGGGTCTTCAACCTTTTTAAGACCAGCGACCCATTGGTGGATATACAGTATATAGAGCATGGGTCTGCTGCTGCATATTGCATTTTTAGTAATGTACAAGGTTATATGCAAGATTTTGATGAAAGATTATGATTGCACATGACTGTTACAAAAACAATGGCCTGCATAGGTAAATCATTTTTAATAAACACTGCAAAATAAAACAAATAACTGAAGAGTTTATTTGCAAAAACTGCAATGTTAAAAAATGAAATGTATATTACCATGTTTTATTGAGTTAGTTTGCTGTTACTTGATCAAAACAACTCAACTGCGGATATTACTTGGAATACACAATTAAAAACATTATTTTTGAAAATATTTATTTTTTATCTGCTTTTGCAAATAAACTCCTAAAATAATTACATATATTATTAAATGAATAATTTTAAAAAAGTTGTATTAATTAATTTTCAGTTTTGATTAAGTTAAGAAAATCCTTGTGTGACAAAGCACTTACAAGTAAATGTTCCTTAATTTAGGGAGTGTGATGCAAACTGGGCCTAGATCCTTAAAAAGTATTATTTTGTAAGGAGTCATATGCCTTTGTTGTACCATACAATGCAATATTACAATATGAATTGTGAGTGGGGAAATTAAACATCCTGCTAAAATTTTGCTTTGGTCGTATGTCATTTAATTGTATTGTAATAGTACAACATATTTTTTTATTTATCCACAAAAATGGTTTGAAATAAAACAATAATTGACAGATCCCCTGCTTTTTGCTGCAGGCCTCGTATTGAAGCCCCCTTGCTTCAAAACACGGAAGATAAGCTTCATTCAACCAGGTTATGAAGACTCGATTGGCTATACAATATTTCTATGTACTGTAATTTTCACCTTGTCATGCAGTTATTAGTTTAATTTGTGTATTTCTGTGATCCTAACAATACTATTTGATGCTTTCAACACATCATCCTTTCAATCTGTCAGCGCAGGCGGCAGCTCGACTGCACTTAATAAAGCTGCCGTATTCGTAATCCATAAACAGCTGACACATTAAACTCTGATTCTGTTTAAACCTCGCCATATGATCTGCCCTGTTTGCCTCTCCCAGGTAGTCCATGCGAATGTTATTCAACAGACCCTCCCTGCTGTCTAATGGAGAAACGCTGTTTATAAGCACATTAACCAGCCTGCGCACTCACTCCTTCATGCCAGTCAGTGCTGCCTTAACCAGTGAGAACTAATATGTGGCCAGCATTTGCGGAGTGAGAGGTAAACAGTTGGAGTTCATTCAAAGCTACGTATTTAAGCTCTACTGAAACAAGAAGAAATGCTCTTCTGGAGTCCTACATGTCCCAACGTTGGACTTCTGAAGGCTTAATTAAAAATCGTTACTATGACAGAATCCAAACATGCCGCGTGCTCGGTGCAGATCAGAGAATTCGGTAATCGCTGCGGACTTATCAGCACAATCTACTTTGAATCAGAGTCAAACCTTGCAGTGGTTGGTCCCCTTTCATCCATTTGATGGTGGAAGCAGGCTTGCTGCCCATGGCGGTGCAGGTTATCTCTGTCTCGTTCCCCTCGCTAACAATTTCCTCCCGGGACTCTAAGATTGGGTTGCCTGGTGGAACTGGAAGAAGATCAACAGCAGGATTAGAGATGGTGAGGCAGCTCTTCTGCGCTGGATCGATGTTGTTATCTGTGTGCTTGCTGAAGGACAAATTGTTATTTTACTAAGATCTGCTGATGAGTATCAAGAAGTTAAATCAGTCAAAGTGGAAAATGTGAAAGCATGTGATGTGCGTGTGAAGCTGTTTTCTCACACTATGTAAAAATACATTATAAGCCCCAGCTTGGGATGCCCAGAAGAAAAATTGTAGTGCTCTGAGGTTGTTCTTTTCATAGCTCAGGAGACTTTATTAAGTTCCCAGTTATGTACATTAGTGTCAGCTATGTTTGTAAAATCTTTTAGAGAATTAAAAACACAAATGAGACAATACTTGACAAACACAGCAAAACTATACAAAACATATGGATAACACAGCCCAGAAAATTTGGTCATTGAAGGATTTGGCATACCCTTGTATGCAATATTCAGTTTTGAAATAAACACAGTCATAAAAATAAATGTTACAAAAAATTGTTTTACGTTATCCCAATTAACAACAAAAACAGCACACATGGGTAATGTGCGTCATTTACAGTACCTCTGTTAAATCTCACAGTAAGAAAAAATATACTGGTTTTGTAGAAAAATGAACTAAAAAATCAGTAATAAATATTTTCTTTTAAAAACTGAACAGGTCCCACAGACTCAAACACTACACCAGGGTTAAGCAAAAGTCTATCCAAGCTCGATACAACAGATGCAAGAGTGCAAAGACTTTTTGGAAGTCTTCGTTGTGATTTTTCTCTGATATGAATGATGTGCTGGTATCCCTACCAGACTTTTATTGAGCTTCAAGCTTTCTCCTTTATTCTACTTACAGTAACTACTACAGGGAGTGTTATCTTGGAAGTCATGAGTAAAATTGAGATTGATCAACCAGCTTCTCCGAAATCCAGTTTCATCAGCTAAGGCCACATCCACACGAAGCCAAAGCTTTCCGTATCCGATCTTTATTCCTTTTCACGGCATCGTCTCATGAAATCGTCTCGGTTACGACTGTAACCTTTGTTCTCTGATGGAGGGAACGAGACATGATGTTTTACTAACAAAGTTCAGGAGGAGCTGGAGCATATAATTAAGTCCGGCTGGTTCGCAATCAGCAATCACGGCACCTACCCTATCAACTCAGCGAGTGAGCATATATATATAGACAAGACATTTACCTGCGCCATCTCAGTCTATCAGCATCCCTCCACCACCCCGGCTCCTCTCCTCGAACCGGATCATTTAGCAGGTTCCCCGGGTGGTGAGCTCTGGGCTCGGGCCGTTTCCGAGCTCGGTGCACTCGCCCAAGTGGGGGAGACTGTTCCGGGTTCAGCAGGAATTGATGAGCTCGGAGCCCGCTCCCCAGACAGTACGCCAAATACGCATAACCTTTCTACCACTGCTATCATTATTATCTGCAAAGTCGAACTCGTGAAGTTGTGTTGAGAGACAGACTGGGGTTTGATCTTGAGAACCTATCATCTCCGAGAGGAATTTAAAAGCCAATGAACTTGGAGAATGCAGGGCGCGTACTGGACACAACACGGTAGAGGTTGGGTCTTCCTCCCCAGAGGGGAGCGTCTGCAGGCTCACCACCTGGTCCCGAAAGGGAGTGGTGGGAACCTTGGGCTCGTAGCCTATCCGGGGTCTCAGGATCACGTGAGAATCAGCCGGCCCGAACTCTAGGCACTTGTGGGACACGGAGAATGCCTGGAGGTCCCCTATCCTCTTGATGGAGGCGACTGGCATCTCTCAGGGGCTCGAACAGGGCCATTCCAAGGCCCTGTAGGACCACATTAAGGTCCCAAGAGGGTACGGAGCATGGTCGAGGTGGATTCATCCTCCTTGCGCCCCTAAGGAACCTGGTGACCAGGTCGTGTTGCCCCAGAGACTTACCCTCCACTAGATCGTGATGAGCAGCAATCGCGGCTACATACACTTTCAGCGTGGATGGGGAGAGATGGCTCTCGAGTCTCTCTTGCAGAAAGGACAACACTGACCCCATCGGGCATCTCCGTGGGTCTTCCCCTCGGGAAGAACACCAGTACGAGAAGAGGCGCCACTTCAAGGCGTATAAACACCTAGTGGCGGGGGCTCTAGCCTGCAGGACAGTCTCAGCGACCGCCAGTGGCAAGCCACTCGGGATCTCCTCGTCCCATCCAGAGGCCAGACATGGAGATTCCAGAGGTCTGGCCTGGGGTGCCACACCGTGCCCTTCCCCTGCGACAGAAGGTCCTTCATCAGGGGAATCGGCCAGGGGGATAGTCATCAGAGCCACCAGGTCTGAGAAGCAATTCTGGTTGGGCCAGTAAGGCGCAACTAACAGTACTTGATGTCCCTCTTCCCTGTCCTGTGCAAGGAGGCTCACTGGGGGGAAGGCGTACTTCCGCTTGTCCCGCGGCCAGCTGTGCGCTAAGGCATCCATGCCGAGAGGGCCCTCGGACAGGGAGTACCAAAGCGGGCAATGGGTAGAGTCCGGGGAGGCAAACAGGTCCACCTGCGCAGGGATGGAGTCACCAGTCTCCGCGGAGCGTTCCGTGACGAGAGAGCGCATCGGCTGTCTGGTTCAGGTTGCCCGGGATGAAAGTGGCCCGCAGGGAATTCACCACCTGCTAACTCCAGAGGAGGTGGTGAGTGCGAGTTGTGACATCTGAGCGTACGCCGCATTTGTCTGGACGAAATGCAGATACGATACAAAATCTTTACGTATACAGCTAAACCCGTCTCCGTGTGGATAGCCTCTAAGTTTTACTGTTGAACTCCATGGCTGTGCTGGTCCACCAGTGAGGCCAGCAATAAACCAGCCTGGACCAAAATGGAAACCGATGCTAGTCTTTCAGTGCTAGCAACACTGAATATTTCCCATTCATGCAATTCTACCCTATTCATATTTGGTTACAACAGATCCCACACTACTGCTTATATTTATTTCATGCGTGGGTTGAGAGTCCCTTCCCTATCTCTGTTAGATCTGAATCTCTAAAATTTGTAGAGGGTCAGGAGGTGCCCATCTGTAAAAGCTACATATTGATGGGCTCTTTGTGTATTTGGACAGGGGGGTAACCACTCAACCAACTGACAAGATGTTTAACTCATTGTTTTACTTTTCTCACGCAGAGAGCTGATGGCACATTATCTCATGTGGTGCTTTGCTGATGGCGTTAAAACCTCTCTATAAAAGCTTTGGTTGCAGTGGTTCTTTTTCTAATATCTAGCCTCATGCTTTTACGTCCTGTGGTTAGGAGACCATGCTGCGACGGAACGCATATCCTCATAAAACTCGCACTATTTCAGAGAGCACTCAATTCCATTCAGCTCTCCGGGACGTCCATAATAAACGTCAAATCGTCATTCAGTGCAAGAGCTTCACAACTGCACAAAGCTAACTTCAGAATCGCTCAATGTAGCCTTTTCAACATCTAAGAGGAATTCGGTCAATATTACTGCCAAAAGTGAACCACCAATATCAAAATGCAACATCTGTTCCATTTTGTTTGGCCGGCCTTGTTGAAAGCGACATGAGAGGGATCGGTTGATATTATGTCACAGTGAGATTCAATTAAACAAGTTTAATTGCGTGAACGAATCAATGAGGTGCATTAATAACATTCAGAAGGTAGACGTCATACCCAGCACAGTGATGTCTGCGTAGGCTTCTTGTGGGGGGTCCGTGTAGAGCTGGCACACGTACCGTCCCTCGTCCGAGAGTGACACGTTGGAAAACGACACCAGAAGCTCATTGTCTGAGAAGTTAACCAGCTGAAACCGGCTGTCCTTCAAGGCTGACAAAACAGAAGCGGGAAGAGTGATTTATACAGCCGTGACTGAACGACGACAAATCCAGATGACGGTCACAACAGGAAGTAGTCAATTCGGTCAATATGCTATATCATAAAGTTTGAGAGAAGTTCTTTCCAACTTTAACTTTTTTTTACAGTTTTCCATTCATCATAAATGTGTGAAAAAGAACCAATTTATTTTGGAAAGGACATAATGTGTAAATCATGAATGTTCATTTTTTAAGTGAACTATTCCTTTAAATGAGTGGGCTGAACTTTGACGCATTCTGGAAGTTCAGAATGTCAGGAATCTAACTGAGCAACTCCATCACAAGTTTAAGACCTTTGATGGTGTATTTTAAGAACCCTCTCTTAATCCCAACCCTGAACCTGGGGAGCGTTTGGAAGCCTTCTTCCAAAGAATAATGATGAGGCTAGCTTGTTTTGAGCAAAAAGGCAGTGGGCGTGGATTGAAAAGCCTGATTTTCTCAGAACTTGGACTGAATTGCAATTGATGTGGGAAGTTTATGCACTATGCATCAAACAGTTCTGAGACTTTAGACTTAAGGTAATGCCAGAAGGCTGCAATTTCTCTACACCAGTACATTAGAAGAGAATATGAGAAATATAAATCTCTGAAAGCCAGTCTTCACATGAACAAGGCTCATTAGAGTGCATTAGGAATTCTAAAGCACCAGAGCCTGTAAGAGGTTGACAGTAAGTGAATGTGATTGTTTCATGTCCCAGCTGATTTGAGACACTCTTCGGCTGTCCCTAGTCTTCTATCCCAAACTCACACACAGATTGGAAAATAAAAGAAAGGGGGCTGCAGAAAATTACATATAGCATGTTAGATAAAACAAAAAACGGATTAGCATGTAAAACAATGTTTTAGTGCCCAACTGTTTTTGGAAGACTTCAAATGTAATGTACCTCTTTCTCCCCTGTCAATGGAGTCGAAGTACTTTTTTATTGAGTGATAATTAAAGATTCAATACAGTATGACAGTTCACATGAAAAACAAAAGAACATAAGTGAATAACATAACATTAGCCAGGGGGTAGAAGTAAACAAAAAAAGGAAAAGCTAAAGAGTCAAAGTACTTGAGGACTGCGTACATTCCTGCCATGACATCATGAGTTATTAGTCACATGTTACTTACGGCTCCAATAATTGGCTGGATTCAGAACTGACTTCCGATATGTGGAATAACGGTACATTTAAAGTCTCAAAGCATTTTGTGATTATCTTAAAGTGATAGTTCACCCAAAAATCCTGTAATTATTTTCTCAGCAACTTTTCATTTCAAACCTGTAGAACTCTCTTTCTTCTGCAGAACACAAAAGAAGATATTTTGTTGAATGTTGGTAACCAAATAACAGCGGTAGCATTTCACTTCTATTGCATGGACACAAAACCAATGCAAGTCAACCGGTACTGCGGTTGTTCGGTTACCAACGTTCTTCAAGATATCTTCTTTTGTGTTCTGCAGAAGAAAGAGAGTCATACGGGTTTGAAATGACAGAAGGGTGCATACATGATGACAGACTTTTCATTTTTTGTGTGGACAATCCCTTTAAATAAGGGAATGACCTGTGATTTGTATTCAGTATGTACAGTAGACCGTTTAAGGGGCGATTCACATTTGAAACGGTGCGTCGCGCACATTTTTTTAGGCGTGTCGGCACCGCATCGCACCGAGCGCGCACCGCGGGTCATTTCACTAGAGAAAGTGGCGCGGCTCTGGTGATGTTTCGTTCGTGAACGAATCGTTCTTTTTGAACGAATCTTTAAAGTGAACGAATCGTTCTCATTCACGAAATGCAATGAATCATATTTCTCATTCACTGAAATCTCTCCCTCGAGCATAGAGTGTCTTGGCTTAAAAGAGTGTCTAAAGCACAAGCCAATGGCGTTCGAGAGTGAGCTTTGACAAAGCATATGATTGGTTGAATGTACTGAACGAATACGCCCTTCACTGAACGAGCCTGTGTTTGAGTCTGAAAGAGACTTGCTGATTCTCGCTCGTGAACGAAATGAACGATCAGTCATCTCGTTCGTAAGTGAACAAAAGTTCCCGCTGATTCTTGTTCGTGAACGAAATGAACGATCAGTCATCTCGTTCATCTCATTCGTAAGTAAACGAAAGGACCCGCTGATTCTCGTTGATGAACGAGCTGTTACTTCTGCCTCGTAAACGAAATGAAAGATGAGGTCTCTTGTTCAACAAGTACAGAAACGGACACAATGTAAATATCCTTACGAAAATAATTAAATAATGCAAGCTGATGTTTAAATGTAACAAAGACAAATTAACATTGTCATTTTTATTGCATGGAAAATGTCAAGCCCTGTTTACTCAGTTATTGTACTGCAAGCACAGGTGTTTTGTGTGCATTTTGTATCATTTATTGTTCTTTCAAATAAAAACGACTTCATTACATTTAATTCATGTCATGCACTTCTCTAAAAACTGTAAAACAAAAAAGTATCGGTTAGCTCTCATTCGCGTCACGTCAGCAAATAGCATTCCAGTTCCGGCTGTGAAGGGACGTGTAATTGGTTAGATCGTCCACTGAACGAATACGCCCACACTGACCAAGTCGCTGTTGAGTCTGAACGAGAGAGAGAGATCTCGTTCGTGAATCAGAATCAGAATCAGAATCAGAAGAGCTTTATTGCCAAGTGTGCTTGCACACACAAGGAATTTTCTTTGGTGTTGGAAGCTTCTAGTACAGACATTTAACACAATGACAATACAATATAATACGATTTACAGTCTAAAAGATTCTAAATTGTGCATATATAAAATAAAGACTATTTTACAGAAAATGGGGGATAATAACATATAAGAGACATTGTACCGGGTAGTATATAGTAGAATAAACATATTAACAGATTGTATGTACACTTGTGCAAATGGATAATTTAGTAAGTAGAGGTAGTGTTATATACATGTATACATAAGATGTAGATATAATAAGGCACAGTAGTGCACACTATAGGAGTAGTGGAAGTGGAATATTGCTCTTAAGGAGCAGTTATCTGTTTAGGAGGGAGATTGCCTGGGGGAAGAAGCTGCTTCTGTGTCTGGAAGTCCTGGTGTTTGGTGCTCTAAAGCGCCGGCCAGAGGGCAGCAGATCAAAGAGTTTGTGTGCTGGGTGTGTGGAGTCAATGATGATTTTTCTTGCCCTGTTTTTCACTCTGGAATCGTACAGGTCCTGAAGTGTGGGCAGAGGAGCACCAATAATTTTCTCAGCACTACGAACTGTCCGTTGTAGTCTTCGTAGGTCTGATTTGGTGGCCGAGCCATACCAAACAGTAATTGAAGTGCACAGAACAGATTCGATGACCACTGAGTAGAACTGGGTCAGTAGCTCCTGTGGTAGGTTGAACTTCCTCAATTGACGGAGGAAGTATAACCTCTGCTGGGCCTTCTTTACAATGGAGTCTATGTGGGACTCCCACTTCAGGTCCTGAGAGATGGTGGAGCCCAGGAACCTGAATGACTCCACAGTATCCACAGTGCTGTCCAGGATGGTGAGGGGAGGAAGTGATGGAGGGTTCCTTCTGAAATCCACTATCATCTCCACTGTCTTGAATGCATTCAGCTCTAGGTTGTTTTGACTACACCAGGCAGCCAGCTGAGCAACCTCCTTTCTGTAGGCAGATTCATCACCGTCTTGAATAAGGCCAATGACTGTGGTGTCATCTGCAAACTTCAGGAGTTTGACAGAAGGGTCTGTAGAGGTGCATTCGTTTGTGTAGAGTGAAAATATTCGTCTGAATTTTCAAAATTAGGGAAAAGATTGATAGAAGGGCATTGCTTAATGTTAAGCAATTCGTCCCTGGTAAAAGTGATTAAAGAAGAGTAGCTTAAAACAGGAAAAACGAACAAAAAAGACATAAGTACTAGAGCACTCCAAACCGAGGCAGCCATCCGCGGCGCCGCGGCGTGAACGAATTGAACGAACTGGTACATGTCGTTCATGAACGAAATGAACGAATTGAACGAGAGTGTACAGTACACTGTAGGTCGGTCATTTAGCATGTGAGTCTCGTTCAGCAATCAGCAGAAAGCGGATGCAAAGCGCAGTTACAGGTAGGCTACTTTGCACGCTTGTTTATTTAAAATACATAAACTTCACGTTTAACATAATCCCAGATTTATGAATGTGTAAACGACCAAACAATTAATCTTCTTAATTATGCAGAAAAACCCTGTGCGTTGGTCATCTGAACATCTTATTTAGACATATTTTTATTTATTTAATGAGTAGATCAGACACACATTTTAATAAAGCCTGTAATCAGTTTATACGTCCATTAATACGTTCGTTGACATAACACAACTCTTTTTCGCCACCTGCTGGCGTATTATAGAAATGGTCACTGAACGAATCAGTGAACGAATCTGAACGAATCATTTTGGTGAACGAACTGAAAAAGAATGAATCACTCAAATGAATCATAATTCCCATCACTACGCGGCTCGTGTTTTCCGTGCGGTTTTAGACACGAAATGTGAATCGGCCCTAACACAACATTAAAACAGTCATCATCTTCTTGGCATTAATAGCGTTACAATTTTGCTCATTCAGTGCACCGAAATGAAAGTTCATCAAAAAAGTGACATAAACATCTTTGCGCAGGGAAATGTAATTTAGGGAATATCATTAAGTTTGCGAAAATTTAAAACAATTTCTTCAGCCATCACTGTTCAAGTCGCATTTTAATTCTAATTTGTTCTTAAAAGGTTTTATAGAGTGGCTCATCCGTAAGTGACAGGGAATGAGAACGGTAGTCTGAATGTAATGTGAAAAAACCCCAAGCTATCTCTCCACGCCAGCAACAATAAACCACCACCGAATCATAATGCTAATATATATTGAAACATACCGTGCTATATATCATCGGACTATATCCACAGGTGCGTGTTATACTGTATAAGCTAAGACACATTCATTCTCTATGTCATTTTGGATGCACAGCCATCTGTGCTTAAGGGATAAAACAATGAATTGTTCAAGTGGTCATACTTTCCACAAACCGAACTGGCAGGCTGGTAAACATTAGACAGAATAATACATTACAGCATTAAAGAGTTTGAAGGCTGAGCATCCCTCCAGTCACATCCATAGGAATAATGTCAGAGCTAGCGGCTAGAACTGTCTATCTTTTTCCCCTAAACCCCAAACTATATCCTGTCTTTTTCTCTCTTACAGTAAGCACGGACTGGAAAGCTCTTGTCAGGCGTAATTGGCACAAAATATACCCACTAGGAGAATTAGGAAGACGTTAATTAAATTAGATATAGCCATGACGAAAAAAAGTGTAACCTGACCTTTTAGCAATGTGTTCTTTCTCACTGAAATGATAAGATGGAACGATTGGAATTATAATATACTTTACATGTGTTTTTGACTGAAAAACGGTCAGTGTTATTTTTAAAGGAAAGTGTGTAAAATGTACCACGTTTCCCCTGAAACTATGAAACCCTGGGCAAAAGGTCAAATAACACCAAACTTTCACTAAAAAACCCCCGACAGAAAGCACATATGGTCATGCATAAACAAAGAACATGCATTCATGAGAACTGTTTTAATTCTTGAACCAACTGTTAACAAAATGACATGAATGTGTGAGAAGTTACAGATTTTTACAATGTCTGTCATCGCGAACACAGTTATCAGAGTATTAGTTCAGAGCGTTTATAAAAATTTCAACATTTACTTCTACAGAAAATCTACAAACGCTTCACAAATGCTCAAATATTTACTCAAGCCACAGGATACGGGATCCCATGGAGAGATAAGCCAACAATTGTACATATGCGGCGCATTTGAAATAAATGTCACGAAATACTGTACCTCTCACATCTATTTGCTGTAGATCTTTTATCTTGTGGGTTTGTTATCATGTGGGTCTGCTTATCTCACGTTGTTAAAAAAAAGTTGACAACGAGCCATAAGAGGGAGTGATGAGGTGATTCTCACACATTAGCTAAAATAGGTTGGGATCACGGGTCAGACCATCACTTAGAAGCTCATCAGGGCCCTAATATAGCAGTGGCAGCAAGATTAGACGCTTTGCATGCAGAGCGGCGTTGAGGTTCTAAACAATCTCAAGGCAGGAATCTAAATGGACCGCTCAGAGCACTCTGATCAGCCTGACACAATTACACCCCGTCACTCAATTATTGAAAAGGACCTTGTCAACAATGCAATGCCTTGCTGCTCACTTAAATGATAAGAGACGGGCTGCGAATGTGTCAAGGCTCAAAGTATGAACTTGCACTGGGATGGTTTGTCGCGTAAAATCAAAACGCTTTACTCCCGTTTCACACTGCACACGTAAGCAACGCACCCTAAAAAATGCATCTGATAGACGTTAGGTGAAACCAAAACCAATGAGTAAACCATACACACATTCACATAAAATCTCAATTAGTTGATTTTGAAAATGTGTTGTTTCTAATGGAAATGTAATGGATTGTTATGTTGTATTCATGTAAAACACTGTTCTGTTAAACACTGTTAATCAAATACATACGTTAGGTTAACTACGGTGGCCCACTGGTGCACAACACAACGAAATTTAAAAAGCAAATATAAGTTCAAAACACAACACAACGCAATCAAGCTACAACACAACGGAATAAATCCACAACACAACGGAATCGAGTCACAACACAACGGAAATACTCCCGACAACTAGGGGGGACTTTCGGCATGAAAAACACTACGCCATGCCGGGTAGGAGGTGCGCGTTTTGCTGGGTGTTTTGTCTCTGGAGGTGCGCGTTTTGCTGAATGTTTTGTCTCTGGGCGGACATTCAAGGTCACTTACCTGCCTGAAGTTTATGTATATTTTAAGTATCAATTTTTGTGGTAATGACTAATACTAATGACGCTCATGTTAGGCACAGTTTACTATGACATTTTACACGTATCATGTATTTTAACTTGCAAATCAACCCACTCTGTATTCTTTATTTACATCTCTGTATTTGTCTTCTTTTTGTTAGATCATATAACTCTGGGAATTCCATTATTAAAACTATGTGTTTTGAGCTCAATAAAATGTTGATAGGTTAAAGCCAGCGTGGATGCCGCTCACAAAAAGAGCACTTGCTCCGGAGAGCCGTGCCAGTGGAAGTGGCAGGATTTTGGGCACCGCTTGCGTACTGCCTCAGCGCCACCAACAAAACCCCCGCATTTTGCCGCTTACCACATGTCTCCCACTGAAAAAGAGCTAGACATTCGCGACTGCCACTCAAAACTAATAACACAGGATAATCCCGGTACTTCGAGTCACCTTGACCAGCAGAGTTTACACAAACATCATATATAAATACACCATGTGTAAGATTATATTTGCATTGCATTGTAGCCTATTTGCCAGCATATGAGTTTACCTCCGCTTCTTCAGTGAATGAATTACAAAACCTCCACTGACATACCCGGGTGTCGTAAAGTTTTTTAACTGTGCATATGTGTTTAAATTATTTTAAATGCTAGAAGATGTATTGTGAGCTATACATTGGTCGTATTTACAATAGGCTAAGCGTTTTAATGAAATAATTTATTTAATGTGTAAATGAAAAAATTCAATGAAAATATGTTTTTCATGCTTTGCATCAAGACTTCACGACTACAGACAACTTTTTCTTCAAAAAACTATTTAATGAGAAAAGAAATGATGAGCAATGAAAGGAACATATTTAGTTTTTTTTATTCTAATACTTATTTTCTTTGGTAAATGCAGAACAACAAACAGCAATGAGGTGCATTAAGAACAACGTTTTTTCCTTGATTACACAATCTTAAGCTAAATATTGTCAAACGGAATATGGAAATAAATGGCTGTGTCCAAATTTATTTATAATTGTAAACATTACTTAAACTTTACATACATTAAATCTAAAACAAAAAGTGCAAAAAACATTACTCTAGACAGCGTCTAAAAAATATAAAAATGTTTTATATTTACGACCTGCGACTGACATTATGGATGCACTGGAAATGGTGAACAGACAGGAAAATTGAGCTCAGTGGTTAGAGTATGGCACTAGCAATGCCAAGGTCATGGGTTCGATCCCAGGGGATTGCACATAGTCCGAAACAAATGTATAATACAATGCAATGTAAGTCACTTTGGATTAAAGCGTCTGCCAAATGCATAAATGTAAATGTAAATGAATAAGCTATCATTGGGTTATTATTATGTAGATCTTTTTAAATGAAAAAGAAGACTGTTTTCAAGGAAAATACACGTTTTAGTATTTATAAATGCAGAAAAACACAAAGCAGCAGGTGTAATTAGAACGGAACGTTTTTCTTCATGAAATAGGAAAGTCGTCTTAAATATAAATTGTAAATCGAAAATAAAAGCTATTGTTTACACTGTGTGTGTAAGGGTACAGAAGAACATACAGCCTGTTTTTAAGATGGCTAAGTGATCAAATTTTGATCAAGCGATCAAAACACATTTTTTTTTTGTTAATTATTTTTATTTAAGTCATTTTCAACTTTAAATGTGCATTTAGATGCAGACGACGCCACATTCTCAGATTCAGCTTGCAAGCTCTGGACTTAAATATTGTTTTCATTACTAATTTATTTAACCTTTATTATGCATGTATAACCTCTAAAACAATTAACGCATAAAAAAACATGAACATTGAGCATTGCGGTTTTATGACGAAACGAAACAGGAATATAATGCAAAGCTTGCTCATCTATATAAGTACATAGATCAATAGATTTGTTGGTTTAGCAGAAAGTCCAGTCGTCATCAGTCATTTTAATGTGTGGTGTAATGGTCTGAGGCAGTCGTGTGCACTTTTCTGACTGTCAAAGACTAGAATCGGCTCCGGTTGAAAGAAAAAGTCGTTAACGTTAAGTGTGTTGAGTGAAGTCTTAGAATGTTTGTCCTCGGCTTTAATAATTAGCGTGAAAATCCTTAATGCTCTCCTGGATCTCTCTGTCTGCACTGAACCAAGCACGGAAGTGCCCCTAAAAATATAGAACGATATAAGAAATTTGGTGCCCCTAGTGGTCGGGAGCATTTCCGTTGTGTTGTGGCTTTGTTCCGTTGTGTTGTAGCTTGATTACGTTTTGTTGGGAACTTATATTAGATTTTTCCTGAAAAACAGCAGGATGTGACATCACGTGACGTCACATTGCAAGGTAGATTGCTTTGCTGGCTATAGGACATACACGCCTGGCCGAAGTTAATTTCCGGTCTGTGTTTGTTTCTTGGTCTGGCTAGTGGCTAATAATATAAATATTTATATTTAATTTAATTTATATTAATATAATTTATATTATTTTTTTTGTACACTAATTGTATTAAACAATTAGTTGAGCTTTGTTGTATGTTAATTTTATTAAATAAACTATTTGTTAAATGGGTCGTGTAACTTTGCATTTAAACAAACCGTATGGGACATTGACATCTAGCGGTTGAACTTGGTATTGCAGTCTAAATTCAAAATATTGGAGAGGCAAGTTTAGCCGAGTAAAGGTTCTTCTCAGTTTCTTTTGCTTGTTATCAGAAATAATCTACAGGGAATCTATTCTTTGCGGATGTGTAGCTGAAGTTACGTTCGGACCACAAACACATTAGCAGTAACATTTGTTTATGTTGTTGCTTTGAAACCGTCTATAGGCACACACAATTTACCACAATAAAAAACAAAATACAAACATTCGACTTACGTCTCATGTCTCTAAAGTAGATGGTCTGTCTGTTGGGGTTGAGCAGCTGGATGACGGAGTCATCGTTGTTTTTTACCCGACAGCTGATAATTGCCGTCTCGCCCTCGACCACAGAGACATTATTCGTCACCAGGTTCTGACCCTGCACTGGAAGCCAGAGAAAACATTAAAAAAAGCCTTACAATAGCAACACATCAGTGAGGTTATTACATATGGCATGTGTTATCACAATCTGGATTGTAATTACAATGCATCCACCAAACAACATTTTCTCATTTGCTTGTTGCCTTGCTTTTCAGAGAGGCAATCGTGATACTCTTTCTTTAACCACACAAAAAAAAGAAAATACTATTACCATGCGGATCCTTTTTCATTCTTTTCTTGTATCATGAAATTGTAAAAGTCGAGGCTGAAGCTGAATAGATGACTGCCATGATAATGCGAATCCTCATGAGAAATCTGAATACTGATGTTTTTATGTATAATGTGAATCAGTGTTAGAAATGATCTTTTTTATTAAGGGACAATATTTGCCCTCTGGAAATAATTTTTTATGAAAATGTCTTTAATGAGGACATTTTTTCCTCACCTTTTTTCTAACCTTGGATGTTTATTATGAAATCAATCTACAATTCAGGACATTTCTCTACAGTAAGTATTGTTTAAGACATCATAACGTATAACAAACACTAACAAAACAGTAACAATTTGATTCTTTGAAGTACCATAGACAAACCATAATAATAAAGAACAATAATATTACTATATGATATCACCATACAGCGCTATGGCACTGCTAAATGTGTGTAAACCTAGTTAGCAAAGATCATTTATATTATGTTAAATCCATGTCCAATTCTCGACATTGATTCAACATTAAATCTACATGTTTTGGGAAGAAACAAGACATACAAATTTTGTAAACATAAGTTGCAACATGCATCAGATTGTGTGTGTAATGTTAAGACATGCCGGCTGATTTCTCGGTTTGGATGTATAGATTTGACAGCGTTGTGTGTTTGTGGTGTGTGTGGAATGTCGGCCTCGGTCAGAGAGAGGGGAAGGACTGGTAATTGCTCCTCACGGCAGAACTTTATCAAACCTCTCCATCTAAGCACGAGGTGATGGAAGCTGGCAATCAACAGCGCCTCTCAACAGCATAATACCCAGACCCCAACAGCAACCTCTGCAAACACCGAAGTGAACACAAAGTATCTGATACACTCCACAGTACGCCTGCAACACCTCATGATAAGAAGCTGTGCCAAGCCCTTATGCTTTACATCCGAAACGGGCATCAGTACCTTGCAGTTGCATTGAGCGGAAAAGCAAGTCACCTTGTTCTAAATTTACATCCACAAAGGTATTAAAAATAACCAAAAATTGCTTTTAACACGACAGACGTAAGACGACACCCAGCACAGATTTACACAGTTGAGCGATCACACACCTTCAAACCCTCTTGACATTTACAGAGACTAAAAAAGCATATCAATTTTCCCATTCGGATTTGCAGACACGAGCCAGCGTAGCTACCCACGTCCCGGTCAAAGAACAACAAATAGCCATGGAAAAACACACATTTAGCCTGTCCTCCTGAGTTGTGAATGTTAGGCATGATAAAGCATCGTCCACTCCGTGAAGAAGCATTAGTAGACAGGCATGCTCATGGGAGTGTTGCGGCCACAGAGGTGTTATGATGCCACGGTGTGCGCCGTGCCCAGCGTTAAACATCCGTGAAGCCAGGTTTCACACTGCCACAATCACGCCAAACAAAAGAGAGAGAAAAAACACTAGCTAAAAAGAACACTAGCTGTTAGGAAACCGAAAAGCTCACAGGGTTTAAGCACATATACAGCTGGGAAAAAAAAGGCTCTCCTGATTTTGCCAAGTGGTTGATGTCCTTAGGACAACATCATGTTGACCCTGGGACAACATTTAAATCAACCAATCAGATTTCAGAAATAAGTTTACAGTTTATTTTAAGTTTAATCTTACAACCAGGATTAGGTGCTTCTAGACCATTGTTTTTCACTTATCATTTCCCTCTGGTTTCAGGGGTAAGTTATGGTTAGGGTTGGGGTTTGGTGTGGGTTTAGGTTTTATTTATAAAAATGTTGTCCTTAGGTCAACAAAATATTGCCCTGAGGACATCAACCACTTGGCAAAATCAGGTCGAGCAAAAAATAACATGTTCAACTAGAGTCTTCAGAACTAAGTCTAATTCTGAAGTTTGCTTTGAAATTATAATGAACTCTGTGTTACTGCTACAATTCTGAAAAAGAAACAATTTAGAAGGAACCAGCAGCAAGACGTTTCTTCACATGTATGCTTGAGAGATCTTTACAGCTACAGAACCACACGATAAATTGGGCTACCTCAAAACTTTTAAGCTGTGGAGTTGTTTGTTAGTTATAGACCACTAAACACATAAGAACTGTTGACCTCAAAACTATCTGAATAAACTTACATTCATTATTTCTGTTTACATTACACTTGACAAATTAGATTTGTTTTTTTAACAGTGCTCCTGGCAACATGAAGGAACATTCAGATCAAAGCAACATTCATGACTGGCATTAATGAGTCTGTTTTCATCCTAAGCAGTGTTCTACACTTCTTCACAATGGTAACCTTAATGTAACAAAAACTCTTTCAAATACCAACAGAACAGGAAAGTAAACATTAACACGAAGTCTCCTCTTGTTCACATCACAATTAAAATGCACAAAATAAATACTTTATTTTGATATTTACTCCCATCCATTCCATGCAAAGCATGCTGGGAAATGGAGTCCTCAGCCCTGACGTCATTTGCAAAATATAGCCTACCTAAAATTCTGGGATGACTTATTTTATTTGTGTTCCTGAAACTCAGAATATTTTATTATTTGAAGACACTTAAACATTTTAAGTAAATGAACAGTTTCAGTTTTGAGTACAGTTCACTCTTTTTTAATGAGTAGATCACGCTGTTTGGGAATACAGTGCAAAACAACCTTTTGAGTTCCGCAGCAATCTTTTTTTTTGTTCTTCATATATATGTAGTCAATGTGAATCAGATCAATCAACTACAGTGCACATGACACTTTTTATTGTTTGAGTTTCATGTCTACAGTGTCACCTCAACCAAGCCCAGATTTGAATTTGATTGGATAAAAGATTGATGGCGATTTAACTCATTTATTTGCCCTTCAAGGGCGTGTCTGCCATGATAGTCTGGTTCAGTTCTGCCCCATAACCCAACCAAGGTGCCCATCCCTCACACCTCTGATTGGCTTTACAACAAGCACTCAATTCAGTTTGCAATAAGCCCTGAAAACTCACACAACCTCTCCCAAAAGCAAATAAGCAAACAATCCCTCTCACACATCTGCTCCACAACTCTTATTACATGGTTATTTTGATCATTTCAATTCAATTTCCTGCATGTATTTTATATTACATTATGTGAAAACAGGCCGTTTTAGGCAGATCATAGGGCACCTGCGTCCGTATACTTTCAACACAGCCTCTATCATTATCAGTCCTCAGAGGAAAGACTGGCTGGTCTGCTCCAATTACATCACAGCAATCCCATAATGCATCCTACCAGCCACCTTTAGCCCTGGCCAAATAAACATCAGCCCCATTCGCCTCAGTTAGACAAACTGCATTCTTGGCTTTTGATGCTCAACAATGATGTCTAGGAGGGCAGCTCAAAAGGTTTTGAGACAACCAGATATTTAGAAATGTATATTTTTTTAATGCATACATAATAAATATATTACATAAGCCTATTTATTCTATGCGATATTCGCTGATGCACAGTGAAGGTTGTTTGGACGATAGGCAGAGGACTGAAATGCTCTACTGCTTGAGAATTGCATCAGAGCTCACAAATGTAATTAATGCATGTGAAGTTTCATGATAATGGCATATCATTCATTTCCAAAGCCTTTTTTAAGAACACATCCCATGGGTAATATATACATTTCCTGCAGCCACTTCTCAAGGTTGATACCTATTAAAAAGGTACCTCGGGAACTTGTTTTATTCATTTTATATTATATTAGTATTATTAATTATTGCATATACTTTTTAATACAAGAGGTAGCTTAATAATTCATTTAAAAAAGTAATTTTAGCAAGTCATTAAAGACAAACCTTAACCCGGCTTCTTCACTTGCTTGCAAAAGTCAAATGCCAACAGGCTAACATGAAACTGCTTAAAGGGACAGTTCACCCAAAAATAAAAATTCTGTCTTCGTTTGCTCCCCCTCAAGTTGTTCCAAATCTGTATTCTTTGTTCTGATGAACACAGAGAAAGATATTTGGAAGAATGCTTGTAACCAAACAGTTCTTAGCCACCATTGACTACCACCGTAGGAAAAAAATGTGTTATCAATTTCTTGGTTTTGTTGAACACAAATTAGATATTTTAAAGAATGTAGGAAAGCAACCAGTTGTGGGGCATTTTTGACAACCATTGTCGTTTTTTTACTATGGTAGTCAATGGTGGCCAAGAACTGTTACAAGCATTATTCCAAATATCTTTCTCTGTGTTCATCAGAACAAAGACGTTTATAAAGATTTGAAACAACTTGAGGGTGAATAAATCATTTGTGACCCTGGATCACAAAACCAGTCTTAAGTAGCACGGGAACATTTTTAGTAAAAGACAAAAATACATTCTGTGGGTCAAAATTATCGATTTTTCTTTTATGTCAAAAATCATTAGGATATTAAGCAAAGATCATGTTCCATGAAGATATTTTGTAAATTTCCTACCTTAAATATATAAAAACTTTATTTTTGTGAGTGGATGGTCTGCCACAGTGCCCCTGATTAACAACTTCAAAGGCAATTTTCTCAATATTTTGATTTTTTTGCGCTCTCAGATTCCAGAGTTTTAAACGGTTGTATCTCAGCCAGATATTGTCCTATTCTAACAACTCATACATCAATAGAAAGCTTTTTTTTTTTTTACTTTCAGATTATGTAAAAATCTCAATTTTGAAAAATTGACCCATAAGACTGGTTTTGTTGTCCAGGGTCACATTTAATTTTGGGGTGAACTGTCCCTTAATGTGTTCAATGCACGACTTAACAGACTCAAATGTACCTATTCACATGCATGCCTACATTAAAGAAAGTTTTTGACCCGGGTTTGTCAGACAAATTCTGAAACTGAAGGTTGAGAACCACATAGCATGATGAAAAAGTCACCTGCAATAGATTCCACATCTCAGACTCGTTTAAATGCTAGAAAAGCTTTTGTGCATTTTTCTCAGTCACTGGTTTCAGAACTGTCAAATCTTTTTGTCTCTGGTGGTTTGGTTCATTGTTCCTCATCTGCTAACTCCCACTCCTTTGCATTTTTCATTCTGATTCAGGTAGCACCTACAGTAATACCTTAAATCTCATGCAGGCATCTCATTTGACACCTTTTCTTGAGTCACAAATCCACAATTTTGCTAGACTGCTCCTTTCAGCGGTAAATGCGCTGATTATATAACTGAACAACTGTATACATTCTTCTATAATTTCTGCTTTTGTGTACCCTGTAAGAAATAGTCATACGGATTAAAAACATCTTGGTTATTTATTTTATTTATCTCCATTTCATGTTTTTCCATTACAGTGTGTCTTTTCCCCTTTAGGTGGAGGTTTATAAAAGAAAAAATAATACTTTTCGTCTTTAATTTTAGTATGTCATAAGCACAAGTGGTTTAATGTAAAACTTCCAAAACAGCAATAAAACAGAGATTGAAAATAGGTATGACATAGATCCTTGGAATTCGAACAAAGAAACATTTGAGGTTGAGAAACATGCAAAGTGCTTCAAAAGTCAGCTGTCAAACCATGCATACTAGAAAAAAAACGTGCAAAAAAAGGAAAAATCAGTGGTTGGATCACCCCGAGAGGTCATGTAATCCAGATGGAAGAGAAAAAGTAGTACCTGGTATGATCTGAGAGGCTCCTGAGCAAGCGTAGGGAGAGAAGGTAGGACACAGAATATTGTTAAAGCAGAAAATGTTAATTTGATACTTTGCATGAATATGATATGGATTTGAATCTGTTCACTGCATATGTGAAATGACAACACACTGCTTGGTGAGATCACACAATTCGTTTCCTTTTTTATCATCTCCTTCAAGTACATAAGGTGTGTTTGAATGTCCTGCATAAATGGCAAACTGCCATTCCCTTTTAAAGTCAAGGAGACTGTTTGAGAAGAAAGGGTTATGTAGAGTTTGTAGTGCTGGACATCACAGGTAGAGCGGAGAGACAAGACAGCAGCTTTGGATCGATAGCACAATTTTGGCTTTGGTACAATAGCAGACTCTAGTACCTCTGTATTGATACACGGTCAATACCTTCACACAGAATGGAATGAAACCAGTCGAATGTCAAATTGGATAAATATAAAGTGATCTGTTAAACATATTTAATGAGTTCAATATTTTTCTTTTCAATATGTTTCTAAAGGTATAAAGTACAATGTCAAAATATCAAAGTATTTAATATTATAAAATACTTTATTAACATCTAGAGACACATTGATTAAATATCAATTGATTGATTTTATTGAGAGGAAAAGGCTGAGAACAATACATTTACATTAAATGTTGGCAGTTCATATTAAACTTGACATTAAAAATGCTGTATTCTACCCTGTTGGATTTCAGACAAATGTACACCTGAATATATTGACAAAACTCTTTACAGGTAAGACAGGTGAAAAGCCTACTCTATAAAAGCAGTCTCAAAAACTGCACTGCTATCGGTCACAGAAGCACTGCGGCAAGCCAAGGTGGAATCTAAATCCTCGGTCCTGATTCTGCTAGACTTATCTGCAGCGTTTGACACTGTCAAGCACCAGATACTGCTAGCAACCCTGTCATCTCTAGGAATCTCAGGCACTCCTCTCCGCTGGTTCAAATCCTACCTCTCCGGCAGATCCTTCAGGGTGTCATGGAAGGGCTCGCTGTCCACTGCTCACCACATGATCACTGGGGTCCCTCAGGGATCGGTGCTTGTACCGCTGCTTTTTTCCATCTACACGACATCCTTGGGACGCATCATACGGGCACACGGCTTCTCGTAACACTGTTATGCTGACGACACCCAGATCTACATCTCGTTTCACCCAGACGATACCACTGTAGCAGCTCGCATTACAGCCTGCCTAGAAGACATCTCAGCTTGGATGAAAGAGCATCACCTCCAGCTGAACCCTGCCAAGACAGAACTACTCGTGTTTCCGGCACACCCCACGGTGCAACACGATCTCACCATCCAACTTGGCAATACCACAATCACTCCTTCCAAAACAGTCAGGAACCTCGGAGTCATATTTGATGAACAGCTGTCCTTCAATGATCACATTGCAAAGACAACACGGTCATGCCGATATGCCTTATTCAACATTAGAAAGGTTAGACCCTATCTTACTGAGCATGCGGCACAACTCCTTGTCCAGGCCCTGGTAATCTCAAGGTTGGACTACTGCAATGCTCTCCTTGCTGGTTTTCCTGCAAAGGCTATCAAACCACTCCAGCTGGTTCAGAACGCAGCAGCACGCCTCGTCTTCCAACAGCCCAAAAGAGCTCATGTGACACCCCTTTTCATCTCTCTCCACTGGCTACCGGTTGAAGCACGTATCAGATTCAAGTCACTAATGCTTGCCTACAGGACTATCACTGGATCTGCACCGGCATACTTTCACACCCTCCTACACTCCTACACCCCATCAAGTACCCTGCATTCAGCGAACGAGCGGCATCTTGTATTGCCTTCTCATAAGGGCAGTAAATCACTTTCCCGCTCATTCTCCTTCACAACTCCTTCCTGGTGGAACATTCTTCCTAACTCAGTCCGGTCAACCACATCTCTCACAACATTCAAAAACTACTTAAAACCCATCTCTTCTGTGAATACTTGACAGAGAAAAAAAAACTCTCTCTTTCTCTCAACAGGTATTGGTCTGGCTTTTGTTGAAACTAGTAACTTTGTATTAGCATCTATTGTATTATTGCTCCTGTATGACATATTGTTTATTGCTCCTCGAACTCTCTGTAAGTCGCTTTTGATAAAAGCGTCTGCTAAATGACTAAATGTAAATGTAAAATACTGTAAAATAATGTTGACTCCTCTTGTCCTGAACATTCACTCTAAAACAAAGTTGAGTAAAAGCAAATATCACAGTTCACCCGCTTCTCAGTCTTCCCTACAGTACATCAGGCTTTAAAGGTGCTGTGTGCAATTTGTTGGAGGATCTATTGACCGAAATGCAATAAAATATACATAACTATATCTTCAGAGTTGTATAAAGACCTTACATAATGAAGCGTTATGTATATTACCTTAGAATGAGCTATTTCTATCTACATACACCGCGGGTCCCCCTACATGGAATTCACCAGTACAGTACAGTACAGTACACTATCAATTCATACACATAAGAAATGATGGGAGAATGCGGTCATTTCTTTCTGTATCACAATTTTCTAAAATTTTGGAATCGACAAATGTCATTTCCAACCTATTTGAAGGTGTTTTTGTTTGATCACTTTCTGTGTTGAATTTTTTTTAATAAAAAGTGACATTGTAGTAAAAGTCAGGCTATTTTGTCTCGACAAGGTTCACATCATGTATGCAATTACTGTACAATTTCATTCAAATTTCCATGTTTTATATAATTTGACACAATAAAAACTATTCTGGTCACCCGATTTCATTGCAAATGTGCACTTCATTGACACTGTTGTCTCCTTATCAGGACCTTTAGTGCACAACATTATTAAAGTATGTGTAAAAAATGTAATATCAATTTTAACCCCCACAAAAAAAAAGTATTATAATGGTTTATTTGAAATTATAGAGAAATTGACCAAGAATCAAATAAAATGTACAATACTTATCGTACAGTGTCTGTAGGCTTTCCCCTTGGTAAGATGTAATATTCCTCGAAAGAAAATTTGATTGTATTTTAAAATATGAAAACTAAGAACTTCTGTTCTCATTTTTTCAAATACTGTATCTAACAGACGTCCACAGTCGTGCTCACAATCACATCCACAGATGTTTAAAGATTGTAAGCGGATCGTATAACATTATAAACAGGATGAGGCAAATAAATCCTTTAAAAAGTCTTAGGGTCTCATCCATCTACAGCACTATAAATAGAGGATGTGTGTGTCAATAAGCTGCTCAGGCTGACATGCATCAGGTGAGAGTTATGGCATGTCTGTAGGGTAGTGATTAGATGTCACTACTGTCAGTCTTCTTACGAGATATTGATGGTCAGATTTCAGCAGAAGCCCATTTGATGCCATCCGAGTGTAGACAGCTGCGCTAGCAGGCATCATTCAAAGAGGACGATTTTTAAAGCGCTGTCTTTTCAAACGCGTCAATGTATTAAAACTACAAAGCAGATACACATAGACGTGAATCAGTAGTTTTTAAAATAGCAAAATGTCAATCTTAAAACAAATCACTAGAATGTTCTTTTAAAGGCGCAGTTCTTAAAAATCAGTGGCCACTAGCTTTGTATTATAGTTTTGCAATGAATCTCTGAGTCATTTGCCAACCCCTCCCTTTCGAATTACAACAGAGGCCGCAACAGTAAAAAAGGATGTCGTCTACTGAGACAGCGGATAGCAGTGATACAAGCAGGTAAGGCAATATATTAACGTAATTAATCATTTAACATGTATTCTATTGCGAAAGTTACTGTTACAATTCTATAATTAGATATATTCCTTGCGTGCTATCTAGTACACGCTGAGAGTAGTGAAGTAACTAAAGTTAGCTAATCGTAAATAGCAACGCTGTTCAAAGCGTTTGATCTGACAGCGACATAGGCAGTTAGGTGTAAGTTAGTAGACGTTTGTCTCCCCCTTTGTAAAGACAGGAACAACCGGAGTACGTACCGCAGGGACGGAAAAACATTATTATTTGGAGGTTATATGGCCATTTGTATAAAATGCTAACGTTACCGTTTCAACAAAACAGTTGTTTGGTAAACATTGAAAAAGTGGAAACATTGAAAATGTTGAATTATCTTACCAGTCTAGCAGAAAACAGGCAACTTCGGCGTCGCCTTGAAAACATTTGTCTTTCAACAGTGCCTTCCACCTGGTAATAGATACACCGATGTTTATCCTGGATTTCTGCCGCCGTTTGTCTCTAATTCGTCTGGCAGCATCACGTTTGCGCTTCTTTGACGACGGAGATTCACGCTCTGTCGGCTCTTGTGCACAATACGCATGGTCCTCCATTTTATCAAAACTTCTAAGACAGAACAATCAATTGCTTCAGCTAGACGACGACTACTCCTCCTCCTCTCCGTACTACAACTTACTACTTTGTGCGTCTTCAACTCAGTGATGACGCAAGATGCGTCTAAAAACACACACGAAGACCAACATATACGAAACGCACTCTGTAGAGCTGTTTGTCCGTTAGAGCTAACTGTACAAAACATGGCTGCGCAACATAACAAATTACATGTAGATAGGCCCGCTCCCTATGTAGATACAACTGGTTTATTCTAAGGTAATAAAAACATACCTTTTCATTACGTAAGGTTTTTATACACATCTAAAGACACAGTTTTGTATGTTATATTGCATTTCTGTTAATAGATCATACAAAACATCCCGCACTGTACCTTTAACAGAAACGTACCATTACATTAGATTCAACAGAATTAATACCAGCTCAAACGTCAAAATACATAATGCAGAAAAATAAATATTGTAAAGATCCACTACTGTCCTACGGAAGGTCCTGACAGAAGATATACAGCTCCTTGGTCTGTTTTGTCACTACACTATAGTGTTCAGTTATTTACATAAGTCACATTATCTTCTAAAGTTGACCTGAGAACTGTACCCTTCAGATATCCGGCTCATTTCCCCTTTAAATTCACAGCTATATTTCTAGTTACCCCGCTGAGCGGCCATATTTGTGTATTCTGACCATGAGCACAATGCTATGTGCTTCTGTCCGTTTCCGTGGCGTGACTTTGAGCTTGTAGGTGACCCGCTGTGCCTTCGTTTAATTAAAAGGGTAGGGGTGGAGTTTCAAAGCGCACCTGAACAGGGATCTGATGGAAAATCTGTGCATGCCATGTGTGCCCAAGGACACCCGTTTGGGTCCTGCGACCACCGCGTAGTCACAAAGTTTTGAGTCTAAAAATGGCACTTACAATAATTTGAGAAAGCGATTTAATGGCCTTATAAAACTTTATATGCCACTACAAATAGACTCTTAACCCTAATTCTCCATTAACAGGTAATAATGATTAACTTTTCCCCACGAGGTCCATGCATTAACTTCAAAGCGGCGACGGTGATGTGCAAAATGTCTGGTGCGTTAAAGATCATGTTGTTTTATAGAATCACAGATCTTAATAGTGTCGCCTGGTTTCATGTTATGTTTTCACATTACCTTCCTTCACCAGCATCAAGTGTGTTTCTAGTTCCCAGCGAGCATGTCATTAAATCTGAAGAAACAAATAAAAGGCTATTCAACCTGCCAGCGGTCTGTACGGTCATGCAGTCGCTATGCTGAAGAAACATTTGTATGTGCTTTCTGTGAGATCAAGGAGAAAGCGCTGCTCTCAACAGACTGCATATGTGCTGATAGCGGCCTCATTCATATGTGTGAAGAGTTATCAAAGAGTGTGAAAAACAACTATTCTTGTATAGATGCTGGCCATTTTCCACTAGATCTAAGATGATAAACTGAATTGTTTATGCCCACTTTAGGGAATAGTTCGTGCAGAAATTCTGAAATAAATAGTGTTAGTTGTACCATCCATCGTGTCATTATAAAGCTATGTGTGATTTTGATAGCACTTTAGTTTAGGGTCCAATTCTCATTAACCAGTTGCTTATTAGCATGCTTATTGCCTTATTATTGGAATGTATAAAGCGCATATTAATGCCTTATTCTGCATGACCTTATTATATATCCCTTGACTGCACCCAATACCTAAACCTAACAACTGGAATTAGTTTAATAAGGCAAGAGTCGGAGTTAATGGTTACTGAATAGCCAGAAATGTACCCTAATCTAAAGTATGACTTATTATTATGTTATGGGAATGCAAAACAGCACTTTTTAACTCTTTTACTATCATACCTTGTATTGCATAAAAACTTCATAACAGCATCAAAAAGAAGCCCATACAACTTATGAGCAAGATTCTACGCAACTCAATGATCTGCTTTAAATAGCTGTTAGTAAACAGCTTATCAGCAAATATTATGCCACATAACATACAGACTTGTTAACTTTCACAGCCAAAGTTACCATAGACAATCATTGTTTAAAGGGATAGTTTTCTCAAAAAAACATGTTTTAATCATTTACTCACCATAGAGTTTGAACACAAAAGATTAGGGCTGCTCGATTATAACAAAAATCCTAATCCCGATTATTTTGGCCAATATTGAGATCCCGATTATTTAACACGATTTCTCGTTAACTTTTAAAACAACACAGAAAAATAAAAAAAACTTGGCTTTTAAACTGTAAATTCAACTGAAAAATGAATGTGAAGAAGTAGCACAGCTAAACCGCTGTAAAGGAAAGAGGTGCGCTGTGGATTTATACCACAAGAAAAGAGGATTCTTGCCAAATGAAATGCGGCACAATAATCGTTTTACCTCGATTATTTCATTTCTGTTATCGCTGAAGGCCAAAATTGACGATTACGGTTAATTTTCGATTAATTGCACAGCCCTATGATGTTTTGAAGAACGTTGGTAACCAAACAATAATTTGATATTTCTTAAAATATCTTCTTTTGAAGATCAGGTTTTAAAAAATCAGGCTTTAAATGATATGGCGGTGAATACTGTTAATTGTGTTCCGCAGACATTTCAAGAGAGTGAGTAAGCAATGAATTTAAATTATAATTTTTTTGGTTTTCCTAAAATGATACTGATGAAAGGTTTGTTTCATAGAAGGTCATCTATTAGCCTCCATTCCCGTCTTTTTTCTGTTATTTCTCCATATAATAATCTCTCATGGAGGGCTATGTGCTGCTGTGTCAGAGTCTGTCATTGGGAGCAGGGACAGGAGGTGGATAATGAGAACATAAGGGTGAGAGGAGCTGACAGGAACATCATCCTCCCACCACGACCGACAGAACACAGGTCACAGAACAGTCACTAAACCTGCGCTCACCCACCTGGACTTCACATTAAAATTACCCCAGCGCTCGCTGTGGACCACGTCCACTCAGATTTCCTCCAAATGTGGCGAAACTGCAATCGGTGGCATCGGGCATCGCCTCATCTCCAAAAATGCCGAGATGGATTTGTGGGTAATTACTTTAGTTTGCATGTAATGATTTAAGCCTGCCCCAGTTGCAAGGAAGGCTGCATATGTTCCATTCATTATGGATATTATAATTCGATCATAAGTGTCGTACTATGGGAAATCATGTATCCATTTGAAAGGTTAAACTAATTACACTGCCACAGCGAACCACTCAACAGATACACTTCAGGATATCACCGTGATTTAAGCAAGGACGTTCAGTGCAACAGATACACAAACTCTTCTGTCCCTAAAACACCTGTGCTATTCAGTCACACGCTCCCCCTCATCAGATCTCATGGTAATAGCATCCATCAGGACCGACTCCATTTGCCACGAGAGGCTAGAAATGCATCAATTTGTTTGCCATTTTAATGTCTTTTGTGGAGCGCAATGAGACATCTGTCAGAAACACCTGCTGCATATTTGTTGGGCTAAAAAATGGAAAGTTGGCCACCTTTGTCCCGTCTACCAGTTTATAATCAACGCCGCAACTAGCATTTTTCAATTTCCCCTTCTCCTTTTCTTAATAAAATCACAGCGATCAATCAGCCGTGGGTGGGGGAAATGAATGATGAAGCAAACATCTCGGCTATCCGAGGCCTCATTTGTCAAGCATCTGTGGAAATGTACACAGTGTGGATAACTAATAGTTGTTTTATTCAACCTTTGGGAGGTCAAGGTTTCTGTCTGACACGCATTTCATTTGCGACAAAATGACTATAACATAGGAAGATGACATCACATGTGCACCATTACACCATTGAAATAAATATCAGTGCATTTGTGATTCCGATCTAAAGACGTATGTTTAATAGAGACAGGGATGTAACAATATTATCGATATCGTGCTATCGCAATAGCAAAATTGTCTCAATGTTATCGTGGTCACATGACTGTATGAAACGATAGGTCTGCCGGGCCTAACATAAAGAAAGTTAGAAAAAAATAATAGATGCCACCTTTGTCAAGGTCCATCTGGTGCAATTATTTTATTTTATAAAAGGGATTTTTAGGTCATTTGACCCATCTGATACTATAACTCATACCTCTAAGCAACAGTTATGATTAGAGGATAAAGAAAAGATTGTAAATATTATTATAGTTTATTATTATATTTTATTGCAATAAATATCATACCATGGACGTTATACCGAGGTATTATGGTACAGTGAGATTTGGATATTGTCAGATCCCTTGTTTTTTTTCAGTTTTTCTGAATTGACTGTTTTGTGTGGTTAGGTAAAATGATCATGTTTGTTTCATTCTGTGAATTACTAACAATATTTAAACCAAATTTCAAATAAAAACTGTGAAATGTCCCACTGCTGAATATCACGACCTGTGACAAAATATCGCAACTTTCGGAACACTGCTTGGTTATTAACATACGACAAATGGAATTAACTGATATAATTATGTTGAAATTGTAGAATTTTAATATTATTTTGATAAAATTTTGAAAAGGGTACTCTTTCTGACCTAATGTTTGGTGTACAGAGTCCAAGACATTGTATTTGTCACAGCGATTAATAACCGTGCATAGAACAAATGCCATAAAACAAACAGATTTTTTTTTTCAGGTCACAAACAAAATATGAGCAGCAGGAAAATCATTTTCCAGCATGTGTTGGTTTGACTGTGAAAGAAGTCAACATGAGCAGTTGTAATCTAATAACAACCCAATAGAAATATAATACAGTATTTATGCTTATACAATAAAAAGTCGTCTTTAACAACAAACAGAAGTATATTAACACCTCTAGATTTCCTTCCTCCTTTTTTCATCCCTGAGGATCTGCAAAATAAAGTGTTTGATTAGTTGGTGTTATTCACAGGTGACTTGAGATGGTGATGCTCCATATAGCATTAATAGCTCAAATAAACATCATTTATCACACAGAAAGGGAAACGATTGCTGATTTGATCTGAACTGAACAGTTTCAGATTATCCTATTTTAAGCATTGACAAAATCAGTTTTGTGAGGGAAACTTGAGAGTGCAAATGTGAAGCTGCAATAATGAAACGTAAATTATGGGGGACTAGACTTTTAATTCATCTTTGGTGGCCAATACGTCTTGAGAAGACTCTTTTTAAATGCTTCATTGACTTGAGAGGAACGCCTCTTATGGCCTCACCGTTGACAACACGCATAGATGTAACGAACGCATGGTGGACACAATAAACAGCCTTTATATTGTCAGAACATGTTTCCTGACTGAAGGCATTCATTGACCATTTGTCATTATCCTCCTGCAAGCAGACCACAACTGTTATTTTACACCAGAGTCCATTTCTCAAAGGCTTACGGCGTGCACGTTAATGAATATTAAAAAGATGCAAACTGCAGCCGTGGTTGATTTATAACATTTCAGAAAGATGACTAAATATTATGTGTGCACTGTTCCAGCCCTGCAGTGCCTCTCCGCTTGTAACGAATGGCAGGGAATGTTATGCTATATTAAAGGAATAAATGACAGTTAGTCTTTTAACGTTTCCACGGTGAGCTCCATTCTCCATGCATCATAGGGAACGTGATGATGCAAACAAGTCACCTGACAAACTGCGTGTCAGCCGGCTTAATGATTCACCTTGTGCCACGGGACCTCGTGCTAAAAGTACTCACGGGAAATATCCTTTATATTTCTGGAAATAAAATCAATATGATTGCCTTAAAATAGACACTTTGATGATGGCTAATAATACCATAAAACCACAAATCATTCTCATGAATGCTAAGCAAGTGTCAACGTTATTTCAAAATATTTCCTGTTGTGTTCCACTGAAGAAACAAACACATACGGGTTTGCAACAACATGATTCAACAATGACAGAATTTTCATTTTTGGGATGAATCGCTACTTTAACTCTGCGTGACATATACTGTACCGTTAAAAAAAAAAAAAAATTAACAGTATTTTTAACAGCGGAGACATAACAGTCGCGCTGCTGAATGGAGGAAATTCAAATCAATATAAATTCATTCCAGTTTGCTATTTATGCACCATTTTACCTGGTGCCAGTGTAAAGTATGTCTTATTGATTGACTGTGTAATTACCCAACTCGCTTCCTTAATTTGTTGTTAATTTACCACTGATGGCAATCACATTTGACTGGCGAGGAGCCTGGTGCTCAGCAGCCACTGTTTATCCCTCCATCTGGCTTCTACGTCGTCATGTGTGCGAGCGTGTGACTGAGAAATATGTCTAAGCTAAAGCCATGGCACTAAAATACGGTTTTAAAGCCCGGTCCATAAAGTCACCAGCGTCTGCCAGATTCATCGCTTTGGTCGGCTGATCGGCGCTCTGCTGTACAACGCTGGGTGACCACGACATGGCAAGCGGGGCACATTTAAGATAAAAAACTGTGTTATCCGTAGTGTGTCTTTTAGGTTGTGACATCAACGAAGCATGATATACATCTGCTCTGCTTGAGCGCATGAAGCAATTTACACCCCAGCGCCTTCTTTTATTGGCTTTTAGCGTGATGTAACTTGCATATTATGCACATACCTTGTGCATATATTCTATTACGGTTTCATTTCATTTGATTGTTAAGTAACTTGGCGTCTGCCATAAATACATTTCGTGCTTTTTAGATGCTAATCATAAATATTCAGGAAAGGAAGCGAGCCTCATTTAGGTATAAATCCACCCCCTGTGAGGCGAGGTTATTTTTTCTGTAAAAAGAAAATTCTTTGCAGTGAAGAGGCATAAAAAATATATTCCCCGACTAAGCTAAAACGCCACTTTAAGGGATGCGCCGGCCATTAAACAAAGAAAAGATTCTCCGACTGTCATTTTATGGTATGTTTGTGGAGATGGAGTCGGATTCAAAGGCTGTGGGTAAGAACGGAACTGAGTTTCATTGTGTATACATAATGGCAATTCAGTAAGAATGAATTCATTGTATTTTATTTGCGCCGTCTGTGTCGTTTTAGCTCTCCTTTACTAATGAAATTATGCAAATTTGGCAAATTATGCAAATCTGAGTTATGCTATTTAAAATCTTGCAAGATCTCCGTCACGACCAATGGAAAACGTACAAACGTCTCTTTTAAATGAAATACCACACGAGCGGTACGCATACAAAATGTAGTTTATTATTATACAAAATAAAAGTATATATTTGTAAAGTTGAAGTACATTTTTAAGTATACTAATGTACTAATATACTTACAGTGACAGTAAGTATACTAATATCAATGTAGGCTGCTAGTAGTTCACTTTAAAGTGTACTATTTCAATACTACTTGGGACTCAATTGGCCGACTTTTTAGTTTATAAAATTACTTATAGTACTTGTAGTATACTTTAAGTGTAACAGTAAACTATGAGTACACAACTTACTACAAGTGAACGTATAGGTGTACTGATAGTTAACTAGATCAATACTTACCATATTTTTTGTTTATGGAAGTACACTTTAAAGCATCAAAAAAGTAAACACAGTTACAAGCCAAGCATCCTTAGAATACTTTATTATATTTATAAGTATATCTCCATCAAAAGATTGACGACAAGTATAGACCAAAAACCCTTACACCGCTTACAATACATCGTGTGGACAAAAGATGTTTTCTCATTTTTCGCTGTTAGACTTTTTGTCAGTATAAAATAATTAATTTATACTTAAAAGTCCAGTGTATGAAATTTAGCGGCATCTAGTGGTGAGGTTGCAAACTGCAACCAATGGCTCACTCCACCCCTCCCCTTCGAAGCACTATGGTGGCTGACACAGGCCAAAGATGTTGTCATGTTTTTCACTTCTTTGCCGAAGGAGATAACGTATTTATTTAACACGCTCTGTAGAGCAGTTTTTCAGTTTAGTGCTACTGTAGAAACAACATGGTGAATTCTAAGCAAGGGGACCCGCGGTGTATGTAGATAAAAATAGCTCATTCTAATGTAAAAAAAAATGCTTCATTATGTAAGGTCTTTATACACCTCTGAAGACACAGTTATGTATGTTATATTGCATTTCTGTTCCTCCAAAAAATGACACATTGGACGTTTAAGTGTAATTTTAAGTATATATTAAAAAGTACATTAAAAGTATACTTTCTTATTTTCAGTTTAAAACATATACGCTAATAGCACACTTGAACAAACTTTTTTGTTGTAAAGGTAAACGCAACATTGGCAGCACTAAGCAAAAGACTTAAGTCAATAATATTAATAAAAAATAATAATTTATAAAAAAAAATTGTGCTGAAACGAACATCATTCAGTTCATTTAAATATTACTTTAGCATGTAGCTATGGGTGCTTAGCAGATAAGAAGTTAAAATACATTCCCCCCGAAAGTATTTTTTATGGTTTTATTCAAACATCGTCTGAAGAATCCAGGCAATCGCTTACAAACTGTAATTGCTGCAGACATGAGTAATGAACTTGTGACCGTACCCGCCTCTGTGACACAGCTATTCAGCGCTTAGTTGAAAAAGGCCTAATGTTAGGAAGACATATGAGCTGTCAGTGAAAGGCAGGAAACCAGGCCTTTGATCGTCACCTGGCACATCAGCGCATCCTCCCCAGGGGGCCTCCCATCGCCTGTATACACACATCTGACAGGTGGGGTGAAGCTCCATACGCTCCCCGTGTGAGACTCAGTTCAGGCGACAACAGACCAGGCATCACACAGCGCTCTTTTATTGGCGCAACTGAACTGAGTTCAGCTTTAAGTAATGTATTCAGCACTCAGTATGTGGTATGAGGTTACAGGTGAGACAGAAAATGAAGCCGCATCGGCGATGCATGCGTGTTACATGCTTGTGACTCTGAGCCAACTCATTATCAGTGCATTAGATCTGCATTTGATGCGACGATCTGCACGAGAACACCTGACGTGTCCCTGTTACACTCGCCATGTGACATGCAAACTGTTCCAGAAAGGAAGGAAATAATGAAAAACAGACTGTGTTGTATCACGGCTACAGCTAGGGCTGGGAATGGAAAACTGGTTCCTCAGAATAGAAATGGTTGTGATGTAGAAGGGATGCTGTGAATCAATCCACGGCACTAGCGTAAAATAAATTATGTTGTGAGCTTGCATTCTGAAATAAAGTCTGAATCTAAAGTTGACAAATATTTGAATTGAACTGTCGACACAAATATGACACAACAAACCTATTGTACAGTGCAACCAGTGTAATCCAAAATGACTCGTGTTGTACAAAAACTAAACCAAATAAACCAAACAGACAGTATAACATTTTATCACATCTACTCAGTGGTGGAAAGTGTACTATAAATTTGTTCTTAAGTACAAGTACTGTTACATTGCTGAAATTGTCCTCAATTACAAGTAAAAGTACTTGTGTTAAAAAAGTGAGTAAAAATTACTCTTCTCAGAAACTACTCAGAGTACTAGTTACTTTTTGCTGGTGCTATTTAATGAATTATTAATAATTATTAATAATCAAATTTGGAGATTTATGTAGAACATAGCTACTTTTAACAAAACACATCTTAACCTTACTGGTAAAGCTTATAAATGGTTAAAAATCTGACAAAATAACCATTTTATGTGTTTAAAAAACACTGTCACTTCACCCTTTAGTGCTTAATTCTATTCTGTACATACACATTTCACAAATTTAGTGACAACCGCATTTAAAAACATTCTACGCACTGTGTACAGCACTGAACTAAACAACCTTTTAATGACTTATTTAAATGTGACGTTAATTAGTTACTTTTTTAATCGATTGACAGCACTTAAATTTTCATTTAATCAGCATTTCTAGATGTATTGTGGTCATTCCTGCCCAGTGTCTGTTGAACTTCAACAACATCAAACCTCAGGAGTGACATATCATACACTCTGCACAATGCGGCGCCAGCAAGTGTTTTTTTGCTAATGCTGTGAATTTTTTGCTAATTTCAGCCCGACTCAGTTTTCATTCTCACGTCATGCGCCGTGTTGTTTAAATAATAATAATAATAATTCATTACATTTATATAGCACTTTTCTGGGTACTCAAAGCGCTATACATCAAAGGGGGGAATCTCCTCGACCACCACCAATGTGCAGCATCCACCTGGATGATGCGACGGCAGCCATATTGTGCCAGAACGCCCACCACACGCCAGTTTATTGGTGGAGAGGAGACAGAGTTACGAAGCCAATTAGTACATATGGGGATGATTAGGAGGCCATGACTACAAAAAGATTATTATTTTGTACATAAAGAGAAAAATCTGGCTTGTCCTGTAGATGGTCTACTCGCGTACTTTTACATCATGCACGAGCAGATACGTTTCCTCTCCAGAGAAGCGTTCAATCTTTGCTGTTGCAAGTTCCGCCATGTAAATAGCGAATCCGCCATGGCACGAGCGCAACTGGCTCTTAAACATAATGGGAGATGAGACTCTGATTGGTTTTCTACACGTTTTGCCCAAAACACACCCATGACTCATTAAGAGAATAGGGACAACCCTCTTACACCGTGTCTACACCGGACACGGCGCGATGCGTCGTGACACACGGTTTGTTCTAATGGGATTGTCGTGCCGCATCACACCACGTCCAGTGTAGACACGGTGTTAGACCATGCGCTGGGCACGCCGACCATTTCCCCCGTCCTTAAAGTAGTAAAAGTGGATTCGGAGACGCCCTATAAGTGCACTTGCGCCCTGCGCTTTAGACTATGCGCTCCTATGTGAAATTTGGCCCCGCCCCACATTTTTTTTCATCACAGAAGCCGTTTCATTTGAGTAGCCTATACGTCACAATTTGAAAAAAAAAACACTATTGCAACTTTCCGCTTCATGTCGACTTTAAACTACTTGGTGCTTCCTCAAAAGTACAACCTTTATCTGAGCCAGAATCCTTCAATTGTTTTTACAGATTCGGACCCTAATCAATGCCCTCCAAATTTTGACTAACTAGACCTAGTATATTCAAAACAGCGTGCTCTTTCAAATAATAATAGACGAAAACAAACAAGCATGAGGAATTTCCTCTGGGAATGTTTGTCTTTCCTCCACAGACTTGTCTTTATTCCTGTCTCTGTTTCTGAGTGGATCAGATTGCTATGAGAGAGAACAGTGCTACAGGCATCCACAGCCTGACTCCGATAGAGGATCCAGCGCGCGGCTAAACATTGATGTTAGTTAAGTGATGCTGGCCGTGCCGTGACTAACAGCTCAATCTCTATGACTCGAGGTGCAGAGCCTTTCCGTACCGCAGATCTCTGTAATGTGATGGAGACTCAGACAGTTCTGATATATCAAGCCTTCATCATCTGAGAGAGATGAGATGTTCAAACGGCCTTTGATGTGACAAACATTCTGCGGTTCTCCTCAAATGCTTCATCCGAGCAAGCGCTACCTTGACAAATGCACACCGCTGCTAACAGCTAGCTGTATGTTTTTGATTGTGGAAACGAATAAGCATGAGGAAACCGTTTTGTTACTTACACAGTTACATGTCAAGGTGGTCCACACTAATGGATGAAAAAATGAAAAGATAAAAGGATCAAGCAATGTACTGTATTATTCTTACAATCCTAAGCTTTGACATTAACAACTTTTAAGAGGCCTCATAAATGACTCACTGCCAAAACCACAATAATGTTATATTTATGTCATATTTATATATGACACACACATGTTGATTCCAAAAGTTTTGGAATAATTGTGATTTTGTAATATCACACAGCTAGTATATTAAAATGCTGTCAATAGAAAACAATCTTTTTGCCCCCACAAAGGTGCACTTATGGCATCTACCACCAGGGGATAACTGGACCACGTTAACCAATCTCTAACACCAGGTCAAAAACCACAGTCACTTCTGACAAAACAGCCCGTTTAACAGCTAAACCGGAAATGAAACCATTCTGGCAGTCATTATGGACCAACCTATGAGGTTCACAGATGCTAATGTGAAGAGAAGTAGAGTTAGTAAGTGGTGTTTATCACTTTAAAATATTGCCCTGTCTTTTCACTGCATGAACGGAGCAATTACCGGCTCGGCAGGGTATCGTGTGCAGCAGGAGAAGAGCGGGCCGCTAGCCGTGCCAATATACCATCAACGCGCCGGCGATGACACAGCCCCTGATTTTTGGTCGAACTGAAAAGTATGTTAGTGACAAAATGGCTTCTGTAAATCACGAGAAAAGGCCAAGCAGACAGTCCAACTAGAGGAAGCTATAGGTGATCTGATTTATTGCCTCGATCCGTGAGAGATTACTGCTTCCTGTGACTGCCGGAGACCAAGATCTCCATATTCAGAGAGGATATAGACTGCAAAAAACAAACAGTTTGCATCACTAAAGGAATTTCCATAATGTTATCATGATTATTGAAATAACTGTAACTATACCACTGTAATACAATTTTGAAAATGTTGCAGTATGGTTCTTGCTTCTTTCTCAAGGTTTGATTAAGTTCAATTCAAAATAATATTTTGTTCCAAGCTTTTTTATTTAAGGTTGAACGGTATAAATGAGAGAAGAAACACTGTCGGTAATACTGTAGCTACTGTACCAAATGCCATCATGGCAGATCACGGCAATTGTGACACTATAGTTGAAATTAAAACTGTATGACTAAATAACCTGTTAAAAATTGACAAAGAACATAATTGCGTATGTTAACGACCGTTTTAGAGTCATCAGCTAATTCATATATTTTAATAAAAATGATTTCAGCTACTTTTAATAATTATAATGAACCTCCAACTCAGCCTTGTACTTTAAACACATTACTTATGACAGCTAAAAGAATTTAAAGATTAAATAATACCATATAAAAGTGAAAATTATTCCATAATTAGTTTAAAATGATTAAAGTGTTAAAGCAATGATACTGCACTCATTTAAAGTGTGCTCTCATTTGAGATACAGCTATTGTCAATAATCATTGATTTTTCAGGTATAATCAATTTATAACAAGGATGAATATAATACTCTAATGTTGGTGTGTTGAATATACTAAAATCCAGTCGTATCTGTGGCATATAAAAAGGTTTCTTACATCACAATATGGCAGGTAGATTTGTAGTAGTCTTAAGTAATGAAAGCAAAGGTTGCCGCAGTCATCCTTACTTTTTTAAAGAAAAGAAAACTGGTCTCAGAGTTTGAATGGTTATAAATGGTAAAAAAATAAATCACTGAATTAGCTAATGTTTGTCTCACGCTATCACAACAAGGCTAATTAAAAACAGTTTCTTTCTCAGTCCCCATTAGAAAAGCACACGTAGGTAATGACAGTGAGAAGCAAGCGTATATCTCGAAAGTCGGCACCCAATTAATGAGTAAATAATTATGAGCAAACCTGTGGGAGACATTCTTCATAGACGCCTCACTGAGATCAGCAGAATTAAAGACCCTCGGTTCAACTGGTCCACCTAAAGTGCCATTCCAACTTGTAACCAAAGGAGTTGTCATAGCAACAAAACAATTCCAAGTACATTTGCATTTGTTTTGTTGTGGTAATATTATGGGCTGGGTAACGTGTGCTAAAGGAGTGCTGAAGACATTTAAACCAGTGGCGGAGCCAGAGGGGACCAAGGTTAACACCCCTGACACCCAATTGGCCACCCTGGGTGCCACCCCAAAATTGTATTTGCTACTTATGTTGATTGACATTTGATTTCACCTCTCGTTGAACAAAGTTTTTAGTTTTAACGTTCGGCGGCCGTGCTTGCACGTGACGTCACCGCACACGAAAGTCAAGCGAGTCTTTACCTTTATCTTTACTTTGTTTCGAATGGAAAAAAAGTTGTTGTGCGATGGATTGTACAGCGCGAAATCTGAGATTTATTTTTAAAGACTGACAAAAGATAGAAAAGAAGCAAATGGATTGCTGAAATTTGCTAAACAAGTGGAATATTAAAACGTACACGCTTGCTACCCATTTTAAGTCAGACTCAGCAAGGTACGTTTTTTTGTTGAACCATACCATTATAGTGTTATCTACCTACTTTCTAACGTTACACTTTTAAATGTTGTGTAAATGTAACGTTTTCCCAGCGTTTTCTAACCTTAGATAAATATAAACAGTGTTGGGAGAGATCCCCTTTCTTTTAACATTCTAAGCAGGTGTACTTCATACAAACTTTAGAAATACACAAGAAGGAAGCATCGTGTTTTAAATCTTACTTTTCATTGTGTAAGTTAATGTTAGGCTTCATTAACAGATAGTATCGGTTCCCAACACACATTGTTTACATCAGAGTCGGAAATTGACAAAAAAATGACAACAACTGAACAAACTGCTCTCCAAATTCAAGACAAAAGAGGAAAAACAGTCCCTGCATAATAAAAAACTAGCTAATTAAGATTAGGTGAAAACGAACGAATGTGGACGACAGTGTCTTTGCTCTGCTACAACTTTGAGCATTTCAGCCAATCAAGTTCATGGTATGAATATACTGGCCAATCAGAGGCGTTAAAATGATTCACCGGTGAAGAAGAGCTGTGCTGAAGTGCTCCACGCTCACAAAGTTTATCATTAACAACCGCGTACAGATACGATGTAAGAAAGAGATTCATTAGAGTAGCCAGACTCTTTACTGTATAACCTGAAGCCATTGACTGTTTTAGTGATGTTGGATGTTCTTTGTTTGTTTTCTATATATTTCCCGTTTGAATAACTGATTTTTATGTTCCTTAGAGAATCAAAATAGTAATAAAATAATTCATAAACGCTTCTCAGCTTGTTTTGTAGCATCTAGATATTCATGTATTTTAATATCTGAAAGTAATAATCAAGATTACAACAATAATGCAATAATCAGCATCAATGATTTTGTTTTAATCTTGCAGTCCTATGGAATGAGTATATGTTTTATCAGATATATATTAGTTTAAAGACACCTCTGGTGCTGCTTTTTATCAGGGTTAAACTATGTTTTCATTATTTATATTTTATAATTTATTTCATCTACATAAATGTAAGGGATAATAATGTACAGGCAGCCGGTTGTTATCGCAGAAATAAGCCCCGACAGTGTGATCAGGACCCGACCGCTTATTACATGGCTACTTGCCACATGAGAAAAAAACTGGACATAAAATGTGAATTTTAAATATTTTATTAGCTCATGCAGACCTTCTGCGAGGAAAAGCCATTTAGTTTCGGGTTTAAAGTAAGAAACGACGTTCAAACGTCACAAACAGGCAAATTGGTTTAATCATTTGTAAATACAATGTCATATATGTTATTAAAAGACATATTTATAATTAATTTTTCTGTAATATTAAACTGCCCCTCTCAAAATTATTTGCATCATCCGGGTTACAAGGTGTTATTAGTTTTGAGCGGTTGTTATTTGAAAATAACAACCCTTGGAATGTTGCGACTGGCCAATCAGAATCAAGCATTCAAATGAGCCATGTAATAATTAGAAGTAAATTATCACTTGAACCTCTAATAAGCAATCCTAGGATTTATTTGTTTATAATTCGATGCCAGGTCAGGGTTACAGTTACACACACATTTTCTGTCATGGTCTGCGGACTCCCTGAAGTAGCCTTGGCCACCCCCTATATAAAACTCTAGCTCCGCCATTGATTTAAACAACATCCTAAAGTTCTCTTTTTACTTGACAAGTAACCGATAGTCAAGCAGCTAAGCAACGTTATAACATAAAATATGGAAAAGAGAATATTCTTTTTTTTAATCCTTTTTAAATAAAAAATAGAGTTCAGTGTGCTGCCAGAAATAGTCTAACATTCACAATTCAACCTGCCTCATCTAGACAGCTACAAAATGCCTAAATGAGCACATTAGCATATAACCACGAAATCTTCACATCCATTCGGTAGTTAACCCTGATGAAAAACCAGCATGCGAAGATTAGCCAATGATTACAGAGGACATTTACATATACTCATGATGCCATGTACATATATTCTATAAGTCTCACGTCCAATTCACATTACAAGTGGTACTATTTGATAAACAGTACAACAACCTGTTCAAATCAATGACGCTTGCTTGCAGCGTAAACACAGTACACGGGTTGAACAGAGCTGGAGTTTAAAGTCTTTCTCAAAGCAACCATTATGTGATCTCATACTCACTAAAGGTAATGAGTTTTTGAGAACTTTTAAGCATCTACCTTAAGCTTGCCACTTTTACAAAGTTTTACCATAAAATTTGTCACGATTGTGGTGCAGAGAAGAACCCAAGCGCAGGCAGGCAGTGAAGGGGTTAACAGAAAATATTTATTTACAAAAACACACAAAACAAAACCCACGAGGGGGTATAAAACAGGAACTAAACTAAGAAACAAACTTGAAATAAAAGACTTCCCACGAGGGGGCAAAATGAAAACAAGAACACTAAACTAAACTAAAGGACACGACCAAACGTCTTAAATCAAAAACACAACAGGGTAGACCACAAGACTCACGGAACAAGGACAAGGCTGGAAACAGGAACACTGGACAAGGCACGGAATCAAGACGACAGGCATGAACACAATACACGGTACATAAGAACAATCCACGAGCACAGGACAAAGAAACATGAGGGTATATATAGGAACACAAACGAGGGATAACGACAAGGGACAGGTGTGGGACATTAAACACTCAGGGAAACATAACGAGGACAAGAGGGATGGGGCCAATGACAAGACACTGGAGAGAACGTATATTATTGTCAAACGGACAATAATATGTTTCTCTCCACACATAACCAAAGACTTTGTCATGGCTCTGCTACAGGACCAAGAAAAACCTGACTAAGGAAGCAGAGCCATGACAGAAGCCCCCCCTTTAATGAGCACCTCCAGGTGCTCACCAAGGGGTAGACGGACAAGACAAGGCAGACGAGACAAAGACAAAAACCAGACAAACATGGGAACATGACAAGGGAGACAGGACAAAAACTACAGGACTGGGGTGGCATAAAAAAATAACAAACATGGGAGGGGGGGTGGGCAAAACAAGGCATAGGGGGCAGTCCAAAAGGGTGGGGGGAAAGTCCCAGTCCCCGGCTGCGCTCGAGGGCGCTGAGTCCTGGGGGACTTAGGAGGAGTCCGGGGGGAACAGTCTTTGCCCTGGGAGTCTCCCAGGGACCGGCTGGACAGGGCTTGACGCCGGCTGGAAGGCCGGCTGGACAGGGCTTGACGCCGGCTGGAAGGCCGGCTGGACAGGGCTTGACGCCGGCTGGAAGGCCGGCTGGACAGGGCTTGACGCCGGCTGGAAGGCCGGCTGGACAGGGCTTGAGCCGGCTGGAAGGCCGGCTGGACAGGGCTTGACGCCGGCTGATGGCCGGCTGACGGGCTGGACACCGGATGGACGCGGCTGGATCACCGGACTGGACGCCGGCTGGATCACCGGCTGGAGCCGGCTGGATCACCGGACTGGACGCCGGCTGGATCACCGGACTGGACGCGGCTGGATCACCGGACTGGACGCCGGCTGGATCACCGGACTGGACGCCGGCTGGTCACCGGACTGGAGCCGGCTGGCACCGGACTGGACCCGACTGGACACGGGCTGGACACAGACTGGACCGCTGGACACGGACTGGACACGGACTGGACACCGGCTGCACCGGACTGGACGCCGGCTGGACCACCGGACTGGACGCCGGCTGCACCGGACTGGACGCCGGCTGCACCGGACTGGATGCCGGCTGCACCGGACTGGACTTCCCCCTCCTCGGCTTCTTCTTCCTGGACCGGCCCACAGGACATGTGGCCGGTTGCTGGGAAGCGGTGGGGGGCACGACTAGCTCCGTGCTAGAGGAGTCGGACGGGGAGTCCCACGACTCCCTCCGTCCACGCCTGCCGCGGAGGCTAGCCGGTGGTGGAGAGGCTGCATCGGACGAGGTGGAGGGTGCGGAGAGACCCACGACCCCGAGCTGCAGGGTCTGGCCCTCCGGGATCGTCGCCAGCCCCGTAGAAGACCCCGCCACGGACAGTCCCCTGGACTCCTCGCGATCCATCGTGATCTGGAGCTGGTCTACGAAGCCCAGGGGCCTCAACCTGCACATCTCCGCAGGCTCAAAGGGTTCGTCGAGGCAGCTGTTGAAGATAACCTTCAACTCCGCCTCGTCGAACCCTGAGTGGCGCGCAGTGGAGAGGAAGTCCATGGCGAAGGTCTTCACGGGGATGCCTTTCTGGCAAAAGCCGAACAAGGTGTGAGCCTGGCGGCTCCTAAACGCCTCGTCCGTCTCCTCCATGCTGCCCGCTGGGTTCGGTGTTGGCTCGTGGATTCTGTCACGATTGTGGTGCAGAGAAGAACCCAAGCGCAGGCAGGCAGTGAAGGGGTTAACAGAAAATATTTATTTACAAAAACACACAAAACAAAAATTAATTATAGTATATAAAAAATATAGCAAATAATGTCTTGTATGAACAGCCCCTAAATCCACATTAGAATGAGTGACAGCCGGAGTGTAAAAGGCATTCCTGTATAGACTATCGGCCAGTAAAGGCATATTTTAAACAACATAGAAAAATATTTAGACTTCTGAAGCTGTAATTTTTCCCCGAATCCCTAATTTAATTCTTTACACCTCCGCCACAGTAATGTAATAGCTTTGAATTATCTTAATTTATGGGCTTTCTAAGGAAATTTTGTCAAACAGCATGCAATTATTTGTGCTTAATTCAATTAATTATTCAGCATATCATGTACAGTAATTCATTTGATTCTATTTTTTAATCGATTCACAGGCCTAGTCCAAAATAAACAAATGTACAATAAAAAATTCAATGAGATAATTATTATTCACGGGTAGGGCTGCTCGATTATGACAAAAATCGTAATCACGATTATTTTGGCCAATATTGAGATCACGATTATTTAACACGATTACTCATTAACTTTAAAAAAAATGTAAAAAAAATTTTTAACTTGGCTTTTAAACTGTGAATTCAACTGAAAAAATAAATGTAAAGAATAGCACAGCTGAACCGCTGTAAAAGAAAAGGGTGCACTGTGGATTTATACCACAAGAAAAGAGAGGATCCTTGCAAAATGGAATGCGGCACAATTATCGTTTTACCTCGATTATTTTGTTTTTGTAATTGCTGAAGGCCAAAATTGACGATTACAATTAATTTTTGATTAATTGCACAGCCCTAGTCACGGGTATAATATTAAAACATGCTGGTCATAACATAATACTCAAACAGTATAGAGACTAATATTAATAATTAACTAATAAATCCTTTCATTCACTCCCTGTCTCACACTTTCTGTCTCTCTCTCCCTCTCTTTTTCTCTCTCTCTTTCTGTCTCTCCAGCAGCTCTCACTGCTGATTTAACTGGCACAGTACAGGTTTGACGCTGAATGTCTCAGAGACTGAAACCTGAGGTGTGGAGAGAAAAAGACAGAGATTCTGGAACTGAGTTCAGCACCGTCAGAAAGGTACAAGTGTGTCCCCGTTTTCAGGAGTATTTCAAAGTGTCTGGTGTCAGTGAGTCAACACAGAAGAACTTCTAACCCCGAAACCAGTGTCCTGGCCCGAGGTATCGCAGCACAGTCTAAACATCTAGCCCAATAAAAATGCGGGACAAGAAGGTCAAATAGAAGAAAAAAGACGCGGGACACTTTCCCTGACCTCCTGTGACTGGTGCCATGGCAAATTGGATGCTTTACTGCAAGATCCAAACCACCCAGGTCACAGTCTGTTCACCCCACAGGGTTTGGCAGCAGATCCCACGCTAAAGGACTGTAGCCCACATGACACAATAATGATTCATACATGTCCTGCAGCAAACCCAGAACTGCAAGAGATTACTGACAACAATCAGCTTTTATAAATCACCACTTTGTCACTGTTCAGCAGTATTTTACCATCAGTATGTTACTGTCTATACTTGGACAGTATAGTTTATATGCATGTGTCGTTAGATTTTTCTGGCTTTTACAACTTTATTTTAGATAGTATATTTTAGAAATGACAAAAAGTGATGAAAGAGAGTGGAACAAGAGCCAGGACTCAAACTTGGGGTGCCTGAGGTACTGTTCAATATGTCAGCATATTTCCCACTAGGTCACTGAGAAAAATCACAACTTCACATTAAAAATTATAATTAATAAGTCTCTTAGGTCCTGTAACTAATCACCTTTTCTTAAACACTTAAACTTTTACTATATGTTTTTAAAGGTATAAACATTCATCTTAATTTAAGAGTCCATAAAAACTGTATGCATGATAAAAAACTAGAGATGCACCGATACTAAATTTCTCTACCGATACAGATTGTTCAGAGTGATATCTGCCGTTAATGATTCTAAAGATTAAATGCATATTTCTTAACTTTTCTGAATGTTAACAGGATATATTGGCCTTGATAGTTTTTATCGACCAATACTGTTCATAAGCATTTATTAAAGGTCGCATGTATTTATATGCGAGTTAAAACAAATAATTGTGATTCTGTACACTCATCGGTCAGTACAGTGTTCCAGTGCTAAAATACAGTACAATACATTAACAGTTATGATGCTATAACAAAACATCTGTATACCAATAGATAGCATACTTTGTTTCATTTTGCTAATTTTGCAAATATTTTTTATGTCAGAAACAAAAAATTCAAAAAAAAATGAATAATAGTACTTAAAGAATTTACCTAATTGTAATGAAATATTTAATATGTATAATTTGCTATAAGACAATCGTGACCATGCTATATTGTGAATATAGTCACAGCTGCAATTGCAGGCAACATCCCTAACAAAACACCTCATACATTATTGTTTAATTAAGGACTAACCCACAATGAATCTAGAGAATCTTAATTTACTAGCGTAAGAAAGAACATCACCAGCGAAGTGACAGGGGAAAATCGCTGCCGAAATCTTTTGTTCGAGTATAAAACAAAACAAGACCCATTAAAACCCAGCAAGCGCTTTTACAATCTCCGAATCTATTGTGGAAGGTAATAAACATTCAGAGAGGAACCTGATGGCGCTTTGTCAATGTTCCACAGCAGTAGTAGATGAAAGCTTGATTAATTTGGCTTATTAAGTAAGCAATTCAATTAGGCAGTTTCATCCTAGGCCATCAGACGTTCATATCCTTTGGATTGCTGGGTAGGTTTCCCGTGCGGTTTCACAGGGTCTATTGTCCACTTGAAAAAAGCATTCTCAGTCTTTTTTTAGGGCAGCTGTTCTTTCATTCCCAAATTACTAACAGATTGCACGGACAGATGACACAAGTGCAAATGCAAAGTGGCTAAAGAAGAACGACAAATTAGCCGCAACGCTGTCGGCTCTCAGCGCAACTTCTTTTTGAAACTAAAGGCGAAAGGAGAGGAAATTACCCCGCTAATTACTGAAAATTACAGCTGCTCCAATTATCCCATTTCATCAGCTTTCTCGAGCCAAATCGCGTGACTCTTTAAAAACTGACATTTCGTAACGCGCAACAGGCTGTGAGTTATTTAACTCCTAACTGGCAACAGGCTACTGTGATATCTTTAAATAGTTCAAGCGTTAACTACACTGTCTGTCAAATCACTGCAACATGCATGAAATTAATGTGCCACTTCATGGCTTATAGACTATATGGTTTTCCAAACGGGGGCTAAGCGGTCCATAAGCATCTCTGAGTCCTGAACCCATTTCCTTGTCTTTCGTTCCAGCCAGCATCTTCCAAAGCACTTCAAGGCGATCGATTATTAAAATCAGCCTTAAATGGCTCCCTTTGTCAACAATTTGAGAAAATCTGATTTATTCCGTGGTTTAAGACTTTTGAGAGGTCATTTTTCATTTAAATGGCCTTTAGCATTTCTTATTAAAATACATTATTGCTCTTGTAGATTTATTTATTCAATGTGATAGATCATTAGTCAGATTAATGTAATGTGCGTTCCTTCCATTAGAACCGGTGGCTTCGCTGAGAGCTCGCTCGCGCAAATTTCCTCCGCAGAATGTGGCAAAAAGGAACCAGCCGACTGAACTTAAATGCATTTCTTGAATTTTAAATACATTTTACGCATAAGCTGTTACATATTCCCGAACACTACCGCTTCTTTCGTATCATTTCCAAGTTTCCTTGAAGATAGTTATGTTTCTTCACAATAGTCCGACTCCACATCACTTGGATTCCTGATGCTCCTGGCAGTCTAACCTTGATGCATACTTTACCTGCAAGCTAAACAAATACACCTTTCAATTCCAGACCAACCAACTCCACAGACACATCAAACACTACTGCAACTTCCTTCTTGAAAACTCAGTCGAATAAATACTCCCTTTCCACATGCTGCAGACACGAACGCAGAACGTTTTAACAATATGTGAAGAAATGCTGGGCTTAGCCCCCCACTCCCATTTTCTTACCGCTTCAGTATCTTCTGCTCTTCAAACACTCTGGCTGTCAAGGATCCAGCAGGCTCCACTAGAGAGAATTAATCACTCTTCATTTCCATTCAATTCAGTGCCCTTCGTCAACACAGGGCGCTGAGAAGCGGCCTACATTTTTATGCTGCCTGAAAATGAGCTCCACTATCCACTGATTATCCAACCTGAACTTTCAACCTCAGGAGAAGCTGTGTGCCTCCCCTCCACTGCCAAGACTGGGGGCAGGAGGGCATCTCGCTCATTAAAAAAACCTGGCGATAGTTAACATGGAGACCTGATGCTGACGTTACGTCTGAGAGAGGATGCGGAGTGACAAATGTGTTTCATTTTGTGTGAACTGCTGTGCTGGCCTCTGGTTTCAGAAAAAATGGTGGTATAATGGCGTCAAATTGAGGTCTTCTATAGTCACTGTAACTCTTGAGGCATGTTAACCTAAACATTCAAAAATGTTTTTTTGCCATTACAGTGCAAAAAGTGTTTAAAATTTAAACAGGTGCTAGATGTGTGGATTTGCACAGTATGGCCTGGTTTCACAGAAAAGGTTTAGCTTTAGCCAGGACTATGCTCTAGTTGAATTAGGATATTTTAGTCGCTTTTATTAAAATGCCTTGATAAAAATATTACTGGTGTGTATCTTGAGACGAAACAATGGCACTGACATATTTTAAGATATGTCAGGGCAATTTATTTTCAGTTGAGAAAGCTCAAACCTTAATTTTAGTCTGGGACTAGTCTTAAGCCTTGTCTGTGAAACAAGGCGTATATGTTTTAATTTACAGGAAATACTTTACATAAGGTTTACTTTACTTTTTACTTTACCTTTACATAGGGTTGTATTTGTTAACATTGGTTAAGGCATATGTCAACTAAGAAAGAGCAATACTACTAAGCCATTTATTAATCTTAGTTCGTGTTAATTTCAGCATTCTGCAATACAAAAGTAGCATTTGTTAACATTAATTAATGCACCGTGAACTATTATGAGCAATTGTATTGGCATTAACTAACATTAAAGGGACAGTTCACCCCAAAGTAAAACATTCTGTCTTCAATTACTCACCCTCGAGTTGTTTCAAATCTGTATAAATTGCTTTGTTCTGATCAACACATAGAAAGATATTTTGAAGAATGCTTGTAACCAAACAGTTCTTAGCCACCATAGTCGGAAAAATGACAATGGTAGTCAAAAGTGCCCAAGAACTGTTTGCTTTCCTACATTCTTCAAAATATTTTCTTTTGTGTTCAACAGAACAAAGAAAATTATAAAGCAATTTTCCTACTATGGTAGTCAATGGTGGCCAAGACCTGTTTGGTTACAAGCATTCTTCCAAATATCTTTCTCTGTGTTCATCAGAACAAAGAAATTTATACAGATTTGGAACAACTCGAGGGTGAATAAATGATGACAGAACTTTCATTTGAACTGTTTCTTTAATAAAGATGAATAAATGCTGAAAAACTATTTTGCTCATTGTTAGTTAATGCTAGCGAATGTATTTGCTATACAAACAAATACACCCTTGCTGTAAAGTGTTACCAGCTGTTGTTGTTCTTTTCAGTGCTAACACACCTCCTTTCTATGCCAATCGATTGTTAGCATCTTATATAGGAAACTTTGCCACAAAAATCAACAATGTACCAGGATTTAGTCTACATTTTGATCAATGTTAGCAGTAGTTCATCAAATGATGGAGAAGAGTATTATAACTGGGCACATATCCAGACACGCATTGTAGCACTTCACAGTCAAGGTGCCTGGAGCAATGCTGTACAGTCCCTGTGAAGGATTGTGATATACAGTACATCCCCCATAACCCCTCACACCGGCCTGCAAGATAAGGAACTGTGCCATGCAAATTGCAATCAACAGTAATTTTGTGGGCATGTTTGCTGCATTTCCTAATTTGCATAATTCATTTAGCCGAAACAATGTATAAAGCACGTGCAAATAAATTATAAGTGGGTGCAATTAATTCTTGGGAAATTCAGAGTCGACGTTTTATACAAAAAAGAGCAGTCGGAAATGGTTGACTGTGTATTTTTCTCAAGTGAAAAACAATGGGCCACCCAACACGGCCCGCAGCCGGCTCATTTCTCACAGTCTCATATCCTTACACGCCGTGGCCCGCAGCACACCCCCCTGTCAACTCCGTGTTTGTGTTGTCCAAACTGTCCTCCCGCGTGCCGCCCGCGGCTCATCCATTTTTCCATCCAATCGATGCTGTGCTCGGACAGCATGTTCAATCAGAGCCCGAGAGCAGGCGCATTTCCGCGGCGAGAACAGGTGGCCTTTAGGGCTGAGTTTAGAAAATCTCTCCCTATGATTATGCCCGCAGCACTGACAGCTCTGTTTTTTACGCCGGCCCTGATATGCCACCCTCGCAAATTAACACGGGCACAGCGCAGCGGCCAGCACCCAGCCAAGGCGGACCCTCGAGGGCCCTAATCCTTGTACTGACACTGTAAAACTGTTTAATTTAGATTTGGTCCCTGGAGAGCTGCCATTGAGTAAGCAGGTGTCTCCAGCCGTGGCAAGCTAGATTTCCTATCATAATGCCCTTTCTGACAGAAAAATCAATTTCCCCCTCCCCAGGTGTCAGCCCACCTTTTCATGGCAGTTATGAAATGAGCCCTCGGACGACTGAGTTTGAGATGTGAAAGTAATTAGAGGTCTTGGACGTAATGGGACGGCGGCTGGCAAAGTTCACACGGATTTGTGCTAATTGCTCACATCCTGCTTAGCCTTGGATGCTGAAAATAAAAGGCAAAATGACTATGGTGCAGGAAAGCACTTACAAGGTGAGCTAGATCCCTTGCATTCAGCCTGACTATTCAGATGGGAAAAGTGACTTCTAAACGGTTTAAGGAAGTGTTCAACCACAAATGAACGTTATGTCATGATGTACTTTCATGTTGTTTTAAACCATAACTGTCTTGTGTAGAATGGAGAAAGAAAAGTTTAGCTCTATTTCACGCAATGAAAGTGGATAGTGATCAGAGACCATTAAGGGCTATTCATGCAAAGAATGATAACTATAAAGATAACTAAGGATAACTATCTTGTGTCATATCAAACCTGTATGACTTTCTTTCTTCTGCAGATCACAAAACCAGATATTTTAAAGAATGTTGGTAACCAAACAACACTGGCCCCCATTGACTTCCATTGTATGGCCACAAAACCACCGAGACATTTCCCAAAATATCTTCATTTGTGTTCCACAGAAAAAAGAGTCATACGCACGTTGAACGACATGTGAAAACATCAGAAGAGTAGTCAATATTATTTTACATCAGCTATATTCAAAAGACACAAAAAATAAATGATGACAAAGTTCAAATTTCTGGTGTACTACTTTAAAACAAATGTCTGGGGGTTTGTTAAATAATGCCGGGGTCTCACCACAAGATACCGGGCTGATTTCTCCCCTTCCGACAATCCTAGGTAAAGTCCCTAGTAAAGATCTTAAACGGCTCTAAAGATTATCTTATCAGATTTTCCTGTGGTGTGATAAGAGTGAATGAACCTGATCGGAAGAACATCAGAGCCGCCCCGATCGCGAATCGTAAATATTCAACATGTTGAATATTTACGATCAGAAAACCTGATGTGTGGGGGAAACACCCGAGGACAAATGCACAAAACTCTCTTGATCAAAACAATACCCAATCAGAAAGCCAGCTGACAGAAGCATAACAACCGTAGTCATGACTTCAACCAAACCCTTTTCTTTATTCTGTCAATTTTCTGTCAAATGCATTACAAACACTATCATCGCAATTACGAATATTTTCAATAAAAAAACCCGGGGTATGTGCAATTGATGGTACACTCTTAAAAATAAAGGTGCCTAAAAGGTTCTTCGCAGCGATGCCATAGAAGAACCATTGTTGGTTCCACAAAGAACCGTTCAGTCAAAGGTTCTTTAGAGAACCATCTCCGTCTTACTCTTTATAATCTTTTTCGCCACAAAGAACCTTTTATGAAACAGAAAGGTTCTTCAGATGTTAAAGGTTCTTTGTGGAACCAAAAGGTTCTTCTATGGCATCAAAGAACCTTTTGAAGCACCTTATTTTTAAGTGTAGTGGTAGGAGTCCGAGTGTGCTGATGCTTCAAGGTGGAACAGAAAAAATATGTCCAGTGGTGCTAGTGGAGCCAGTAGACTCTTTCGGGTGATAATATCAGCAGCTATTTTTTACAAAACAGTATTAATATTCTTTTTTAATTACTGTGAAGACATAAATACAACAATATTTGAGCTGCAATAAAATGATATCTCTGTGCCACCTTAAATGCTGCTAAAACGACGCTGCTTGAACAATTTCTCAACGATAAATCATATTTTTTAAATCACATAAAAGGTCATATGTACACATTTATATTGAACACATATATAATAAGCATAGCCTATAGTGAAATAATAAAAAACATATTCTGAAATCTGATCTCGAGAGAATTTGCGAGATTTCCTGTGTTCACAGTCAGGACTGGGTTTGAAAATCTGTTTGTGTGTGGTGTGCTTTCTTCGTCACATCACAGCGCACCACACATTACAGGAGCAAAACAATTCAATCTAGGATTTTTGTCCTCATGTTTGTGGTCTCTCACAGTTTGAAACTCTTATAAGATTTTAAAAATCTTTGGTTAGGCCCCGGCATTACAAACGATTATTCAACAACAAAGAATACAACATTCAATAAAAGAACATACAGTTAAACTCAGACAAGCGTGAAAAATGTATGCTACGCCGACTAATTCTCATCCCACTTCCAGCTCTTTAACGGTAAGAGAGTCAAATAAATGAGGACCAGCACACATCAGGGAGCAAAGAAGTGGGGGAAACTGGATATGCAACATTACAAATGCAGCCGCATGCGCCATCCCATCAGGCAGGGACATCCAGATGGAATTACTTGAAATGTGAAGTACCATATCCAGCCCTCAGACTGGAAGGCGCAATTAAGAGGGAACTTCTGAACTACATGGTAAATTGCGATGAGACTCAAAACATTTTATTTTCTGCATAATATTAGGGATCTATGATTAATAATTCATTATGAGCGGGCCGTTCTGGACGGAGACCTCGTTTTCTGGCAGGTTGCAATTGATGCTGCGAGGGGAACTTTGAGATTGATGAGAGTTTGATAAAGATCACATGCAGAAGTTCATATAATAATCTACAACTTCAGCCTGGTAGCATTTGTGGCTGCCTGAAGTTTCTTTTCATCAGCTGAGAGCTGCTTCTAACATTTTCACATTTGTGAATGGAAATCCAGCGCTAAAAAAAAAAGAAATCACTAGACCAGCATGGATTTTTCTCTGTATTAACATACTTCCTATTGAAACGGCACGTTTGAAGATTCTGAAGCTATCCCTTTTAGAAATGGTCAATAGACTTTACAGTAGTATTATCATCGCTAATCAGACTGCCTGCAAATCTAGAGTGTTAAAGGTCCACTGTGTATTATTCTTGGAGGATCTATTGACAGAAATGCAATATAAGGGTTTATAAAGACCTTACATAATCAAGCGTTATGTCTTTATGAGCTATTACACCGCATGGAATGTCTTGACATTAATTAATGTTTTACACGAGTCTATTATTGTGTTTTAATAACATCTTTCTGAGAAGAAAATGTCAAAAACCAAACAGTTATTGATCACTTTACCTGTGTCTACATGAGCGTTTCTTGGCCATTTTGAAATATAGATAGATCGATTTTGAGCTACAGAAGGTTTGACACTTGACAAAGCCACAATTTAATATTATGGGATTTTTAACAGAAGAACATTCTTTTAAATATTACTCTGTGTTTATTTTAATAAGGTAATGATTTTTATTGAAAAGTAAAATTTAAGAAAAGTTGTTTTTTTATTCGTTCACAAATGAACTGCAATTGCAAAGCTGAGAAATGAAAGCTGGAATTTCGCTTAACACCCTCACTTCGTATTCGCTGGTGCAGCAACATGCTTGCTTTGCTCGGGTCTGAAAAGAGTTGTGATTTAAAACCATGCTTCAAAGTCAGAGAGCTCTGCTGAGGTCTCCCTAGGGCAGCCATGACTATTGTACTTCAAAACTAAGTCTGAGGTAAAACAGAAGCTCACTGAAAGATTTGAAAAGTTTGATCAGAAAAAGCCTGGATTCGGAAATAATGCAGCACAATGGATTCACCTCAGCAGAACTTTTTGGACGTCGCCAATACACGCAATTAAATTAAAAACAAACCTGTCTGTATGCATTTGTTTTTGTGAGAGTTACGATGCATTTACCAAGTTCAGTTTATACATATTTCCATTTCAAACAAGCACACAGACAGTCCCTCAGGCATGCCACCAGGAAGGCTTTTTTAATAACTGCGTTCAACTTATAAACCTGCATATTCTGCCCTTAAGCAGCAAATTTTCATCCGTGACCTTTGGCCAGACAGATTTAAATGTCTTCTGGCAACAATCCAGAGTCACAGCTTTGATAAGTTAAATGACATGTGAGGAAGATTCTCCACAAACAAAGCTCAATGCCACGGGCAAGATCTTGGCCTTGGACTGCCTACATGTCCTGATAAACACGACGCCACAAAAAACGAAATCTCCAAAGTTCCTTGACTCATTTTTACATTTAAAGCTAAAATATAGTTCAAATTCATACTGCGTGAAAATCATGGTGTTGGTTTTTAACACTCTTGTCAACAGAGTAACTGTGCTTCAGGCGATTACTCTCTGTAAAGGATAAAAAACAACACAAGCCAAAGAAAAGGTTTTTCTTTAATGTGGTTTACAGTCCACGGTGGAAAGCGTCGGTCATGCATTAACCATGTGCCTGTTTTTAATTCTCACCTCTTTATTAAACCTGTCATGGATCTTTTTGACAGCTGTTTGAATCTGACCAATGAATCTGAGCACCTAAAGCTGAATCTGCACATCATGTCGAGATTCTGATAATGCAGCAGTCTGTGTAGAAAACTGAGATTCACCGGCAGGATTCTAAGGACACGTGTCAAGGTCAAAGAAGGAAAGTATCCGTAAGACACCAGAGGCATACTGTATTTCGCTAAACAGTGCGTTTTGGTCATTCATTGATGGCAGGGTGAAGATACAGGTTTCCTTTTTGATCCATTGTTATAGTTGACACGCGCTCCCCCCCGGACACCCGTAACTCCTTGGTTATCCACGAGCTGCCACCATAAAAAATGTAGAGCGAGCGCTTGTGAACAGACTCTTCCTAGATTGACCTGTCACTCCGGCCGCTTTCCTGACATATCAGCACCCTGGCAAAAAAAGCAGGAGTTAAGAGTTAGCCGGTCGATGCATCTCGGCCCAACTGAAGTTATCAAGCGCACCTTGGAAAAGTGGCACTGTGTCCTTCAAAAGCCTGCCGTGATCAATGGGCCCAACGACCTGTGAGACCAAACGCACCGTGTCGTTTCCAATACCCAAGTGTCAAGGAAGACCAATAGCTAGCTCTGCATGTTTCTCATCAGACTGAGGAATCGCCCATTTGGCCGAGATGGTTTACGTACGATCCCTCGTTCATCATAGATGCCCACTTGAGTTCCCACAAGCTATCCAGCATGTCACAATGAAATATTCACAGATATGGCACTGTACATTAGTGGAGTTTAATATGAATAAGGGCATAATGTGTGTTCATTAATAATTGAAGCACTGCCTCCCAAGACTGATGTCGCACATTCTGGAGTCAAAGTGACGCTGTCATTACTGGGCTGTCATACAGCTGCTGACACAAAACTGAAAGCTGTCTGGATCCATCTGTGCAAACAAATCAAGCCTTCACCCATAATCACAATTGCCTGCAATCCCGCACAAATTCGCTTGCCAACAATGAGATTTCTGTGTTTTGTCAAATAATTCTGACGGTAGTCCGAAGAACATTCATGTGTTGCTGAGACTGACTAGGGTGTGTGTAACTACAGTTTGTGTTTTTGAAATCAGCTAAACGGTGGGCAGTCTAAACTATAGAACTATAGCAACTGTGACAAAATTAAAAATAAATGTTTACGTTCATATTTAAAACTCTTATGGCCGGTTTCACAGACACGGCTTAGCTTAAGCCAGGACTAAGCCTTAGTTGAATTAAGATATTTATGTGTCGTTTATAAAAATGCCTTAGAAAAATACATTGCTGGTTGGCATCTTGAGACAAAACAATGGCACTGATTTATTTTAAGATATTTCTGGCCATGTTATATTCAGTTAAGACTGGTCAAACATTCATTTTAGGCTGGGACTAGCCTTAAGCCTTATTGTATTACTGAAATGTGGTCAAAAGTTTAAATACATCCAGAATCTGGAAAACTCTCATGCATTCATACACCCAGATGCTCACAATACAATTGAAGTGATGTAAATGCAACATATAGGTTGGAAAATGATAATTGGTGTCAGTGTTAATAGATGGATCTCAACATCATACAGTCACTGGTGAACAAGGGTCAAATATGCAGAAGATGCTGAAAAAGCCGAGATCCTGGAGAATCAGATCAAACAAGAAACTCTTCAACAACGATTACAAAACAAACTGTTACTAATTGTCCAGTTAACATTGTACAGTATTTAAAGCGGAGCTATCATGCTATGTCATGCATTCTGACTTCTTTACACTGTTAAACGTGCTGGCTTCTCATGCTTAACATGGTCAACTTTGGACGTATGACGTAGTATTTCTGTACATGATACACTCCCCCACACAAATTAAGGTTACCATTAAGGTTATCTGTGCTGCGTCAAGATGGGCTACGCTACGCAGCCGATAGCCTAGTGGGCAGTGCTCCAACATGTGGCGCGGTTGCACATCGGGCGACCCGGGTTCGATTCCCGTCTCGTGGTCCTTTCCCGAACCCACCCCCTTCTCTCTCCAACTTCGCTTCCTGTCCTCTCTAACAATAGCTGTACAATTAAACGCCAAAAACAAATCTTTAAAAAAAAAAAGATGAGCTATGCTGCAGCTCGTTACACTTTACGACCACAACTTAGGTATGTCACAATATACCGGTTTTGACAATACTCATGATTTTAAAATTCTTGATTATCAATTTCGGGATCATTCTACACATACAATAATATTGTAAATAATTCAGCACCCATTTAAAATGTTGCCTACAACAGTTTTGCCCACAAAAGAGCCACATTATAAACTCTCTCTCCACCTCCCTATTGTATTTTGAGTGTAATTTATTGGCCAAAATAAGAAAAAACAAAATGAAGGATGAATTTGACTGATAGCATTATTTACACGCTATCATGACAGCCTTGGTTTGTAATACAATTTTCAGTTTTTAAATATATGTAAATATAGTTCAAATTGATTTTACAAATTTAAAGCAATATATCACATATACCTGTGCATATATCGCTTTAAATAGCAAGTTATCACATTTTTCCTTTTCTATCATGTTGGCCTACTTTTGATAACAGAGATTTCTGGCAAATTTGAGCACATTTTGAGACATCATCGAAATCTCTGGGGAGACTGGTGACATTACTGGGGGCTTTCTCGCCAAGAGACGTGAGCAAAATTCTTCATGCGCTTTCCATTTCTTTTTGAAGCTGAAAGGAAACTATTAACAATATCTCATTTGATTTGTCAACCATCATGACCCATCCCTATTCCAGTTTTGCTTTAGATGTTTACGCAATTTTTGCTTTTAGATGTTTAAGAATTTTGATGTTTACGCTTTTTACACCTCCTGTATGTCAGAACAGAACAAAGAGCCATTCAACCCCACCGTTCAATGTCATTCTCATAAGTTTGTCTGTCTGATATAAGGAGCGCAGCAGCCGACACACTGCACTGCATACTCCCGTGTGGACCTGCGTGTCTGTCTCCTGGGTTCTCTTCATTTTTTTAGCCACCTGCCTGTGATCACACTATCACACTGTACCTGTGGACTCCTCCGCCAGTCTTTCACATTCCAGGGATACTGAAAAACCTACTTACCACTCATCTTTACATCTAACTATCTCTGAGACTTCATCTCTGCTGTTTAAATGAAGGAACAGCATTATGTAACTGGATAGCAGAGCGGGTATGCGGTCTGTGTGTTCAGACGATATAGAAGACGATGCTTTGCATAACGCAAGAAAACATCCTCTCTCGAGTATGCAAAGGTCATTATGTGAACAGATATGTGCCTATTTTTGTTCACACGATACACAATGGGCATATGGATTCTTGATAAAATGTGATAAAACGATACAGCGTTATTCTTAAAGCATTCTCACATTTGAATAAGGAGAGGGTGGTTTTCAATATAAACATAAAGTCTCCTGCATGATTACTCACAAGCATATTGCACAAGATGAGCACTGACATCACATTTATCTTTAACAAAAAATAACTGCAAGCCTATGCTGATAATAAAACTCACATTAAACATGACATATATTACGTCTCAAATGCAGATGGCTTGGAAATCCCTTCTGCAAACACTGACATTCTGTCTGGGTCTGACAACCCCTGTCAAAGCCTCTGAAAACTGGATGTCAAAGCAAATAATGGCATGTAACTCTGGAGGAACAAGAGATAGACTTTCACAATGGTTCCAGCTCTGGTGCAGGTCGCACGCTTCTGAGAAAATTCAGTGCCGGAGAAGACTGATGGCTGGAGATTTGTTGAATCAGATTAGATTAGAATTGACAGGAGTCCATCTAAGCATTGATGAATAATTCTGCAATATATGATATTTTCTTTCAGCTGTATAAAATAAACTGGTGGAGTAGCATTTCAAGACTGTTCATATGGTAGGAAATTGTGTTAAAAATATATACAGTAGTGGCCAAATGTGATGTCCGGGAGGCATATTTTTACAATATTTGACTAAGCCATCAAAATATCAAGTGTATGGTACAAAATAGGCTATTTATTGGAAAAAATTAACTACAGGATATCAGGGAATATGGGTTTTATTTCAATACAAAAAAGATTCATAGAAAAACAAAAAGCTTACAGGACAGCAAACATTGACTATACAATTGTATCTGTTATTAATATTGTATTAATAATTTGTCACTCTCCTGAGCTGTCTTTATAAACATTGCATATGTGTGTGTTATTTTTTGCCATGTGTCCTTCTCAAAGCTGAGCTTCGGTTTATACCCCATGTACAAGTATGCAACATGAGTACACAGTTTTTAATACATCTTTAATAACATCTGAATAAAAACTGAAGACGTCAATTGTCCAAAGCTGTACATCACCTTTGGCCTCACAGTAAGTCGTCTCTGTCTAATGCATACATAAACGTATCATCTTAGCACAGTTAACATAAATATTTGTATTATTTTTTTCAATGTTGTTTAAGAAATATGCAATTTTGTTATTTTAAGTTCAGGGTTGCCAAGTCTGCGGGTTTTAAACGGTCATATATAAAAACAAAGTGTGTTTATGATTACTCCTATACAGTGGATTTTAAAATGAAACTGTGCGTAAAGCATCTCACAGACTGTAAAATGTGTATTTCAGGTATATTTTTTTGTATTTGGGCTGGGGTAATTGGATTAGCTTTGACTGACCACCCTGGCAAATATATATTTCATTGTAAAGAATGGCACAATGTGGTTTAGGTGGTTGAAGATTCTTGCCCACCAGAAACAGGTTTTACTCATCAGAAACAGAAAATAAAGGCACCGCTGGGCAAATGAAGAACTGGTGAAATTAGTGTGCAAACAAGCCTCCTGAGCAAAGTCAGATTGCGAGGAGAGAAAGAGCACATGGCAGTCCATCATTCTTGCCCGGTTTATAGTTCCGTAAAATAACCACCGAGGCATAATTCATCTCTCGCGTTGACCTCTGTCTTCCATCCTGGCCACACACAGAAGCCACGCCCATGATGGATGCTTGGTTAAGTCATCTATTGGCGCAATTTCACCTGAGATAAACTCTGTAATTAATGTCTCAATTTTGTTATCTCTCATTTATTTCCACAGCATAGAGGTGACTCTCGCTGTGGATGAAGAACAATGGGCATCGGAGGAGACGGGCTTTTGGCAGAAAAGCGTGCAGGAGAAATGCTGAATAACAATACCATCATCCATCATAACATGCTGAGAGTTAGCGGACTACAATCAGCCAATGGTGGACCTCCTGGGACGAGAGCAGAGACTGAAATGAACGAACTTCCCACAGACCCACCAACTTCGCTCTCCAAGAGCACAGAGGAACATTCATCGGGTGTAAATAATACGTGGCTGCTCTTATTATGGGCAGAATGTGGGTGATGACTAGATCCGCAGAACACATAAACAGCTTAAAGGAACGGTTCGCCCGAAAATGAAAGTTCTGGCATCGCATACTGTCCCTCATGCTGTTCAAAACCCACAGGACTTTTCTTTTTTTCTGTGAAACACAGGAGGAGAACGTCTGAATAATGCACTGGTTGGTGCAACTACAGACTCACAAAACATCGGGGGGAAAAAATCATACAACTTAATATTAAAATTAAATAAAATGTAAAAGATATCTAAACAGTAAAGTATACAACAAAATATAGTAATCAGGTTTGGAGCTCTATGGGGATGAGTAAATGAGTATTTTTGTGTGCACTATTCCTTTAAAAGACAAGACTATTAATATGTGCCTCATTCAGTTCGCACAGAACAAGGACGCGTTCGCGGTGTGTCCGACTACTGTGAATGTGCTTCTGCACTTAATCTTTTTTCAATTTACAGGTAAGTTAACAGAGCCATCAAGCAGAAGCTACGCAGGTTAAGAAAGTGATAGCCATGCTCCGGAACAGCCAAATGCAATCACTGACTGCAGCACAATACAACAATGAATCTGACAGGGGCCAGAAACCTTGACAGTGGATGGAGATCAATGAGAATTCTAAATAGGCGTCGTGCAACACCGAGCATCAGCAACCGAACCAACACCAACCCCTAGAGTTCAGAGAGAGGCAGAAGGGCCGTGGCAGTCAATCCATCTAATCAGAGAGATCTGCGGCTTGAAGATGTTGGGTGCTGTTTAAAAGTGTCCATTAACACTAAATGCTTATTCTGATTGAAGCCTTGTTGAGTAAAGCAATCAGACAACATTTCGTGTTATTACAGAGAAATGATGTCATGTAATGGAGACAGGGTTGGAATACAATAACTACAAATGTGTTTAAAATGATGATAGATTTATACATAAGCTAAGCCAAATAGGATACCTATTTGAGGTTTTCAATATTACCCAATAGGGTTTTTTTTGTATATTTCAGCAACAGATTGTGAGAGGGACTGCTCACATTTGGGTTCTACTGCATTTATTTGCTAAAATGTGAGTTTTTATAGTAAAGTTAGTACAGTAAAACTTGACACACACAGAACTTACTAGCACTATGAAAAGAACGGTCTGGTTACAAACTTCAGTACAATGACTCATTTTTAGACGGTATGACTCACAAAATCACAAATTTTAATGTTAAGTATTTAAGTGTTATAAAAATGAAAATATAGGATTATGTTCTTCTAATTTTTTAAGCAAAAAAAAAACACTATGCAAATTTTGCACCACATAAAACATTGGCATTATATCAATATTTAATCAAACTGACAGAACAACATAAAATTCTGATTTATGATTTATATGACTAGAAACAAGAACTATGTAAATCATTTGGAGGCCAACTCGATTGCATCATTTGCCATGCTTCATAGGACTGGTCACACATGAACTCCTTTACTGCAAATCCTATTTCCATGGTAACGGCAACTCTGATTGGATCTCTCTGTGGGATTATGGGTCGTTATTCACAAGGAATTTGGCTGGTAAACACGATTCAATGAGGTGAAATAACACTGCCTTGTGTGTTCTACAAAAGCAAATAATGTAATTATTAACAACTCTGGAACTTACATTAACGGATAAGTTCATCCAAAAATAAACATTCTGGCATCATTTATTCACCCTCATCTCATTCCTCCCTGAGATCACACCAGTCTGTGTGGTCGGCTCTGAGTAATTACTTCAGATGGAGAAGCTTAAGAGCTTCAGAGGTTCTGCTGATGAAATTTCATTTTGTCATCAACTTCATTAGCCTGTAGCTGGTTTCTGACATTGCGAGGTCTGTACAGTGGACAACAAGGCTGTTTACTCAGTAACCACAAATTAAAGGAATCAATATGCAGATTTTGGTGCCACTTAAATGCTGACTGAGCCGTCGATTGAGACATTTGCCCTCATTCACATGAACGAAAGTCGGAAAGCTCTGATAATACAAATTCATCACATCTTATACAATGGTTAAACGGATCGCGAATGATCTGTGATCCGCACAGATCGCGCGCGCCCCATAGATCGGAAGGCACATGACCAGTGGATTCATCATAGTGAAAGACAGTTTTAACGTGCACTCTCTCTCTCCCTCCATCTCGGCGAGTTCAGCACTCATAACCGGGCGCAGTCTTTAACTTCAACCGCCGCATAAGGCTAGTTTTAAAGTGAAACTAATGTTAATTCGAAACACACATGACGCGTCTGTAATGCAAGCAATCGCAACAAAACTGTTGCGCGCGTTTAAATCAATGGCCGCTCGTTCTTAAAGGCGGGGTAACCGATTTCCGAATTACGCTTTAGACAACTGAGTCGGGCCGAGTACCAAAACAACCTTGTAGCCAATCAGCAGTAAGGTGCACAGTGCACAGGATGGACATTAGCCGAGCGCTGACAAAAGCGACAGATGGGGGTAGGGGTGTGTTTGTTTTGGTGATTTGAACATCAACAACGGCTAAGAGAAATCGGACACCCCGCCTTTAACACAGTAAAGCATTTGACATGAAAGACATGCGAGACACAGCAGTGAAAATGCTAAAACGTTATAGCATCTATCTGTCTGTCAAGATTTTTACTCTGACTGCATGTATATGCATACTTATTCATTATAATGTCTGTTTTTTAAATAATGCACATATAATGTAGCCAAGAAGGCTCTCTGTAAATGGACTTAATCTGTTGATATATTCAATGCAGTTTCTGCCCCTATTTACTCCAACTATGGTGAGCATTCAGTTGTAGCTGGAGGGTAAACAGTAAACACTATAACATCTTTCTAGCAATGTTAGTGTCTAGCAATGTTTGTGTCCATGCTCATTTCACATTCACTTAAAACTTTAATTGTGAATTTGTTGTGTATTTTTTTATTACTTAATAAATATTTTTTTAATTGAACATTTTGTTCTTTAATGTCATCCACCGGTGTTTTGTGGCTCTTTTTTAAAAGTATCAATTTAGGCACCGTTTAGGCACCGGTACCATTTTAAAACTATCGATTTGGCACCAGTATCGGAAAAAACCCAAACGATACACAACCCTAGAAGTTGTTCCAAACCTGCATAAATGTCTTTGTTCTGTTTAACACAAAGAAAGATATTTGGAAAAATGTTAGCAACTGATAATCCTGGAAAATCATTGACTATCATAGTAGATTATCGTATTTATTTAATATAGAATAATTGTATACATTTTTTGTTCTGTTGGACACAACATGAGATATTTTGAAGAATTTAGGAAAGCAAATATTTCTGGGGCACATTTGACTACCATTTTAATTTTTCCTACTATGGCAGTCAATGATGTCCCTAGACTGTCAGTTGCTTACATTCTTCCAAATATCGTTCTTTGTGTTCAACAGAACAAAGACATTTATACAGATTTGGAACAACTTCGGGGGGAGTACTTCATGACACAATTTTCATTTTTGGGTGGAGTGTCCCTTTAATGGCTTATTTTCTAAGAGAAGATGGGAGGGGGGGGGGTAAATGGAAGAGAAGGAACTACTGCTGTATGTAACACACAGACCAGTCTTGGCCAAGAGTCGTGTCTTAGTGACCTTTTTGCTTTTTATTTCAAATGTATTATTAAAGAAGTATCAGAAACATTGTGTGTTGCATAGATGTGCCAGGGGTATAAACCGAAGATCAGCTTTGAGAGGAATATAAGGAGGCTTGGCAAAAATTATACACAACACATCCGCAAAGTTTATTGAGTCACGGCCCTGGAGAATAGCTGCAAAATATTACTACAAGAGAGGATCAACAAATATTAACTGATAAAACTATAGTCAATGCATGCTTTATTTCCTCCAAGCTTTTGTATATTCAAATAAAACCCATATTCCCTGATTCAGTATGTTGTAGTTTGCCTTTTTGCCAAGTCATTTTGTCTAATAAATATCTTAAAGGGGGGATGTAACGCTGTTTCATGCATTCTGACTTCTTTACAATGTTAAACATGCTGGCTTCTCATGCTTAACATGGTCAACTTGTTAAAAAACGAGTTAGACGTATGACGTATATTTCTGTGCTTGATACACTCCCCCAGCACTCCAACTTGTTTCGGAAAGTTTTTTATAAGTCAGGATCAGAGCATGTGAGCGGAGCTGAGCGGTAGTGATGGGAAGTCCGGCTCTTTTCTGCGAACCGGTTCTTTCGGACAGTTCGTTTCAATGAACCGGTTCAAAAGACCGGTTCACCGATTCTCTTACGCTCTGACGTAATGACGTCACTCGCCCTGACGAAACGCATCAAGTTTAGACTCTAGTATCATCCCGACCGGCTGGGATGAAAATACACTCGGCATATTCAAATATAAACCACAACCAGTAATCATAAATTCTGTCAGTTAACACATCACGTCATGATCTGTTTCTTACATGTACGTTTTGCAACTAAAGCACCCAAATAGGCACAGTGAAGTGCAGCAAACTATGACATTTTAAGTCTTAAAGATAAAAAGTGAATAATTAATGTTCATCAGCATTTTACAGAAACTATATGATCCATGCATAATTCAATACGATTTATGTAAACTTACGCTTTGCCAGATTGCTCCATATATTTTAAGTCCTTGGTTCACGTGCGCTCGTAACATTAGCACAGAATCAGTTGTCCACACTGTTCTGTAGCCTCACGATGAATCACGCATGCTCACTATCATTAGCTCATCGGTTCTCACTCACGACCGACTCGGACGTGTCTGAAAGAAGTGGCTCTTCGGTTCGTGTACTGCTGAATCGAAAGCTGTTGCGAACCGGCTCTTGACTCGAGAGCGAGAACCGCTCTAGCAGTGGCATGAACGTAAACGGCGCTGCAGATTGGTTTACTTACAGTGATAAGGCAGTAATAAAGTCCTAAACATCTTTCCAATGTGTTTTATAGTATCACACCTCTGTCTGACTTAGACACTTTTTATCTGCTTTTAAAATTAACGCATGTGCAGTATCATCGGTTCTGAGTCGGACGTGTCCGAAGAAGCGGCTCTTAGGTTCGTGAATCGAAAGCTGTTGCAACCGGTTCGTGTCAGAAGAAGCGATTCGCGAACCGGCAACCAGTTCGACGGTTCACAAGTCGGACATGTCCGACAGAAACGGTTCTTGTGACTCTAGATTCTTCTAGTCTGCGAGAGCGATTCAAGGAATCCGCTTGCTTCTCGCACATGATGATTACGTCATGTTTAGATTTATATAATCTTGTTTAGAAATTAAATAAAATGTTCATGAAAACACCATGGATTACTTATGAAACAAATAAATGTTTAGTTTATTATTTTTACAAACAATTATTTTTAACCTTTACAATAATTAACATAAAAGCACAACTGCACAAACATTTTCTGTAATGCATTTTAAGCAACATTAATATAAAGAATATGTTTGTACAAATATTTATGACCATTAAAAAGTGTGATCTGTGTTCAAATGTTTATGTTCATGTTGCAAATGTAGTTTCTTATATGTTGAACCGGTTGTCCGGTTGAACCGGTTCACAAATCGGACGTGTCCGAAAACTGTGGCAACCGATTCTTGAATCGAGGATGAGGATCGCTCTAGGCGGAGCGTTCGATAGAACACGCCACTGCACGCATGCTCACTATATCAGCTAGCTTAGCTATAACTTGAATAGCTTAACAGTTCAGTTCAGCATGTAGTAGTGTACTGTTGGATTTACTGAAAAGTCGTTGATACTGGCTGGTTTATTTTGAGTCGGATGGGTTTTCATGCATGTCAAAAGTGAGTAACTGAAGGAATTTGTGGATAAGTGCTTTTTGTAGACGCAAACCGTTTCGAACGATTCAGTCAGATTTGGTGAACCGGTTCGACGAGTCTCTATCACTACTGAGCGGTTAGAATTTCCGCTCCCCACTCACGTGGGTGTTCGCTCCCCCCGCTCCACCGCTCAAAGTCGCACCAGACCGCTTCACTCAATTCCGCTCCGCACTCACCTACAATTTCATCCCGCTCCAGTGAAATCGCTCCACACTCGCTCAAATTTAAAATTCCTCTGCATGCCTAACACCTGCCGTTTTCGACACAAGCCTTACCCCTCGTTTACACCGCACACATCTGCGGCATGTTACGGCTCTGACGCGGCTACCGGAACTGATCACGGTCATTCAAGTCTATGCTTCAGCTGCGATCAGTGCCTCCTCTTCAGGGGAAGCTGGAATTCAAAATATGTGTTCAGTGCTTCACGTGAACCTATGTGCATCACGCATCATGTCAAAATACGTGCCTGCTGCAGACGCGTCGAAAGGGTTTATGATAAAAGAGACACTTGCATTCATAAGACACTGCGTTAACACCAAGCGAGTATCTAGCAAACGGGAGCGTCTCTTTTATTAAAAACCCTTTCGACGCGTCTGCAGCAGGCACGTATTTTGATATGACGCGCCACACACATGACAGGGATAAATACATGTTTTGCCGAGCTTCGCATTACTGCTTCCCCTGAAGAGGAGTCACGGATCGCCACTGCTATGCTTGTGTTTACACCAGACATCTCTCCTTCACAACGAATGATTTTTGAAGTGTAGGCTGACAGTTTTGTTAATTGGTGAAGGCACATGTGAATTCTGGGTGGATTTGTGCATGTCCTTGACTCGTGGTGTGAGCGGTATCGGAGCAGAACCGGAGCAAGACCGAGTGATCGCTCCGGCCTTTGGATAAAAACCCGGTCCGCGCTCCGACTATATTTTGCACGCTCCGCTCCACGCTCGCTTCCCGCTCCGCTGACATGCTCTGGTCTGGATCCCTGTTTCGTAACAGGGATCCTATTCCTTTTATTGGGCCACTCTCCCGGAAAAGCTCAGCAAGGCGAAAGACATAGCCCACAAACGCGCCAACTGACGAGCAATAGTAAGACCCTCCTACCATCAAGATTGGCTGCACTGCGTCAAGATTGGCTGCACTGTGGGCCGTTCCTGGGCAGCTCGTTACACTTGCGATAGTGAGAGAAATTGAAGTCAGTTTGTTTGTTCACGGCATTTCAGTGATGGATGTTATATAAACGGTGGATATAGTGCTGGATTTGGGGATCGTTTGAAACTGTTAGATGGTACGGTCCCAGTGCTAAAAGATGGCGGACATGAACCGGTAAATGAAACTAAGTCATGTCTGTGTTTTGTTGGCAATCGGCGTGTAATGTTACATGCATAATGTAAAAAACACGAAGAGATTAATGCGATGATTATTGTGTGCTCGTGCTCTAGTTCCATCCCTCCTGCCTGCCTCCAGGAGCTCGTGTTTTTCCGGAAATAATAGTACAGCTGTATCTGTTTTTTATAAATATGATCAAACTAAATACTCTTCGAAGATATGACGTAATGCAATACTACTGTATAGGTACTCAAGATTAATATGAGATTGGCAGAAACTGCGTGTTTAACCCCATCTTTAAGTTTAGTACCTGATAGCGCACATACATTTAGGAGACGTCTATTTGATGTCTGCATTTACATCTGCAAGACATATTTGTTTGTTTTCTCATCTGCAATACGTCTATGAGACGTTTCCTGAGTAATTTTATGTAGACATCTAGAAGATGTCTGTAAAATGTTTATGATTTAGAATTGATGTAAAACTGCATTTTCTACAATGTTTATTAGATGTTTCTACACAGCAGATGTTTTCCAGATCTCCAGATCTTTAGCAGACCTCTTACAGACGTATCTGTGCTATCTGGGACTGTTTTATCTATACCATACTACTCATATTTTAATAGTTTCATCCGAGGGACATCACTTTTGCCCACTACTGTAGTCGCTACAATCACAAACCACACATGATAGAAAAACGCACATTTCTACACAAATTTCATTATTCACTAACTGACTTGTCTGAAGCTGAGATTGCTACTCTTTTATTGATAGCTGAATGCCCAATCAAACGGGGCAAATTATTGAATATACAAGGGAATAACAAAATATTTAGTAATCATCATATTATACAGAGATTAATAATCTGTAGAATTGGGCATCATTGTGCTGCATGGCTCATTCCACACAGCCTCTCAAGTCTACAGAAAACACTTGCCACTTATTGTGTATGTGTGAAGGTATCCTGTTCTCAGAATTGGATACTTCCACAATCCTTAATATCGCGAAGAGAAAACAATACATGAAAACAATAAGTGAACACACCACACACACCCCACGCTTTCATTGGGGAGTTATGTTTACTGCCTCTTTGGCCTGTGCCAGCAAAACCTTCACACTTAAAGACATAGAAATCAATGAATTGGGTTTAATGCTAAAGTTGCCCACATCTCCACTGACAACAGCATTATTTGTTCATTTTTTTCGACGTGTTAATTAATTAAAGAACCTAAAACGGCAATCCAAGCAAGCTCCTCTTATGTCCAAATTGGCTCTTTTTTTAGGAAATGGAAAAAACATTGTACTTTTTAAATGATTGCAGACTGTTGTCAAAGGTGACAAGCATGTTTTTAAATATTTTTTATTGTTAGATATTTGCAAAACCCAGTGACAAAGATAAAAGATGACTATTAATAATGATTTATAGCAACAACAAAAAAATCCTGAAATATGGAGATACAAGGTTTCAGAAGGAAAGCAGCGATATGTATATTTCTGCTTACATTTGTGAGAAGCAACAGTACAAACCACCACAGGTTCAGAAATGACTCCTACAGTAAATTCTGTACCATAATTGAAGAACATTTTGTGTAAGTGGCCATGTTTCAATTCTCAGTTCTCAAACAATCATTCTTTTCACATCTCATCCCCATGTGAAATAATGAATAGGCCTTATGATACCTAACCCACAAGGCACAGCTTTGATATAAAATATAATTGTTCTCTAAAGATGATACATATTACAAAACAAACCACACACACATACATGAATAAGGAAATACAGCAAGGGGGCGAAAAGCATTTATGAAAAAGAGGTTAATGGTTTGAGTTCCAAAGGATTGATATGTACCGGGCTGAACAGAAAAGATGATTGATAGCTCAGCAGGAGGGAATCAATGGGAAAGTCTAGAAAGGAGAACAGAAGTCTCATTAAATTTCTAAATAACACTATGGAAGCTCACATGAAACTGACCCACTCGAAACGTATCTCTCCTCTCAAGCTCAGAGACAGCCTGCGAATGCCGTTCTATAAAATGATATCCAAGAAGCGATGGAGGCTTGATCAAAGCTGCGAGCAGCCGAGACATGCGCTAGCACGTTTGGAGTGAAGTGTAAATGGAGGATGCCATGTGCAGGACACCTTCGTGATGTTCTCGCCATAATGAAATCTCATTAGTAGATGAAGCGTTGTACTTGTAATGACTGCTTGCTGGAAAGGGCCTTTGTTTGAATTTCTGGGGCCTTGGGCCACAGCCCCCATACACTCTTCAATGTGTTTAGTGAGGCCCTGATTTACATGTGCTAAATTCTCCATCCCTAATGTTGAAATGTGAAAAATGGTGAATTTCACATCCCTAAAATCTCAGAAGGATGTTGAGGGTCACCCAACGGTCACCAATATTCACCAGTCAGGCCTGTAGTTCCATACGGACCTCTTGACTTTTTGAGGATTTAAATGCCAAGCAATACGCACTTAAAAGTTGCCCGTGAAGAAATGTCTCCCAGAGACTGTACAAATCCTCCCAGACAGAATCCAAGTCCATAAATATCGCTACTGTGTGAAACCATGTTCTTGCCAACTGTGTTTTTACTGTCTGTTTGCCAACATGAAGTCTTGCCTAGTTGTATCAAGAACAAGCGAAGACAGGCGTTCAACGTTCAGCCAGATCAAAACGTTGTATCTTTTGGCAGTGCCGGTGGATCTTGTTGCCATCTGCTCAAAAAGCAGATGGTGTGTAATGTCAGGTTTACTCACTCATTTCACACCCAGCCTATTACTTCTTCAATTGTTTATCTTACCCCCATCTAAAGGTCACGGTTGCCATTTGGAAATCACCAAGGGTCTGGAACATTCACGTGCCCTTTCTCTGACATGATCTACAAGGGGTCTGATCTCTGCTCGCAGTCTCTGACTGGACGGCTAATATGGCATGTGAAAATGCTCTGCTCGTTGACGTCTTTAAAATATTCCCAGTTTTTCAGTAATGTGATTAAACAGTCCATTCCCTGAAAACTTTCAGGATTGACAAATTAGAACAAACATTGGTTACAAAACATCCTTAGGACTTCATATTTATAAGAAGCATTTACAGAACAGTGTATTTCCCGTCTCCATTTTAAGCCTATTTACAATTTCAAAGAGTTGAGAAAGTGGGGTTGAAAGTGTGGGAATAAGGATCCTATCCAGCGGCTCCTACTAAATTGACTGTAAAATTGTGACACTTAATTGAAATTAACCAAACGTTTTTGCTTATGCTTTGCTAGATGATATTTTGTCATGATAGTCTTGGGCTTTATACTGACACCTGTTGGTGTGGATGTATGAAGTGTCTTTACTAACTGCTGCCGCTTAACAACAGAGCTTTTGTTATCTGACAAAAATTACGGTATACACTACTGTTCAAAAGTTTAAAATATTTTCCACATAATGTCAGCACCGCTGATCCAGTGCACTGTTTGCACTGTTTAAATTAATCAAATAAATAATAGTAAACTCTTCAAAGCTGTGGTATAACATGAATGTAACTATTTAGAAATTATGTTGTGATTAAAATGTAAGTTTTCCAATGAAATAAATTAATTGGCACAATTGTATTTTTGTTTGTAGAATAAATCTTTTTGTGTACAGAACAAAAAACATTAAAGCATACGCCCTTAGATCAAAGGGTTTTGAAGATCATGAGAAACATTTCTAGTAACCCTAAACTCATAAACAGTAGCATATAAATTTGTGCAAATCATTTTAATACTGTCAAAAGTGCAATCCTTTAATTTATGTAAAACTTTGCTAAACAGAGATAAAAACACTTACAATTTGTACATGCATTCATTAAAGATTTGTTTTTAGCTCACAAGTCTATTTGACTTCTTTTACCATTCTATATTTCCTGATTGCCCTAATTGGCTTTGACCCAATACTCTATTTTCACTCATGTTTGAAATTAATTTGAATACTAAAAGAAGATGCAGTATTAATACATGTGTGATCTGGTCCATTATTAATTAAATATCTTTTTATTCTGCCTCATTACAGTTGTTGACTAGCCCTTTGGAGACCTCTGATGTAAGCGACAGCACCACACCTTTCATTTATAACAATGGAATGTTTCAAGCTTGACATAACCTGTTGTGACAAGTGCAGATACCGTGAAAATAACTCAAAAAGCTTTCCAAAACATTCCACACCATCTTTTTTATGTGTATTACTTCAAGTGCATGCTCGACCTAGTTCTGTAAACAGAGAGGTTTCGCCACGCTGGATGTTCCGAATGAGAGAAATGAGTTGCGTAACCAATTAGTTAAATAAAACTATGCAGAGAGGAAGTACTAAAAGGAAACAAATGAAACTCTTTAGCCACACAGATTCATCTGCGCCGAGTTGGTATTGATAAAAATATTTCAAGAGGGCCCTGATTAAACATTTCACAGACAGTGATTATAAAATAAAAGCTAATGATTCAGGTATAGTCCAAGCAAAATTCATAGACATTGTATCACCCAGATAAAGCACCCTTAGATAGGCTTTTACTGTCTAATATAATTAATGTATCTGTACTCCCCTACCATTATATTCCAATTTATCGTACAGGAAGGCCATAACGACCCAATAACTTCGCAAAACGGAAAATGAAATACACGCGGTGTCTGAATGAATGGATGTCTTGCTCATTTGTACTGTCAGAGATACAACTGCTATTAAGAGCAGGTGCTTTAGAAAACCATTTACATTTTTTACGATTGGATTTTGATGCTTTCTAACATCAATAAAAGAAGACTTTTGGTATAACCTCATTGAAATATAATTATGATCTTGATCTATTACACCGTGAGCCTTCATCTCCCTGCAAGTGATCTCTCTGCTGCCTCTTATTACACACATCACCCAGCGTTACATCAAGTGATGTCAATCACAATGCGTTTGGTGTACAATAAGTATTAACATGAAAGTAGCTACACAGTATAACACCGCAGAAACAGAAACCAAGCAACCGATAAAATGTCTTGTTTCTTATGGCCTGACGTCATCTCGGCTGGTTAGCACAAAAGCACATCGGTTGAAATAGTTTGAGCGAGTTGGCAAATCAAAAGAACTTTATGGCACAGATTTACTTATGGCACAGATATCTAATTAGTTTCCGTAAGTGGGTAATAACAAGTACATGGCACAAGGACACATGTACCTCCTGCATTCAGAGCCATCTGTCTCAGACACAACTTTTGGACTAGTGGCAGAATGGATAATGATGTGAATACTATTTGACAATGTTTGTCAGAGAAATCACATCTTCAAGATCCAGAGACAGCTGGAGATTATTGTTGTCAGGTGTGCGTGATAAATACTGACTCATAAAAAATATCACAATGACTCTCCTGAGCCTTCCGAGTTGTTCAGATAATATAAAATAGCTGATTATAATGCCAGACAAAGGTGCAGTACATTCAACACTCTCTATGAGGAAAACCCTGTTTTTCCTACACACAAAAAAATGATCTTAGTAGGATCAGGGACGGATTATGACTTCAAAGGCCCCGGGGCCAGTTACATCCAAGGGCCTCCCTCCCACAATTGTTCTGTTCTTTCCCTTAACTGCGCATTCACAGCTATAGAAAGTGAAAGTTAAGATGATAATTCATATTAAAACCGTACTCGCTCTGCGTCAAATGCCTGCGCTACGCTAAAAATAATCTGTACAAGGTTTATAAAAGTCTAATATTAGCTACACAGAGAAAAATCAAGAATGGATCAAATTAAGGCGTATGAAACACATTTCTTTAATTTACTGTCAAACATACACATATTTAATGCATCACATAAATAAAAAAATATTTTTCACCATAAAATACCCCTGTGACACATGTCTGTAAACATCAAATCATCAAGCAAAAGATTCCGAAAATGCTATTTAAATGTGCTGTAATTTAATTATTAAGTTAATTTTCAATAAGTTAAATTCAATTTAATAAGTTAAAGTAACATAAAAACATATGTTGCCATGATTTGTTTATCATTTCATTTTTACAGGGTATCCACAGAGGCCTTGTATAGGCTATGGGACCCATATATTAAACAAAGATAACATTTGTTTTCATTGTTGTTGGGTGCTCTGTATCAAACTGGATGGCGCAACCTTAAAGCTCAGGGCCCCCTCGGGCTCATGGTAGTCAAGGGCCCCTGGGCACTGGCCCCATTGACCCGGTCAGTAATCATCCCTGAGTAGGATAAGTAGCAGGTTTTAAACTATGTTAAGCCTATGGGTTTGTTTAAAGTCCTACTGAAATTAAAAATGACAATTAATTTTTTCATGAAATATTGTCCTGTTTATTTTAAATAGTTTATCAATGTGGGTCATTTTCTTTTTAAAAATGTGTGTGCCTTCATAATCTTTAGTTAAAATCTGAAAATGCACATCCTTCTTGTAATGACTATCCATCTTAAATAACGGCTGTTAGACAGCTTGGGCGGAGCATCCGTTAACTCCTCCACTTCAACTGTCAGTCTGCTGCCAGTTCCATTTAAAAATGCAACGGCTGTTTTTATACATTCAATCAAATCGCAGAGAAAGACGAAAGCCACACACACTGTTTTTCTCATTAGAAATTGCATTTCACTCGGAAATGCGTCAAAATACGGAAGTAAAAACGATCGCAACTTCCGGTTCACAGGGACTTTAACGTCAGAGGTCAAGCCATTCTCAATGGTATCCAACTATTAAAAGTATACTTTACAGCAGTTTTGACTTTTAAAATATTTCACTCAATGATGTAAAAACATTTTTAATTCACCAAAATAAAAAAATTATATGTTTTTAATTTATTTTATTTCACAAAAAATGATTGCATGATTTCCCCATTCCAAAACATGCTAACAGGTTGAATTTGTTAACATTAGCTAAAATGAACTACTAATGAGCAATATACCTTTTCAGCATGTATTTATCTTTGTTAATCTTAGCTAATGCAAATACAATAGATGTTAACTCATTAACTAATATTAACATTAAAAGATGTATTAGTAAATGCTAAAATTAGCATGAACTAAGATTAACAAAGGCTTTAGTTAATGCATTAGCTAACATAAACTAACCGTCATGTTTATGGTCAGTTTTGATTCAGTTTCTGTGTTTCTGTTCCCCTTAGTCATTTGTTTCCATAGTTACTTATTAGTTCACACCTGTTTCTGTTGATTGGATTCCCTTCATTATTATACCCTGAGTTTTTATCTGTTCATTGTCGGTTATTTTTTATGTTTGCGTGGTTCCTGTTCCTGTGTTCTCTCGCCAATGGATTATCATTTAAATACCTTTGTGGATTACTTCACCTTGTCATGCGCTTCATTACAGCCAAAACACTTAACACTAACATTGAACATTACGTCATTGTTAGCAGATGTTAGCTAATGTATTCTGCTAAAGGCAGAATAGGTGGTCTGTCCAGAAACATTTTTTGTCATGCTGGTTGGAATTCTCTTTACATCCTGATAGCAATCAAGAAATATAGTGGTCAAATAATATTTTTATAATTATATATCGTCTGTGAAAGGCGTAGGACCAAAAAACGTTAGCCCAATCAAAACATTCTAGCTGAACGCTGTGACTGGTCATGAGTACATTTTCAGCTAACGTATTTTACATACCACTGCGCACCCTGTTCACGCAGACATCATACGCCATCAAAGCGCTCACGTCCGCTGTGTCAATGTAGGAAGAATGGTGGACAATCAGCAACAATCAAACTTTCCTGCGGAACCGACAAGTAAATCTACAAAACGAAAGTCAGTTTTTGAAAAAGCAGTGACGAAAAAACGTCTGGATCATGAAAGGGGAAAAACTCGAATTAACATCGGTTCAGCTTTTACACGATGGAGACAGACCATGGTTGCTCTCTTTCTTTTGGACAGGTATGTACATGCTTCGAGAAGAATTTAATGGATTTAGTTTGTAATTTGTTACGTGGATTTACGAAATACATTCATGTGTTTGGAAGAGGCGTGGCTTTGGACGGCAAATCGCATAGAGAGTGGGATTATAATTTCAGTGCTAGCAGGCTAAAGTTAGCACCTTTCCAAATCAACCACTCCACCTTTAACTAATGTTACCAATTACAACCTTATTGTAAAGTGTTACCTAAAACATTTAGTTTGATCTCTTGAAATTCACAGGCAGGGGCAGATTAAAGTGGCCAGGGGCCCCTAGGCTGCTCTTTGGGTGAGGCCCCACTTGGGTGGCTTTCAGGTGGCTTTCACGCTTACAGTTTAGTTACTTACGGGCACGGTTTGCATGAAAAATCGCTAATGTAAAAGCTGTCACGCGATATGAGCTAACTGCTGCAACAGCTGGATCCCGCTGCAGTTGTTTAAACCGCAGCACTGATGTTAGCCAATGTGAGCTGCCATTCCTCCTGCTGCTACCTTAGTCACATTGTTATTTTAAACTTCATATTTTCCGTTTTTGTGCTCCACTATTGTACTTTCGGACATTTTGCCGCTATGCCGTATAGCAATAGCAGTGACGTAAATAATCATTGAGATGAATTCACCAGCAGCTGATTGGAGAGATGTGACCCAAATGTCACATCTATCCAATAACCGGCTTATTTTTTGTTATATTTCGGTCACACTTCAGAATAGGGGGCAATTCCCGCTATTAACAAACCGTTAACTAAGATTTTTTCCCCAATAAACTCTTAATTTGTTTCTTATTAATAGTTAGTAAGGTAGTTGTTAGGTTAAGGTATTGGGTAGGATTAGGGATGTAGAGTATGGTCATGCAGAATATGAGCTTTATAAGTACTAAAAAACAGCCAATATGCCAATAACAGGCATGCTAATAACAACTAGTTAATAGTGAGAATTGGTCCCTACACTGAATAGGAGTGTAATGGTACGCGTATTCGTTCCGAACCGTCACAAACTGTCGAGGGGAAAATTCCAAAATGAATTTTTCATTCCTATACCCTACTCCCTTCGAAGGGCAGAGCCCTTGTAGTTTAGACTTTGGAGTGAACAGTGGATTTGCGTGCCATTATGTAGACATTTGGAATGCACTTGGCAAAGTAAGCGATGTAATTTCCTCATTATCTTCAGCTGGCATGTTCATGTGACAACGAAGCATTGTGTCCGTCAGCAGATGTCACTGTTTTAATGGCAAAATTTAAGCATAAAACCTGTTTGCAAATAAACACACATTTCATATTTCAAAAAGTTTTTAAAATATGCTATATAATATATAAACACTCTCCCGAGGTAGGAAGAGATTTCGCCAGGCCCAGATAAACGTCATATACCCATCCCCAACTAGAGATTACGCCAGCTACATCAGAAAATCCCGTGCCATCCTCCTGCGGACTGACTGACCATCCCAGCTCCATCTCAGGCAATTTCATCACCACCCAAGAGAAAAGCGACCATCTGACCAGCCCTGCTCAGACAATTCCATCCCCAACTAAGAGCAAAGACGGACTACTTGTCACATTAATGCTAATTTTACAATACTTGGTATTTAAAGCTAAACTTACATCACATGACAGCAGTTTGAAGTTACAGCTGCACTCTGTGACTTTGATTGGAGGTTGCTGGGTGGGTGTTTGTATGGGACCTGGTTGGACCTGCACGGTTTCGGTGGGTGGGGCTTCCTGGGTCGCGGCTGGTGGGCTCTCCCTGTTCTTCGTGGATGTTTGCTCGGGGGCTTTTGGTCGGGGTCACTGAGTGCAGCTATGACACGTCAGAGGAGAACTGGCCCTCCCGGCTGAGCCTGGTTTCTCCCAAGTTTTTTTTTTCTCCATTTATTCATCATTGGAGTTTGGGTTCCTCACCACAGCAGGGCAGTGTTGGCTTGCTCACCGGGAGACTGCATTTATTTATTTATTGGATATTATTTATTAAAATGATCTTGCTTCGTCTATAATCACCATGCACTGTGCTGTGTTTTACCTTTCTGTGTTTTTCTGTTTTTCTTATTTGCTCCTGTAAAGCTGCTTTGGAACAATGCGCATTGTGAAAAGCGCTATATAAATGAATTGAATTGAATTAATATATATAAAACTTTTCAAAATATAAAATGTATTGTTTATTTGCAAACAAGTTTTATGCTTAAGTTATGTAATTAAAACAGCGACATCTGCTGACGGACAAAATGCTGCATTGTCACGTGAACATGCCAGCTGAAGATAATGAGGAAATTACGTCGCTTCCTTTGCCAAGTGCATTCCAAATGTCTACATAATGGACGCAAATGCCCTGTTCACTCCAAAAGTCTAAACTCCAAGGGATCTGCCCTTCGAAGGAGTAGGGCATAGGAATGATGACTATATTTGAAATGTTGTCTGTGACGGTTCGGTACGAATACACGTACCTTTACACCCCTAAAAATGAAGTGTTACCAATATTTCTTATGGGCCAATGAGGGTCTATTTTTTGTTCGCGTTGAAGTAAAATTAAAATAAAATAAAAATCTGGCCAATCAGAGGCCCCTAAACAGGTAGGGCCCTAGGCTGCAGCCTAGGCAAGCCTGTGCGTTAATCCGCGCCTGTTCACAGGTAGAATTTTTGTAGGTCACATCCATTCACTGAGCATTTGCTGAAAAAATTAAATTACTTTCAGGCGCTGTGTTTGTAGCTTATTTGCAGAAGGTGCCAAATCTCGTATGCCTCTAATGTTAAAACAAACCCAGCGTGTTCCCAAAGGAGGCAGTAGTCATTTTCATAATGGAAGATCATTCATCTTGCAGCAAACCAAACAGCCTTGGGTTTCATAAGGGCTCAGATTGAGTCAGCGGTCAGCTCCTGATGGGTGGTGAAGGCTCATACATACTGGGCTGCAGAGTCAGCACCTGCTAGCATGTGTACCTGTCCATTCTGTGTGCATTTAGTGTAGCAGTGCTGCAGTACGTCTCCTTAATCACTACTGCTTTCCCTCATTGGCACCAATCAACTGTAACCACCACTGTTAACGGAATGAGAACTGCTTGCCAAAGAAAAAGAGGGAAAGACCATTAAATCAGTGTACATGTAGGCGACGTAGGGTAAAACTGATCGTAGCCACACTTCAGCTGTGAGGACAATACTGCTGCAGTAAATTGTAAGGAAATTAGAAATTATTACGATTACGTACTATAGTTTCCTGCTGCCAGTCTCACTAGGGAAAGTATGATGTTATGCATTGTTTTGTAGTACTGTTTTAACAAAACATTTTGTCAAAGAATGCATTGGACTCTAGTATAAGCACTTGGGAATACACTAAATTTCACTTTATATTTATAGATTTACAGAAATCAGTAGTCGTGGTACATATTATCTTATGGTATCATAAACAATACAGTCATCCATCGGTACTAAGATAAAGAAAGAAGGGCGGTGGCACCAAAATACACAGGAATCATAAAACAAAGACATTCAGTGTACATTCTCAAGAAAGTCCCACAAAGGAGACCAAATATGCCAGAAATCATTAGATCTCAAACACAAATTACAAGTAAGTTTTTCTAAAGGTCAAAAAGTAGCAATTTGGTTTAACCACATATTGGCAGAAGCAACATGAGGTTTGGACCATAATAAGAGTATACATTTTCTTGCCAAATAAGTACAAAGGTGTAGGACAGATTCTAGACCATGGCTGGGATGTAATTCTGCTTTACAATTCAAAAGATATATACTAGGGAACATAACGAAAGATTTATTAATGATCTTCTGAACCATTTTATGTATCTCTTTCCAGTATGTTTTAATCATGTCACAGTCCCAAAATACATGCATCACAGTGCCAATATTGGACTTGCACTTAAAACACAATTGGGAAACATTAGGAAAAATCTTGTGAAGACGAACTGGTGTAAGATAAGTCCTATAAATAAACTTCAGATTTGTTCATGACTCGATATCGAAGCACCTCTAAAGAAGACACTAGAGCAGACGATATCCACTCTTCATCACTGAAATTAGTTTCGAGGTCTTTCTCCCATGTTATATTATACATTTTAAATGTATTGCAATCAGGCACACATGAAGACAGTAGAGGACAAACTTAACGCTTCATTATGTAAGGTCTTTATACACCTCTAAAAACATACTTGTGTGTATCATATTGCATTTTTTGTCAATATATCCTCAAAAAAATGACACACTGGACCTTTAAACGAGAATATGCACTGTGAAAATGTGAAAAAGTGTATTGTGTGAAGAATAATAAAATAAAGGGGGCTCTTAAAAAATATATTGCACGCACAATAAAAGAATGGATGAAGAAATGTTCGCATCTCTCCTCTTAAATGAGGAAAAGTTCAATAAGAACTGCACCTGCAATAAAACAAATAAGGCAACATACGCCGCTGCAGCTTTCACAGCCAGCAACAACCTTGGGTTGCCATTAAAGGTTTTAACAGAGCGCCCATTTGCCAAGCCCTGCAATCAAGTGAACACACAGACGTGCTCCTCAACATTTCGAGATAACAGACCTTGCACTGTTTTAGTAGCCAGAAAACACTTGCTCTTTGGAAGAGACACCTCTCATTTGGCTGAGAGATCAAAAAAGGCCAGGCGAGTGCTCCATCTGACCAAAACTACCTGTGAGAGACATTTTGACTGGCTAACAGAGTGTTGTGAAAAGAAAATGGTCAATCTAAGAGACGTAGATAAGTGCAAGTCTGGAGAGGAATTGGCATCCGAACAGCTCAAACACAACATGTTTATTTTGCCATTTTTTTATCAACAGAATCTTATTTCAAACCTCCACAGCGGAGGCAGCGTTTCCTAAAAACGAACAGTTTGTTTATTGATAGGGTAAGGTAAATAGTACTTGCAATGCCTTTAAGCTGTAAATCGTCCTACAGAACCTGAACATAAATTTGCATTGGGCTACAATTACAATTACCCAAACCCACATTTAAAGAGGACTGTACCACACGTACAGTACAGTAGCAATCGCACATGCATTGAATGACTGCGTGCTGGAACTCTCCGCTAAATATTCATTGTTATTCTGCATGGTCCATTATTGGCAACCTGACCGTTTTAAGACAGCTTAATTAAATGCACCAAGTCTGCATGGACACCAAGTTCATTATGTATATTGATGTATCTATCGGGAGCTCTCCGGTGAATATTCTTAGTCAGCCACAGCATCCACTCTAAGCACTCTCCCTGGACCCATTCAGACCACGCAAACAGTACACACGTAATAAGAATCCGGCTCACAATGACCACGGGCACTTCCAAAAACACATTTAAGGCCGAACAGCACAGTACTTATGTTAATACAGGCACATATGAAAGATCTCCACGCATGTGCCACCAAAACCAACGACACGGTAATGATCCCTACTTGGCCAGGATGAAGTGAGCCTGTGGCAACCACAAAGAAGGTCAGGTGGAACTGCGACTATAGCAGACGTCGGTGACATCATAATCGAATAAGGGTCACAAAGGCACCCGGTTGAACTGAAGAAACAGGGAAATTAAGGTGAATTAAGACCCTTAAGAATCGCTTTGGGGGCATTGCTGGAGGTAAATGAGGAAAGGTCAAGAAAAGGGAACTGGGGAAATGACACAGAGTCTGGCGGCGCCCTCAGTCCGTTCACTCTCGTGCGCGACTGCGAGCCATTTAATTAAAGTGAGCTGAGCTGTGACAGGAAAGAGACGGCTACATCAGCGCCTACAGTCTCAACAAAATCCACTCGGCACGATCGATACGCAGCCAGCTCCTTCAACCGCATACGGCTCTGCGGCGTATTCTTAGCATGTTGACGTAGGGCGTTTATTCATGTCAGGGTTTACTGTGTGGTGAGAGGCTGACGCGGCCATCCAGCAGCTTGAGAAAAAAGCACATTTCTCTTACATCTCCACAGGGACTGGTCTCGAGTGAAACGCAGATGGCTTTAAATATGCTCAAAGGGTAGCCACTAATTTATGGCCTCTTATACGATACATGTCTGGCCTACAACACTGGTTATTATGAAGAAACAGAAAAACCATACAGTCCACCCTACTATGCAAGAGGTTTATGTGAAGGACAAAGTAAAATGGAAGTTATTGACTGAAAAGCTTTCATGTTTTGTGTTATATTTTGCAATATACACAAATGTGAATGAGATTTGAGAAAGAAATAACAACAGCTTTGGTCTCATGCAAGGTTTTGTCATTGATGGAGTTTGACAGTCTCTGGTCTCCATTCACTTTCATTGTATGACAATAAGCAGAATTAAGTTAAACTCCTTCATTCTCCAAACAGGTTTGGAATGACATGAGGGTGAAGTAACAAAGACAAGATTTTTATTTTCGGGTGAACTATGGGCCCTATTGTACACTCGGCACAATGAGGCGCAAGTGTTTTTGCAAGTTTCAGCCCGACGCAGTTCTCATTTTCCAGTCCTGCGCCGCGTTGTTTAAATAGCAAATGCATTTGTGCTCATTTGTGTGCCCGTGGGCGTGCTGGTCTAAAAAATATGTGTTTTCAGGCGCATTGTTGGTACGTTGTTATTTTGAGGAACTGAAAATAGACTGCGCCATAGACCAACTCAAACCTGGTCTAAAGTCTAAAGTCAATTTTTTAAAGAGCGCGTTAGAGAAAAATGCGCCTCTGGGCGGGTCCACAACACGCTTTCACTTTACTTATTAGACAGAGGGAAGTGCAGCAGAACACAAACATGCCAAGTATAAAAAATAAATGGATTAGAATGTAAAAGATTATTATGTGTACATTAAGACAAAAATACGGGTTGTCCTGTAGATGGTCTGCCCGCACGCTTTTCACGCACGAGCAGATGCGTTTCCTCTCTGGAGAAGCGTCCAGTCTTTGCTCTTGCAAATTCCGCCGTGTAAATAGCAAATCCGCCATGGTGCCAGCGCAACTGGCTCTTAAAGGTGTCATGAACTGGGCTTGTTTATTGTTTTATACTGTTGTATGAGGTCTACTTATGACGTTCGCGTGGTTTTTACATTCAATAACATCAAAATCAAAAGTAATAGGGTATTTTCTACCCGGGTTTGAGGCCGGCTCGGCAAACGCTCGGTTTAAAATGGGCGTGCCGCAATGAAGACTTGGAAGTAAACGCCCACTGCTATGATTGGATAACAGTTTGCGTAGTAAACTTAGTTGGAGCCTTCTGTGAATTTGGTTAGAGACGTAACGTTAGGTTACACATTCGCCCTATTCGCACAGGCTTAGTATTATCTGGGGACCTCGTGTGATTTATAAATGACCTCCCCATATCCGTATTTAATGTGGCACATTCGCACGGGATAAGTGAAGCCTGTGATTTTACTCAAATTTACTGACTTATTTCCCGGATGTGATGGCAAGGCTTTGCGTATAGTTTGTATAGCCTATAGATGTATGGTGTTTAATGATATTCGTACCTGTAAGCATTTGAGACACGTGATCGCGAACCGGACAGAAAATCACCGCGATCGCGGGTCTGCACAGCACTGCTTTTTAATTTTAGTCTCTCCGCAAATCCAGCATCGACCTGTGCCTTGTTCACAAAGGAATCCGCAGTGAAATGAATCGAACAAACTCTCAATGTTTTACACACGTGAGCTGGAACGTCTTAAAAAATAAACTTCAACCACGCATTACAATGTCGGAATCCGAAGGAAGGTTATGCAGTGACTGTGTTCTTCCACAACCAGGCACTGACTGCACAATATTTCGCGATCTTTAACGGCATGTTTTTTGCCTGCTCGCTCTATCTGGTTCCGTGCAACTTGTGTTACTTCAGTACTTTCATGCACGAACCAGTGGGCGGGGCTAGAGAAGTAGTCATTGATATTCTTCTGTGGAGGCGGTGTTCAACCTATCAATTTCATAAATAGGTGCATTCCAGGACCTGCCGTTCGCAGGGCCTGGTGTCAATAACTGTCGTAATTTCAGTAACAAAGGCGTTTTCAGTTCTGACACTTACAGGATGTTTGCTTGAATACGATTCCCTCTTATATAACAAAAGCACAGGAAATTGATGCCTTAATTCATTGCTCCTTTAAAGGGAATAAGAGATGAGACTCTGATTGGTTTACTGCACTTTACGCCCAAAAACACCCATTACTAAGAGAATCGGGACAACCCGTTTAGACCATGCGCCCGGGCGTGCCGACCGTTTTCCCATCGTTAAGCTAGCAAAAGGGGATTTGGACACGTCCTAAGTGCACCTGCACCGTGCGCTTTAGACCATGCGCTTAGATCGTTAAAATAGGGTTATATCACTTTAAGACAGGAAGTGGTGGCTTGTTTGCACTTTTCTTTCCCCCAGCATTATGCAAATGTCTTTCACCCCATTGCCTCTCAATCTTCTGTCTTGTGTTGAGCTTAGAGCTCTCTCATCAGGGGATGGGCTCTCTTGCACACACTTGGGATAGGAAAAACAACAGCGCACTGATATCACAGGACTGAAGGACTACAGACCCGTCGCTCTCACATCTGTGGTCATGAAGTCATTCGAGAGACTGGTACTGGCTTATCTGAAGGACATCACAGAACCCTTACTGGACCCCCTGCAGTTTGCATACAAAGCAAACAGGTCTGTTGAGGATGCAGTTAACATGGGGCTGCATTTTGTCCTGAAACATCTGGATAGACCAGGGACCTATGTGAGAATCCTGTTTGTGGACTTCAGCTCCGCTTTCAACACCATCATCCCATCACTGCTCCAGACAAAGTTAACCCAGCTATCTGTTCCTGGCTCTATCTGTCAGTGGATCACCAGCTTTCTGACAGACAGGCAGCAGTTAGTGAGAATGGGGAAACTCACATCCAGCACCTGCACAATCAGCACTGGTGCCCCCCAGGGATGCGTTCTCTCCCCACTGCTCTTCTCCCTGTACACAAATGACTGCACTGCCCAGGACCCTTCTGTCAGACTTCTGAAGTTCGCAGACGACACCACACTCACTGGCCTCATACAGGATGGTGATGAGTCTGCGTACAGACAGGAGGCTGAGCAGCTGGCTGTCTGGTGCAGTCATAACAACTTGGAGCTGAACATGCTTAAAACAGTGGAGACGATTGTGGACTTCAGGAGAAACCCCCTGCACTCCCCCCTCTCACCATCATGAACAGCACTGTGGCAGCAGTGGAGTCATTCAGGTTCCTGGGCACCACCATCTCTCAGAACCTGAAGTGGGACAATCACATTGGCTCCATTGCTAAAAAAGCCCAGCAAAGGTTGTACTTCTTACATCAGCTGAAGAAGTTCAACCTACCACAAACTCTATTAAAACAGTTTTACTCAGCTGTCATAGAGTCTGTCCTCTGCACATCCATCACTGTCTGGTTTGGCTCAGCCACAAAGTCAGACATCAGAAGACTACAGAGGACGGTTCGGACTGCTGAGAAGATCATTGGTGCTCCCCTGCCCACCCTCCAAGAACTGTATACATCCAGAGTGAGGAAAAGGGCTCAGAAAATCACCCTGGACCTCTCACATCCAAGCCATCATCTCTTCACAATGCTGCCGTCTGGTCGGCGCTACAGAGCACTGAGCACCAAAACAACCAGACACAAAAACAGCTTCTTCCCTCAGGCCATCTACCTCTTGAACAGTTAAATGTTTTTACACACCGTGCAATTAATAACTCTGTGCAATAATAATTAAGTGCAATATTAATTATACCCTCCAAATTCCTTGTATGTGCAAACATACTTGGCAATAAAGCTCTTTCTGATTCTGATTTTTCTTCTGATATCAGCAAAACACTAAACATGGATGAAGAATTTGGCACAATCTGCAGGACATCATTTGTCCTGTGCTGTTGTAAACTACTATCCGGTGTATTCTTCAAAACACAACATTGTTTTGTTATACCCAGAGGAACATTTTATTGTTCAGTGCTTGTTTTCCCTCACAGCTCAGGAGACATAAACAAATAGCTTACCCCACAATAAAAATTCAGTCATTATTCACTCGCCCTCTGTTTTTATAAACCTGTATCGCATGTGTTTATGTAAACAAAGGATTTTCGCATCTTTTCCATACAACAGCAGCTTAAAGTGATGATGGGCTGTCAAGCTAGACACTATAAAGCACTATAAAAACATCATATAAGCAGTCTAGATGGTGTTTATGCTCTATTATAAATTTTACTGAAGCCATACAATAGATTTGTGTGAACGCACCAAAATTTAAGATGTTAGTAGCTGACGTGATTAATTGTTGCAGGGCAAGCTGTGTAGTGCACAGCATATCTTCATTATACATACATTGTATGGGAAAGAACAAAATCATACTTTGAAATAACATGAGGGCGAGTAAAAGCCTAATGTTTATTTTTGTGTGCACTGTTCTCCTAAAAGATCATTATGTTTCTCTTAAAGGGGTCCTATTTTGCCTATTTTTCAAAGTCTTTATTGTGTTTATGATGTGCTAAACAATAGGTGTTCATGTTTCGATAAAAAAAAAAAAGCTTTATATATTACGTATTTCACCTTTGTTTTACACCGTCATAGCATTTCTTTGAAAACAGGCTGTTGAGTTCACGGTTCTATAAAGTCCCTCCTTCTGAAACGCTTTGATTGGTCAAGCTGAGCCAGACTTTTGTGATTGGTCTACCGCTTAGAGTGTGTGTTGAGATGTCCCGCCCATCCGTGTTTCAGATGGCAGGGTCAATGGAAATTTTGGGGTTCATGATGTCAGTAACCCAGGAAAAAGTTTGTTGTAGTCCCAATGAGCTGTTCATTGTAGTCTTTAAAAAGTGCTTTCTGTTAAAGAAAATATATTCTTTTTCTGTGTATTTTCAGCATTGCAACTTCAGCAGATGTTGTTTATGCTCAAATAGCAATACTACTCACTACCTACATTTGAAAAAGGGAAATTCCATCAGACCTCCCTTTTAAAAACCAGACCGAAAACAAGAGTGATAGGGTATAAAATGTATGATGATAACAGAAGCTTAAAAATTGCTATTAGAGGTTAAAAAAGTTATGAGTTTATATTGAAACCTATAATTTTGGATTGCAGACGTTTGTATCTTGGCAAATCTTGCTCACACGGTTTGTGACACAGTTGTGATCTCTTTTGAAACTGTAGAGGAAACGTACGTGAGATTACAAAAATCTCAATGTCTCCACTTGCTCCCCATTTAATCTCATTGATATTTAGAAGAAACATTTAAAGACAAAAATCACAATTATATACATCAGTGACAAAGTTAAAATCAAAGAGACCTTGTTCACATTTCCCATAAGAACTTTAATATCATGCATTTAATTGTATTAGGAGCTTAATATGCTCAAACGCTAGCACATTTATTTATTTGCTCAGTATGTGCGTGTTTAGCTAGTTAATACCCAAAATGTCTGTCCTTATTAGTTTAGTTCCGTATCTGTGTCAGCCAAGAAGACTGCGCATGGCTTTTCCTGAAATCTTAATTTAATTGTGCAAAGAATTCACATTTGTTGAATAAGAATGACAGGCATTTTATAAAGAACCTGTACTTTCAGAAACTCAGAATAATATTTTTTTCTTTCTTGATACATGTCCGATCAAGCTTGTGATGTATTACACCAATTAAAATCGACAACAATGGAAAACCATTCTAATCATCTCTTGCGTTTAATAGCAGGACAGGACTTTGAAACTAAACAGATAAGAAGTCTGTCTACAGGATATTGCCAGCAGGGCACTTGAGTACAGCATCTTATCAATTCATCATGTGCATTAAACTAATAGAACCTCAGAGCTCCATTAATGATCACTGACAGGCTCTGTAGAATAGATGAAAGGTGTAACATAACAGGCCGGGCTCATAAAAAAGGACGCCATGCAGCTAATGAGGATTTAGATGGTCTCGTAGAAGGGCAGGCAGAGAGCCAAAAGGCCAAGGCCTTCAAGGGTTTCAATACTACTAATTACACATGTACTAATGGCAAAGATTTTCATTAGACATCACTTAAGTCCGCTCATCCAAAATACTCAAATCTGGATAAGCCGACGCAACATGTACCGTGCCAAATGCTCGGCATGTCATTCCAAATTTCTCGCAAAGTCATCCTGAAGACATTCTGGCTGGTAATGATCACCATCTGGGATTAAAGGGGATATATTATTAAATCCATTATCTTACATAATCACTGATCAAAAATGTGCCTGCAGGTCTGCTGGATATGAGAGAGTTATAGTTCACACAAACTATGGCGATTGTTACGTTCAACGCCCAACAACAGTTGCCTAAACACATTAAAAACAAACTTGAACAACAATGTAATGTCATAGTATTCAATAAAGACAGATTTTTATCTGCAACATGTATGATAAAAATGCAACTTTCACTCTTTATGTAAAGGCCAAATCACAATGTTCTCCAGACCTCTATGCCCGCACATCCAGGCTAAGCACATTGTGTAGTAATTAGCTGTTGTTCACATTGATTCAGTGGCAAAGGAAATGTATGCTAATACAAGGTGGACTGAGCTTAGTTTAGGAGTGCTGCCGGCTGCCAGACTGGATTACAGACATCTTCGAAACATGTCAAAAACTGAGCTGTCTGCCCGAGGGCTCTGCACGCTCTGTGCCAGCTCTGTCAGTGTATTTGGTTTCATTGTCATGGTAGCAGAATGGTGAAGCCTTGAGAGATTATCCAGGAACACACGATTCCTATGACTTACTTCAACTGGATCTCGCAATTTCATAGTCTGAAGTGGATATGGAGGTGGATGTGGGCCTGTCAGGTACAGAGAGGAATAGGACAATATGAAAGCAAGGATATGTTGAATAGTTCCGAGCCTTGGAACTGGCTTTAGAAACAATGTGTCTGTCTATAATACAGTTGGAAATACAGTAGCTTGTCAAAATCAATATGTAAAAGAGTCGAGAAACTTTACACCTCATTCCAAAACAACTGTAGAAGTCTATAATTCTAGCAGACGGGAACATGCAATGTGGCAAAAAAACAATTGATCACTTACAGAGAAACTTCAAGTGTGCTTTCCATTTACATTAATGCTTTTGACAGATAAAACTGTTTATCTAAAGCATCTTACACTGCATTCAAGCTATGTTTGTGTGTGTGTGTGTGTGTGTGTGTGTGTGTGTGTGTGTGTGTGTGTGTGTGTGTGTGTGTGTGTGTGTGTGTGTGTGTGTGTGTGTGTCCTTGGAATCGAACCCATGACCTTGCCGAAAACATTGTTCCACTTGAGAAATCAAATAAAATTGCACAAAAACAATCAATTTGCCCCTAAAAAGATTTCCCAAACACTCGACTGGGTAAAAACATGCAATCCTGCTTTAAACTCACACCATCATGAAAGTCAATGAAGCAGTACATCTGACCACAGACCAATAATGTTTACAGTGTACATAAAATCAAAACAAAAGAAGTATTCAAACATTTGAACATGGACAAAAACACACAAATCACCTTTAAAGGTGCTGTGTGTCATTTTTTAGAGGATCTCCAAAAAAGAAATGCAATATAATATACATAACTATGTCTTCAGAGGTGTATAAAGACCTTACATAATGAAGCTGTAACACGGTTCAATGTGGGGAAGGAAGGAGGCGGGAACCGGCGAACATTTAACAATAAACTTTAATCAAAAATAAACAAACAATAATACGGAAATAAAAGGCCGGCAGCCACCTCGCGTTCGACTGCCGGCCACACAAACATAAATAAAACTTATCACATGATCCGGGCCCGGTCCTCTCTCGTCAGCAGTCCTGTTGCTCGTCCTCTTATGCTCCCAAGCTCCCCCCTGAGGCATGCGGGACAGGTGCGCGTGCAGCTGATACTCATTATCACTCACGCCACCAGCCCCGCCTTCCTGCCCCACGGCTCTCGTCCCGCCTTCCTCGCTACAGAATCGTTATGTTTTTATTACATTAGAATGAGCTATTTCTATCTACATGCTGTACACCGCGGGTCCCCTTACATGGAATTCACCATGTTATTTCTACAGGAGCCCTAAAAGGACAAACTGCTCTACAGAACGCGTTTTGTAAATATGTTATCTCCTCCGGCAAAGAAGCGAAAATGCGACAACATCATTGTCCTGTGAGAGCCGCCGTAGTACTTCGAAAGGGAGGGGTGGAGTGAGCCGTTGGTTGCAATTTGCAACCACACCCCTAGATGCCGCTAAATTTCATACAATGGACCTTTGAATGGCTTGTAACTAAAAATAAAACTGTTCTGTGTTAGGTTGGTTTGAAAGCATGTTACAGAAGCTAAAACACAAATGACAGCAAAACACCATAATGTCAATAATCCGTGAAAACTGTGTAATAAAATGAGCTTTTCTAAAGTGAAAATCATTAGAAATGCTTAAACAAAGAGTTTTAACCTTTGTTTATATAGATGCAAAGCCGCAAAGCCACCCCAATTTCCTGTCACCAATCAATGGAGTTAATGCAAGTAAATTGTATTAATTTGTCATCCTGTGCCTGCCTGTGTGATTCTGATAATGAGTGAACCCAGGCCGTACCGGACCAGCTGCAGTTATTACAGATGTAATTTAGACCACCCTTGAGAATTTTTAGATTTAATTTAAGCATTTGGGGGATGATGCTTAGCTGTGACAATAGCGATCCATCTTTTTTTAACGCTCCTAATCTTTACGGAGGATCCAAATCTTAGTTGGAGTCTTTGATGGATAACCCCTTCTCTTTTCATATCTCTCTGTCCATCTATCTATCTATCTGTATCTACTTTTGTGCGTCCTGCAGAAATACTATTATCAAAGAGCGAGCACCGAGACAGTCTCACGGCTTCACAAACCAATTCAGTTTTTGGGTGGACGTTGTATCTGTGATAGAAGAGGCACGGGAATGTTCACTGTTGTTAAAGGGACAGTTCACCCAAAAATAAAAATGACTCACACGGAAGTGGTTACAAATTAGAGCTGCACGATTAATCGCTGAAAGATCGCGATCTCGATTCAAACACCCACACGATCTCATTAATGAAAATCAACTATTCTCGTGTGTCTATTAACTTACACCTCCGACTAAAATCATAACGCTTCAATCTGTACTGCCGCAGAAGCAGAGACGTCACAAACGACGTCTTTTCAACCACACACTATCATTATTTCTGTGTCACATGGTCACAAAAGTACTGGGATTGAAGCAGAGAGTTGCTAACTTGCACGCATGAGACGCGTTTACAAGATCTCACTCTGCCCAAATTAATCTCACACCAAATAAGAGACCAACATAAAGTAAATACAGCCTGATAACAAAACTGCTCTTATGATTGTCTTTAAGGATTGTGTTACATTGTTCTGATTATGCTTCACATCTTAACTAGACAGGTTTGAAACGAAACTACGATTCCAGTTAGTAGCGCGGACAAATCGGAGTGTGCGCTTATATCTGTCATAATGGTAAAAACACGTCATGATATGTGTGTGCCGCGTGTCACTGTATCTGCGCTATTAGAGCTTTTCATCAAGTCGCCCAGCATTTCATGTTTTCAGGTTATTTTAAACTGTTTACAGGTGATCATACTGTGTTGTTATGTTTATCAGTTGTGTCTTTCTTTAAAATCCAGATTACAAATCTGTATAAATTTCTTTGTTTGGTTGAACACAGAAAAATATTTTGAAGGACGCTTACCATAGCTACCATAGTAGGAACATTTACAATGGTAGTCAAAAGTGCCCCAGAACTGTTTGCTTTTCTACATTCTTCTTCAGAACTTCAACAGGACAAAGACATCGATAAAATAATATTTCCTACTATGGTAGTCAGTGGGTTCTAACACCGCCCGGTTCTTAACACGCTCATTCTTAATGAGTTTGTCGCGCCGCATCCAGTGTGGACAAAATGTAAAATTATAATGAGTTCTAATGCGTTTATAATGTCTTTTGTCGTGTCGGGTCGCGCCAGGTATAGACAGGGTGTAAGAACTGTTTGGTTACAAGCATTCTTCCAAATATCTTTCTCTGTGTTCATCAGAACAAAGAAATGTATGCAGATCTGCAACAACTAGAGGATGAGTAAATGAAGACAGAATTGTCATTTTTGGGTGAACTGTTCCTTTAACCTTCCTTACGCAAGATGTCTTTCATCATTCATCATAAATGTAGTAACTTGTTCAGCCTTTAAAATGATATCATCAAGGCCACTTGCTTTAAAACCAACATCTAGCAATAGATCTGTTCCCATTACTGTATATACGATCACGTCCCGTTACATTTTAATGCCTGTCAACGAATGTTTATTTTTCACTTGTCATCATCATCGGCTGTCTGTTGGACAGTCAGCTGAATGCTTCTCTTTAGCTGTTCTTAACAAGCCAGTCCAATATTGTCCTACAGAGTAATTTAAGTGACCTGTCCTTTCTATCTTTTAAGAAGTAATTAACAGAAGATTGTCATCTCGTACCTCTGACTTGCTAGAAAATGATTAGATCCAGTATTCATTTGGGGTCACAACAGGAACATTTTGCCAAATGTATTTAGGGGTTTAGTTAGGCTGATCGATAGTCAGATTGACCAAACATGAAAATTATTTCATTGTTTACTCACCCTCATGTCATATCAAACCTGTATGACTTTCTTTCTTCAGCAGAACACAAAAGAAGATATTTTGAAGAACCAAACAACACTGGCCCACATTGACTTCCACTGCTACAAAACCACTGAGACATTTCTCAAAATATATCTTCTTTTGTGTTCCACATTAAATTCGTAGGTTTTGAATAACATGAGGGTGAATTTTTTTTTGAAAAGCAGAATTTTTATTTTTGGGTAACTATCCCTTTAGGGTAGACAAACAGAAAGTTAGGGCTGCACAATAATTTATCGCGATACCACTAAATCCTATTGTAATCGAGCTGGCTGCGATATGCAATGTCTCGATATTTTTTTAATGCGTAGCTTGTCCGTGAAGCATGTCTCTGGGATCAGTAGGAAATGCTGCTCGATCTAAAAGCAGAAAAATACCTGATGAGTAACAGTGATAAAAAGGCATTTCCTAGATTCTAGAACGTGTTATGGTCTTCTTCTGCAGTGCGTATTTGTAGTTTCCGCACGAGAGCGCCCTCTGGCTTTCGGATGCAGCAGCATTTTCCGTACTTCACTCAAAAGCGGTGCATAAATCACGTGATATTTATCGTCGCTTTATCGCGACAGCCCTAAAAGACATACACATGGTTGTTTTCCTGCTGTATTGAGGCATACGAAAACATACTTTCTATATAAATATATAAATCATCCATCCTCTGTTCAGTCTTGGTTGTTTGCCTGACAGGGTCAATACGAGGCCACTCTCTCTATCTATAGGCGACTAAGTTACATATATAATTACACTGAGACATTCTGTCTGAGTTATTTTCCATTTGTGTTATGAAGGTTGAGCAATAAAGTTAATATATAATCAAGGTTCTTTAATCCACAGCGGTGATTTGTGATGCACGTGTATATAGATACGCATCTATAACCTGATGTGTTATTTAACACATCCAAGATATTACTTTTTTTATTCAACATCAATGTATAGTCCCCAAGATAGACAACATATTCTCCAAATTACCATTTGCACTTCTTACCAATTAAGGAATTACAGCGAGCTTCTGATGGCATAAATAAATAAATGAGAGAGTGCAGTTATCCATCACAAATCATCTTAGCCCTCCTGTCATCTTACCCAGCATGCTCCCCTTCCTCAGCTTTAATTAACTTATTTTGGAAGTGCTGACAGAAAAAATAAATATATAACAGTTTAAAAGGAGAGGAGCAGTGTGGGGAGTTGTCATGGAGACCCGAAGCATCTGGCAGCGTCCCAAGAGTTTAGCAGCCACTTCTTCCTCTCTCACTTTCATTCTCATTGGAGCATGAACATCTGTCATGCCCAACACAACATTACCTATAACTGCACAGCAGAATCAATCCACTCACAGCGCAGCAGACCCCTGCAATAACACTGGAATACTTGCAAACTGTATTGATGGAGCCATTCACCGTGACCGCGCATTACTTAGCGTATTGCGAAGGGCAATAATAAGTATGGAGCGCATGGGGCCTTATGAAGTTCAAAAGGGACTCGATTTTCTTTGCCTTAAAAACTGAATTTGTCATACTATAGTATGCACTCTAACATTTACAGAAACCACGATTGGAAACACTGCACAAACAAGATTTGAAAAATCTATATTTAATATATAAGTGGCATATACGTTATGACTGGGTTGGCCTTCAAATACTATTGCTGATACTGCAGCTAGGTCAAAAAGGTTGATATCCACTAGTTTACAAGTTTACAACTTGAAATTTGTTCACTTTGATGAACTGCAGTGTGAACTACAAATGTAGTTTTTGAATTCAAAGTCAATCATGACAAAGGTCATAGATATCTTAAAGGAAAAGTTCACCTTCAAAATAAAAATCAGATTATCATCATTTCCTCACCCTGTTGTCATTTTAAACCTGTGTGATTTTCTTTCTTCCACAGAACACAAAAGAAGATATTTTGAAAAACGAAGGTAACTAAAAACCGTCGGTCCCCACTGACTTCTATTGTATGGACACAAAACCAACGCAAGTCAACAGGGACAACAGTTTTCTTTTTTCAACATTTTTCAAAATATCTTCTTTTGTGTTTTGCAGAAGAAAGAAAGTCATACAGGTTGGAAATGACAAGAATGCGTACTGACAGAATTAGAATTTTGAAGGCTATGTAACTATTCCAAGGAAAATAACAATTTTGCATTTAATAAAAAAGATTTGTCTTCTGCGCAACACTAGTGGTTTAGTGCCCATACATGTTTGGTTACCAACGTTCTTTAAAATATCTTCTTTTGTGTTCTGTGGAAAAAAGAAACTCATACAGGTTTGAAATAACATGAGGTTTTTAAAGGCTCCGTAGAAAAAAGCCTATTTGAAATAACATAAAATCAACATGAAATACACAAACGAATCATCAGTGCATGTCCAAATAAACATTACAGAAATAAATTCTTGCAATTTCTGTTTCGTAAAGATGACATCACTTTAAAAATGTTTTTGGTTTTGTATATGTAGTATGTGCTATGAACCAGGGCTGTATTTACTTGTACAACACTAGGCCTATCTAAAACACACACTCTTCAGCCATCAAGATATATATTTAGGATATGTCTTCAGGATATGGGAATCATCACCACATATTGTATCCACACACTGTGTTCCTGTGAAAAATGCACAATTTATCCATTTAGCTACAGCTGTCAATGTAGGGACATATGTTGAGCTCTCCCCAGATACCAATTAACTGCCTCTTGCGCATTATGAGAGCCAAAGAACGGGTTCATATTAGCGCTGTTCAACACAATAGCATGATCCGCTATAGACATGATAGCTTGTCTTTCTGTCTGAAGTAAATACATTAATGAAGACAGCAATTAACGTGAGAGCTATAAGAAATATAAACGAGCACTCATGAGAATGAAAGCCGAATAAAGAACGGCGCCGAATGGTTACACCAAGTGGGAAAGAAACCGGCTTAGAGTGACAAGTCTTTATCTCAGCATTTAAGTGAAAAGAAAACCTTTGGATGCCAAATCATTGTTGGGAGCTGTTCCTGTTTTGCTCTCATTTTTTATGGCGGAAGAAAAAACAACGTGAGTCTCTATTATAGCAACATTATGTTCAGGAGGACATGCTTTTATGGCATTCACACAATGCCTCCATTCATTTCACATTCAAGATTCTCCTGGAGACGGGAGGCAGATGTTGCAGCGAACCGCAGGTTGGGCGACAGAGTTAGAGAAGTTAGAGAAGGCTGTTAATTAACAAGAAGGTGTGCAATACAGAGACAAAAAGACCTGGTTGGCGGCAGCAATTTGGGTTTGTAGTTGACGTCGGGAATGAGAGACCAAATGGACTATCTGTTTGAATGACTAAAGAAACACCACAAGCATCAGGTGTAACACTATGTGGTGGCTAAATTCAGAATCGGCTTCCTTTCCATTCACGAGCATTTGAATTTAATTGGAATAAACCCAACAGGATGCTGAATTGGAGTGACAGAAAGAGGATTCTGCAGCATTTTAACATATTCCACACAGATGTGCAACGGAAGAATCTTAGAATAACAAATATTCAATATTGTTCAGATTTACAGATACACATTTCGCTGTGTGTTTTATACGGTTTCCAATTTTGAAGAATTGAATTCTGTGGTGCCAATTACAGAACGTGAATAATTAATTCATGGGAATTCGTAACAATTTTACAAGGTAGCTATTCGTATGAATTTGTACGTTGCGAATCACACAAAAACGTACAATATTAGAAAAAAGCAATACTGAAGCCTAACCTCGCCCCTAAACCCAACATTACACGTGCAAAAGCAAATCATACTAAAATGCATGAATGAGATTGTACGAATTCATACGAATTAGCCAAAATTAGCCACATGGTAAAATAGTTACGTTTTTGCTGTGAGATCGTGTTTATTTTTCTGGCTTTCCATGGTTTACTGTATAAAGTGGGGACACTTCTAAAAATCTTCTAAAAGAGTACGGCATCTACGGATCCAAAAACAGCAAACACTTTTTCTTTTGTGCGTGTGAGTCATGTTTAATATATTGTATTTATGATCTGAATGCACCTTATAATAATAACTCATAATCACCAGTGGGAAGTTTGGGATTGACTAGATTATGAGATGGGGCGTGTCAGCGAGAATATTGAGGGATCAAAAGATGCAACATTTGTTGTCGACTGAATTTTTTACGGGGTTTTTTTTCTATTTACAAAATACGCTTTCTACACAACTTCTGATACAGTTTACAGTGTTTTAATGAATTAATAAAAAATGTAAAAAAGCAAAACACACTTAAAATGCACATTTTTGTTCTTCGTTTTTTGTAAACAGAGAGAAAATTCGTATTTTGGTACACCACCATCTTGTGCCGACGAAGGAGACTTGGAACGCACCTGACTTGAAAGCGTGTAATACAAACAACGCAGGAAAACTTGACCACATCATCTGTTTTGATCATAGTTCTGAATTCGATCCGGACATAGTCTTTGACTAGCTTCTACTTGCCTAATTTAAATAATTTAAATGACAGTTCTTCTATAATACTATTTCAAAAACTAAACGGCACATGTAAGTAAAAACTCTCACTGTAATTCAAGGTGCTACAAAGCATTTGAAAGCAGCATGCAAGCAATTATTCATTTTGCCAAATTCACCAGTGCTTGTTAGCGGGAACGTAGTATCTAATAGAGTAGAGAGATTTGTTTTGATGTTTGCACGGCTGACTAATTTGCCCACTTCTAATTAATAACACGAGAGCTCAGGAGTCCATGCACATAATATGAGCTTTGACTGTTGTTTGTGCTGTACTGCATCATCACAGCCTACCAGACGCAGTTTGTTCAGTATGATACTGAATCAGCACATATCGAACGCCACGCTGTTGATGTCAGTGGGTCTGTCTAATGGCTCGTAATGTATACAGTGTGACTGTTCTGTCGCAAGTCTGAACGCCTTTCTTTCTGAAACAGCATGAAGTCTACCATTAAAATCAGATTAATCAGAACATCGTCTGGAAATGTGACACATTAGCACTTACAGGCCTCATTCAACTGCTTATGGAACAGGATGCTATCAGCATGGCACAACGGCTCTCCCACATACATTCTGGACGCCTCACCTATGGAATTGTGTTCATAAAATCAAATAGAATGTCAGGCTGGTAACATCATAAAACAGATACAGGGTATTTTCCATTTAAAACTAATCATAAAATCACGGCCTACCTGCAAAAGTGTTCAAATAATGTTGGCTCCGGGGTGTCATTTAAAAAAGATAACCCGGTGTATCTTATACACGACAAAATATCATACAGGTTTTGTGTTAAACACACTTGCGCTCTCGCAAAGAAATTTCGTGTACAGTACACACACAAAACAACAAAAGGCCCTTTCTACTCCCCTCGATTGAGAGCAATCACACTCGAGAGAGGGACATCTGCTGCATTTCCTTTTGTGTGGGTATTTTAGACGGCTCTTCGGGAAAACCACAACACAAAAGGAGTCAAATGTATTTTCTGACCACAGAGGTGAGACGGGCCCACCATCAACGGCCATCTTCCCCACAATGTCTGCAAGAGAGAGGCAATCATCAGACACGCAGACCTCTGATGGGTGAACCCAGAGCCTGAACCTCCTACTCTCTCTCCGACCCTCGCTCGCCGCGCGCCGCTGTGAGACAAAATAGAGCTCACAGCTCAATTATAAACAGATTGACAGACACATTATGCCATAACAACAACTCAGTCGCACAGAGCAGGGATGAACTGAAGAGAAGCTCGACCCCACATTACCGTCATGTCAATGATGGATTGACGCTGGCTAAATCGGGGAGAGTGTACGTACAAGGGCGATTGAAAGGGCCGAGATCGGCTCAGAGGAAATGGGAGCCTGACGGGATCTGACCTTTACAGACCCCAGTCGGTCTTCCGAATATCGTGTGTTAGGGTGCCAGGCTCATGCAAATGTTGACAAGTTATTCTGTTCACGTCTCTCCTAGTGAAATGATAAAAAGCTGTCAGATTCTGTTCGAAGACGTTTACCATCAAAAGATTAAAGGTCAGCCACTGATTTATATGCAGTATGATTTCAAATTCTAAATGAAGTTAAAAGTCAACATTAAATGGGACTTGCAACTTGGTAACGTGGCATAATTGACCAGATTGCAAAAAGCGGATTATCTGAGAACTTTTGCTTAAAGTCTGCGTGAACAAAGTCACAGTTGCCTTTACTTTAGTACTGTGACATATTTCTGAGTGAAACTGAATGAGAAAAGAGAGGGCGTGGCTTGTTTTTTCCACTCAAAGTGGACGGTTTATTTCGAAAAGGAGCGGTTATCGGATATTCTGCCCAAACAGCCAAATTGATGTCAACTGAAAGAAAAGCCAGAGTAAAGATACATTTTCAGACTTTTGATTCACTATTAATGAATTAAATATTTAAAATGTATTTTATGAATTATATATCTTATTTTATATTGTATATTTTATCTATCTATTTATTTGTATTTATTCATTTATTTATTATTGATTTTTTGGATGTAACTATTTATTAAATACTGATTTTGGTTTCATGTTTTATCGACTTTATTTTATTTTTGATGTTAACTATTTATTAAATACTGATTTTGGTTTCCTGCATCTAAAATGTTTATTTAATTTGATTTTTTACACTTTTTATTTAGAAACACAAAGACAACACTAAAATAATCTGAAAAAACAAAGCGGGGTGGGATCCGTAAAAGTTCAAACCAGCATTCCCCATTTGAGCATAAAGGCTCTCACGTGCCAACCGCTAAGCCACTGTACTAATAGAGGAGGGTCATATTGATGGCCCTTCACTTTTTGCTCCTGCTTCTGGCCAGTTTCCAAGAGACCAATGGAGGACAGGTCACTATGGATGAGGAGGTTCACTTGTGTACATTGAGGAATTAACTGCGTGTCTCTTTTCCCCCTGGCTTTCTGCTAAAAGCCCATTAATAAAGAACATGACAGGGTGAGGAAACTGCTGCCTCTAGCCACCAGCAGGACCTGCTTTGACCTAATACACAGTCCAAGAGATGCAGCCAGCGAATATCATGTCTCTCTTAATGCATCTCCCTACTGTTCAGCTCATCCAGCCCCCTCAATAAAACACACAAAATAAGAATGAACAATGAGGAAAAGCAGAAATGTCAGCTTTTGTAATTTTCCAGCATCGTTATGCAAATCGCACAGTATATTTTCCAGTTGATATACTTTCAATAAGATCATTCCCAGTGGGAAGTGAAGTAGAAATTTCATTGTGAGAAAGAGGTGATCATTTTATTTATAAGCCAAGCCAGCGTGAGAAACATAACGCATTACAAATTAGGTGATTAATTCGCTGTCATATTGAGAACTTGTGAAAGCTGGGGGCACCGTCATTGTGTTTTATTGTGTTTTTATAAATGCATTACAGGGTTTCAATCAATATTTTCTTTGCTCTTACACACAATCATATGCTATTTTCAGCAGGAGGCATTGGGAAAAATAGTACACAAAAAAATGCTGTAATTCAGGTCGTGTGCCGTAAACGTATATTAATGTGATCATAATTAAAACTTGCTCATTATGTAACCAATGCAGTATAATATCCTACAAGATGATATGCTTTTACAGTACAGTGAAAATTTACCGTACCAAATAAACTGTTCTCCGGCAGTTCATTTCCTGTTTTCAAGCAATAAACGTCCAATAAATGCAGAGCCTTATAACATGAAAAACTCACATTCTCTACAATGATCACACAACCACACAACTCAGCAAACACAACCGTGTTCAGATGCTAAATGTGCAGGAGTTTGATGATGCTAAAAACAAGACCCTAAAATAATAAAGGAAACGGTTTAAACGGCTTTTGCATAAACTAAAGATGCATGCTAAAAAAAACAAGACACTATAAAATAAACGTAATAGTTTTTACGGCTTGTGCGTGAACTTAAAGAAATGAAAATTCTGTAATGAATTACCCCCCCTCCAAGTTGTTGCAAATCTGTATAGATTTAAAAAATGTTAGCAACTGACATTTCTACAGAATTGACAAGCAAAGTATAGAAAAAAATTATGGCATTTTTTCTGTTAAACGTAAAATTACTGTAGATATTTTGAAGAATTAAGGAAAGCAAACAGTTCTGAGGAACTTTGACTACCATTTTATTTTTTCCTACTATGGTAGTCAATGATGTCCCAGAAATGTCAGTGGCTAATACTTTTCCAAATATCTTTCATGTGTTCAACAGAACAAAGACATTTATACAGGTTTGGAACAACTTGAGGGGCGTAATTCATGATAGAATTTTCATTTTTGGGTGAAGTATCCCTTTAAAAATGTCAAACACTTGTCTTAAACTACTGACAACAATATATGAATATGTATTACATTCATCACATGGGGGATACCTTAAAACTTTACACACTACAGTAGACTCAACCCTGGTTACATAAAATACAACAAGTGGTAACAACCAACTTACAAATTAGTAGAGATAAATATCTATTAACTATCACAACAATTAACAACATAAAACTCGCAAACAACCAAACAATGCAACCAAATCATTTATTCATGCCCTAGTGCATGCTGTGATAAGAATAAATAATTTATTTTTTATTTTTAACTGTTTTAACTGGTCTACATTTTTATACGAATAACTAATAAACACAGAAAATTATGTTTTTAGCATAATTTTTTATCCATTCCATGATGCCAAGCTAATGGTGCGCGTCCCAGATCGTAAGCATGTCCTTTGACAATGGTTGGATGCTGAAAAACTGTGGGAAACTACATCGAGGGCACCATTTTCTGACCTATTTTAGCACAGATATATTTGGGAGCAAAGAAGAGATGAACAATGAACAGAGTAAAACTGTGTATCTCTGTTGAAGAGACCCAGTTTGATTTGAGGGAACATACATTTCCCGAAACGTTTCTAATGTACTACACCATAAAGAGTGCAACAATTGGACAAAGAGCTGCGCCGTTGGCCCAAAACGGCCACTATTAAAAGCAATAAAAGATGTCAATGGGGTTGAAATCGATATAAAAATCCTACATTTGTTCATTAAATCATGCCTCTGTATGTTAACGCGCGTCAGCGTTTTTAAGCGTATCTAAAAAGCCTCTTCACGTCGTACTAATACGAGCAAATGCAACAAAGGTTATAGCTGAAATGGATACCCCAGGGCCCACACTAATGTATGATACATGACATGAATTTTGCGAGGTAATTTGTGAACTTAAACCTGTTTGAGTGACTGACATGTCATTTAACACAAGCAATAGGGAAAACAGAGAAAAGTGTCTATTCAACCAGTTCATTTTCAGAAAGTGCCACTCTGAATAATTTAAATTTACATCTAACATTTTCATCCGACCCACTTAAGTTGCAGAACCGCACTGAGGTGTAGAGGCGATGAGATGAGAGTTACCGGCCGTAAAAACTCCCTCCAGAGATGGAAAATATCACAGGTGGTGGAGACGGTAGGGGTTGTCCAAATCTCCACCGGCCGAGTGAAGCCCGTCGGCTGTGGTTGAATAAATGGGGCTGAATGCAATATGGCGTGTTTTTCCCTTGGCCTAACAGTTTGACCTCCTTGTATGAGTCAAGTACCAGGAGAGCTTGAAAATAATTAAGGATCAAAAGTGACGAATACCTATCCCTCCATACTGCCCTGGGAATACGTATACATACGCTATGCAGAAACCTCAAAAAATTGGATTTGTTTTCCAAAGATCTTGAATCGCAATAAAACAGACAAGGTAATAAATGGACTCATAACTGTGCACATAAAACCTCAAATGATGCTACTAAAACATTAAAGCCAAATAAAAGAACAAATAAAAAGCCAATGTTCTCTCCATCTGTGCAGGTGTGTCGATGAGCTTGTGTATAAAGTGTGTTGGATGTCATCGGAGATGCGGTGCTCGACCATGACTAATGCTGGTGCCCGTGCAGACCGGCTCAGAGGCCTGGAATCTGTGTCACCCGCTCCATCTGCTGACCTCCCTCCTCCAAGAATGCACTCCACACCCCCACACGGTCACCGAGCGGGACTCTCCTCCAGCTGGAGGTGAACTCGGAGGTCTCTCTTAATAACTACCGTGCCAATGCTGCCCAACCCACATCATAGAACTAAACCTCAATGCGGGTAATGCAAAACTAACAGAGACTGTTCAGGGTCAGGTTAACCGGAAAACAACCAAAAATATACACGGCTTCAGGAAGATCGAACGGTCGGTCACCCATAAGAGAGAATATTTACAGATGAGATGTCTTTAATATCTTATATGAATCAATGCGGTTAAAAAGAGAGCAAATGAAATCCTAAAGGGGTAGATCCTCAAAAATGAAAATTCTTTGATCATTTATTCACCATCATGTCATTTCAAACCTGTGACTTTCTTTCTTCTACACAACACAAAAGGTGATATTTTGAGAAACGTTGGTAACCAAACAACTTTGGACCCCACTGACTTCCACTGTCAAAACCACAGGTTTCGAACAACAAGATTGTGATTTTTTTTTAGAGGAACTATCCTTTTAAGTCTAGTCTATCACAGATATTTGTCCTGACTGAGAGAAACACTCACAATGTCACAAATATGAAACATACACTTGGTTTTTCAACATGGTAATAAGCCACAATTTATGTTACACAGCATCTTTCTAAAGTCGCGATGACAAACTCAATCGATAAGCAAACTTGAGTCTAGCAGTGTGGCACGACCTTGTTTTTCATCCGCCCAAACTGACAGAAAACGGTATTATAAAACAATGAAAATGGGCTGTTTGGCTGACTGACATGAAAGACAGAGTTCAAAGGCACAGCGCATTACAATGAATTGCATCATATGAGACACCAGAGATTTAGTTACTCAGGAATATGACTCACAGATATGAATGGAGGACCGTGAAAACCTGCGTCTTGATCACGGTTTGTTTAATCCGGTCTGACACGAGTTAGATGGCGAACAATGCGGGAGAGGGAACGACAGCGAAGAATATTTATGCACAAACAAACGCCCAACGTAAACAACAATCAATTGTTGTTTTTTAAATAATACCAACAACTATAAACGAAAACAATCCACTCTGATTTGAGGACACTTGTTTACCCCGTAAATTTGGGGGCCGTGGAGTCGATATAACATGAGCTTGAATAGATTTTCATAGGCTGACCGTGACAGGCTAATTTGAGCTTCATTTAAAGAAACGAAGAACCGCAAGAATTCAGCCTCTGATCACCACAGATCCGCAACACCAGGCTAAACACAGGGCGTTTCCCTCTGGCAGGGGCATAATAATACCCTTCTATTTTGGTACCGGCAGATGGGAGGTTATTATAAGTTACGCTCCAATTTCCCTCCCTTCATTTTCAAACTGACTATAGAATTGAATTTTGTAGGGACGCTACATTTACTCAAGCCCAGGTGTCATTACAGGGTCTCTTGACTTTCACCACGAGCCGGGCATAGAGCTAAACGCACGCTGGGTGTGAAACATGTATAGATGTTATTGTATATACAATACAAGTCAATATGCACATAAACTCTCTAAATATCGCTGTTGTTTAGTGCAATCACAGAAGAAAAAGACCTTTCATTTCCTTTTTATGATCTTTATATTGAAATATATAACATTGAACAAAACATTTCCTATGTATAACCAGATATTTTAGACTAGAGATTGAAACACATTCAGCCTTGCAGAAACAGATGCATGCCTGATGCCGAAAACATGCCCTTCCAAATCAAAACGCTCCATGAAAACACCTTTCCGTTTGATTGATGGATGCAGACATACAGCCGCCGAAATAAATAAGAGACCAAATTTTTTTTAATCAGCATTTCTAGATGTATTGTGGTCATTCCAGTCCAGTGTCCGTTGAATTTCAACAAAATCAAACCTCAGAAATGACATAAAGTTTTTGTTTTTCATGCAGTATTTGAGGCATCTTTTCTGTTATTTTTGACCTGCTTCTCCAGTTTTCATTTTCTGCAAATAAATGCAAATAGAACAAATATTTGCATTTGAAATTTGTAGTTCACTGTAAAAAATCCAACTTGAAAAATGTTCTCCCTACAAAGATAAAGTAACTGGAACATAGAATTTTTAGTTAAAAGAGTCAAATGATTGTTTTGCATATACTAAACAAAATGAGCCTAAACATGTTTTTAACGATGATTATTTTGTTGACTGGACTTAGATTCTCAAGTTTTTGTCGAAAATGCCTCAGAACGTTTGCCCAATTTACAAAACAGTGTATTCTGAACAAACAATATTGCAAGAGTTTGAAAGTTCCCAAGATGCATTGCAGCATGTTCAATTCAGTGTTTCTTATTTGTTTTTCTTTTAAAGGTTAGTGTCTTGGTTCTTGCTGGCTTAAATTTATTCTTTAATCTCGTTGTTACTGTTAGTTATCTGTTGTGTTTACAGTTTTTTAATGAATGATGGTTTTTGATTGTTACCATGGTTGAGGTTTGTGTGTTCAATGTTGAGGTGTAAGTGCATGACATAAAGTAAAAACCGCAGTGGTGTAAAGTATTGGAGTAAATGTACTTAGTTACTTTACTTAAGTATCTTTTTGGCTACTTTGTAGTTGTACTGAGTATTAAAGATATTAGCAACTTTTACTCTCTACTTAACTACATTTTTGAACAAGTATATGTACTCTTTACTCCACTACATTTGTAATGACTAATGCAATTACACATTACATTTTGCATGGCACCTATCTTATAATTAATATCGCCATTTACAGGGCAATGAAGGTACTACAATCTTGTGGATTTTGCCCTAACTTACAAAAACTTGTCAACATGTCTTCTTTATATGAATATGAGTGCAGTATCAGGTAGATGTCAATCGCTGGCGGTTTAGACACGGTTAGCCCTTACCCGCTATTTCTACAGTAATATATTGGCAACACTGTTGCCAGCTAGTTACTGTAGGTCACACATCTACAAAAGCTCTTATTTTTAAAACTAACTCTTCCTAAATGTGCTCTAAACATGTTTGCTCAAAATTTGACCATATGGTGGGACTATTGCCATGAAGTGATGTAAACCAGTAAAAAGAATGTATAGTATTTCAATTTTCAAAAGTGCTCTCACACTATATAGACAAAATATTAACCTATAGAATGAGTCGGACACAGAGAAATGAACAATTCACATATGAATCTCAACAATGGTGACAATCAACTGAACAGCTTCATGCTGCAATGCATGCTGGGTACATAGTACAAAACTCATTCATGATTGTTTGTCACCATTGATGAGGTTTGTATGTCAAGTGTCTAACTGTGTCTCAATTGCAAAGAAAGATTTTCTGACAGAGATCTTTCCATTATAACATGTAATCACTTTACCAAACATATCTTAATAAATCTTAAATGCTATATTATTATTATTTAATGATTGAATTCTTTCAGATGTATCTTCAGTTACTAAGCAAACATAAAGTTGCGGTTCCTGTAAAGTCCCTTTCAGTGTTATTGTATAAGTGTACATTTTAAAGCTACAAGAAAGTCAAAGAGTCCAACCAAAGCAAACACTGATCGCCATAATGGTGACTTAAAACATAATTGAACCACTATGAACTAGAGTTAAATCTCAATAAGATCTTACACAGATGACAGAAATAAAGTGAAAGTGGTGTCTGTAATATGTGAAGATGTTATTGATGTTTGTGTTTAATTCTCCTCTGGTGAAATCTTGACAGATTTATTGTGTTCATCTGTTATTTACACTTGTTCATCTAAGACTGTGTGACTTAAGTGCGTTAATAGATTCTTTAATAATGTATCTTCAAACAGCCATTGCAGTAGTTTACAGTAGCTGACAACAGTGTTGCCAATATATTACTGTAGAAATGGCAGGTGAGGGCTAACAGTGTATGTGAAATGAGGACATGACTGCAGCTGGCCATGAGGCCCAAACCAGCATGTCCAGTGCAAAAAGGCTTTGACTTTTTAATTCTACTTAACATTACTTTATTTATCTGTTATATTGAAGAGACCTTTTTGAAGGACTTTGGTTTACTTATGAGCACTTGAGCTTAAATGAGATTTAGGGTGTTTGTAATGATGTAGGTTATGATGTCGGCCATGATTTGTTGCAATTTTGAGGTGTTCAGTCTTATTATGATTTAAGAAAATAAATGCGATTGCTCTCCTCACAAATCGACTGTTTCTAGTTTTTCCACTGACGTGTCTCTTAAGTGTTGAGGACTAGTGCTGCTTTGAGCCTACATTCAGTATGAGTAAAATACTCAAGTACTGTTCAAATCAGATACTCGAAGACTTTTACTAAAGTCGTTTTGGAATTGGTGACTTGTAACTTGTAATGGAGTAATTTTCACTGCAAGGTATCTGTACTTTTACTTAAGTATGGTTTTCAGGTACTCTTTACACCTCTGAAAAACCGGTATAAATGCACTCAACACAAACTGTTCTAACAGTTATTTGGTCAAAGTTTCGGTCTGTTTGAGGCAGAAAACAAGTAACTGTAGTAAAAGACAAATACATTTGTTTATTTTTAAATCTATATTCTCTGTTCTCTATATATCTTCAGCCAACAAAAAATAGTTTGTTCTGTTGTTCATTAGGTAAACTTGACTATGTTGTGACAACTAATGACTTAAACATAATTTTTTAGGTTGGGTGAACTTTACTCTTTGTTTGTTGAGGTTGCCTTATTATTTTAAGTTGACTCAACTCTTTTTTTACAGTGTTCACAGAATAAAACAAAATAATCATTTTACCTAAACTCAAATCTATATATAGTCAAATAATTGAAAAAATGGTCTCTACATTTTTCCCGCGGCTGCATAACACACAAACCACGACCTCCTTCTGATCATTTCTGTACACACCAAACAGCCATCAATCCTGCATGAGCTCACATTTCTTGCACAAAAATGTCTGTTTACACACACAATCCATAAACTTGCCTCTCACTGGCCAGTGTTTCATTTTCCCAATTATCTCTTCTCTGTCTAACATGAATAAACTAATTAACCAATGCCGCCATCTAAACCAAACATCCCCAAACCAGAAAAGCCCCCCGGAGCTCAACGCTGGTAAACAGATGTGATCGAGCCTGTTATTAGACGTCCCGGCAGCCAAGGTGCGAGCATTAGAGGTCCACGCGTCTGTGTGTGTGGCGGCGACCCGCTCTGTAACCGGATACCAGGCAGTCTCCTGGTCCGCAAGACCAAAGCAGATTGCTGGAGCAGACCACAAATGCTGACAGATGGCTCCTCAACCTTTTCACTGGCAGCCTTGGTGGTAGCGAGGGAACTCGACGAGAAAACCACCCATTTGGAAGTATTTTTGGAGTTGTTGTTCCTGTTTCTAAGGGCGAAATATTTTCAGCATCAGCTTTTAAAGCGGGATGCTGAGAGCAGAGCGCTTTTGAAACTTCAGCCGGGCCGTGTTTGCTAAACACAAAAAAGCATATGTATCTACTGAGATCATCATATCTAATTTGACTTGACACTTCTAATTAAAATCTCACAGGAAAACGCCACGGGTCTTTCATCTGTGGCTTTCAATTTCCGTCGCGGCAGCATTGTTTTCCTGGCAAAATTTGTTTTGGTTATAGTCGTCTGATTGCATTGTATTTTAATTTAGTCACATTTTAATCTTGTTAATATTGTTAGGTTTGGGTTCAGCACAAATGAATAACAGTTGTCAATGGAAACAGCTTCAATCTAATTTGGTACATTGATCTGTAACGTTGACTCTATTTGCCTGCTTCACTGGCTCTTCTACAGTACTTAGATAGTCATGCATAGTTATGATGTGATATTGCTCTGACTGTGCTAATGATACTTACATAATGATTCTTATGACATTATCCTCCCATCGGTATTCAGGGCTGTATGTGGCATTAGACTTTAGCTAACAGTCTAGGTTTGTCCTTTATGACATATTTGCTTCTGTATGCGCTAATGATAAAGCAAGCACATGCTTTTGTTTTCTTACTTGTATAGACGGTTTTATCGGAAGTTAACTTCCGCTCTGTTTTTGGTTATAATATAACAATTTATTTTAGATTTAATTTATATACATATTCATTTATTTTAATATTTTATTGTATATTCATTGTATTAAATTAAATTAAAACTAATTAACAGTTATTGACTCTTTGCTGAGGTCGACCGGAAGTTAAGTTTGGGATGCACATAAAACCCCTGAAACCTAGCTATATAGCTACTGTAACATACAGTGCACACAGTCTAACATTTATGAATATATGGTTATTTCAGTATAAATCAGTTATTTCTTACATTAGATAATCCCACCAATTAAGCTGCAAAACATAGTCAACAACATCTGAAACACATTCACCTTTTTTTCCTATATGCAGAAGGAAGGTATGAACTTAATATATGTCACATCCACTGAAAAAAAATACAACATCAAAATTATTTTCAGGTTTTCTGGATTTTATTTAAGCAAAATGATCATTTTTTTGTTTCAATCTGTGAACTAGTGCCAACATTTCTACCAAATTCCAAATGAAAATATTCATTTTAAGTGCATTAATTTGGAAAAATTCAAGACAGAATAAACTGGACAAAATGTAAAAAGATGCAATTTTTGCAGATCTTGAATACTGCAAAGAAAACAAGTTCATATTCATGTTTAAACAACGCAATACTAATGTTTTACATGTATTTTAGGATCGGTTAATAAATGAATGGAATAAGCCTGACTTTTTTCAAAACTTTCATACATCTTTGCATTCTCACAGCCTTTCACATTACATTCACACAATGCATGCAGAAATACTGATTAAAGGCAAAATTGAAGTGGTTTCTTATTTTATCCTGGATATAAGATATACCTAACATATCGACGACATGTCCCTTCACCTGTTACATTTTGACCAGCAGAACACCATGAGGACCATTAAGGTCTTTATACAAGTTTGGGATCTGTTGTTTAGAGATTTCCTTCACCCAGAGGTTTAACAAGAAGCCAATGTTAGGAAAAACGAAATACTCAAGGAAGACATAAGTCTCATTAAAGCTCATAAAGGACATCCCTAATAAGATCCTTGGCCCGACATTAAGGAGCTCTGTGGTGATGGCTGATTAATTGCAGGTGCAAAAGCTTTGGAGAGCGCTTAGCTTCGGTGGAAGCCATTCATCCTTCTGTGTCCTTGCAGATAGGAAATATCTGGCAGGCCTATGGTGGGTTCACCATGGGGAGATACGCTCGCACCTTTAAAAACAGCTCCATCGTTTTAGCCCATAATGGGCTCTTTTCACAAAAGGAAGTCGAGGCACGGTCAGTGGCTTTATTCGAGGCAGAAGTCAAACGGTCTTTTAAAGGCACAGAGATGCTTGAACAACAAAGCTCTATCAAATATGTTTGCGAAATGTATGTACATTCAATAGTTCAGAGCTCTCTAAGAATTGAGAGAAGAGCTTTTCACAGCATCATGAATCCTACGGCATGCATGGTGGGGTAAAATCAGCAAATGCACTCAAAAAGTTTCAACGTATTCATTATGAGCCACCCAGGATGTGAATGCAAATTTAACTATTTGTGTGTGTGTGCCCAGAAGCTGTCAAAGGAAAAAACAAAACAGCTAAAGACACAGGGGTCACATGGAAAGGCTGGCACGGAATAATTGTGAGAGACCCGTAAGAGCTGTGTAGAAAAGGTTGACCTGAAAATACAAAGTATCATGAAAGCAGAGGTTAACCCCCCGAGCATCATCATCAATGACTAACGTGACTCTCATGTCATTCACTTGAAGTAAAACAAGGAAAACCACAACAACAATTTAATAAAGTTAAAGGTTCAGTGTATGAAATTTAGCGGCATCTAGTGGTGACGTTGACTCCACCCCTCCCTTTCGAAGCACTACGGTGGCTGACAGAGAACTAAGATGTTGTCACGTTTCCGAAATGCATATTTACGAAATGCACTCTGTGCAGCAGTTTGTCCGTTTAGGGCTACTGTAGAAACAACATGGAGAATTCCATGTAAGGGGACCCGCGGTGTATGTAGATAGAAATAACTCATTCTAAGGTCATAAAAACATAGAGCTTCATTATGTAAACTCTTTATACAACTCTGAAGACATAATTATGTACAGTATCGTAGATCCTCCAAAACATTACACACAGCACCTTTCGAAAAACTTTTTTGCCATGAAGTTCCAAGATAGCCCAGATTGAAAATGTGGCACCCCATTTCAATCCACCTTTCCTTTTTAGCGAAAACCCTTAGCACCGATTCAAAGTCACTTCTCAGGGGCCCGGACGTGCCCAGACTATCGTATATATCACACGTCATGTGAACTAACCAGCTAGACTGATAATGATTTAAAAGGCTTGAGGAGACAAGCCCCTTTAAAAGGGTTGTGACAGCATGCCGGCGAGCGCCGCGGTTCTGACAGGATGTTTACATCACGGAGCAATACATCCGCATGTCACCTTCAAATAGGCCGTGCTTGACTGAAAGCCTGATTGGTCCCATAAATTCTGACTCTAATTACATCTGCGACAGAAAACAAACCCTCTCCCAGCCTTTCGGACAACTATTAAAAGAAACAAAGAACGGTGTCATCGCATCACTTTGCATACGGTGACAAGCGTATATGTCATTGTGATGGCTTAATGCACCATAATTAGGCCACTGCAAAAGTATGATAACGTCCGCCATCAAAGCGACACAGAGGTTTCGATGGGAGAGACTGAACTGAAGTCAGTTAAGAGACTTAATGAATAACAGAAAGGTGACTGACTCGCAGAAGACAAATGGGGGAGAGGAAAACAAACATACATTTTTGTCTGTACATGACATACCCCTGTGTCTCCGAAACCATCATGCATAATTATACATAATCACCGAACAAGGAATACCTCGCGCCACGAAAATCCCACACCACCCGGAACGTGTGCTTCATCATAATAATAGCTATACTAACTAACCAATTTAGGCCGATAAAGAATGAAGCAAAGGTCCGGCATGTGCATTTAGCTTTAAGTGGAAGCGTTTGTGCTTTGTGAAAGCAAGAATAAAAACATCTAATAATGACAAAATGATACAACACAGATACAATATGACCTTCAACGTTCGAAATGATTTTTCCAAGTGAGAGATGTTCTTGGGTCAACATACTTTGTATGTTGAACAACATTTTGTATAAAAAGCTTATAATTACCCAAACCCTAACCATAATTTATCTTTAAAATCAGAGGGAAATGATGTCATTCATTTAAAACATATTTCAAATATGCACAATTACCTATATTTTTATCTATGAAACACATTTTTAAAGTGTTTTACACAGTGTTGCAGTGATTATTATAAATGATTTATTCGTGCACACATTATTATTTTTTTTTCATTTGCACTTGTAATCTTTAATCAAAAACATTAAGCTCTTCTCCCCCTCTCAACAACAACTCTTCACCACATGACGTCAGCAACAAAAAAGAGGTAGGCCTATGCTGACTGTCCAATGGCCAGGCATTTTTAGCCCTCCCCTGCAGGCCCAATTTACAACAAACCAATCAAAAAGGGAAGGGCAAAATAAAGCCCCGCCCTACATTTTTTCTCATTTCAGAAGCCGTTTCATGGTGACTTTAAGAATATATCTTCTTCAGATCAAAACCTTTTTAAAGGGGTCATATGGCGCGAACATGTGTTTTTCGGTGTCTTTGGTGTGTTATAAGTTGCCCATGCATGTATTAGTAGGGCTGTCACGATTATGAAATTTGGCTGACGATTAATTGTCTAATAAATCATTGCGATTATGACGATTAATTGTCTGTTTTAGAGCTTTGACTTTTAATTCTCATACATTTTTTATTCAGCTTTGAAACTACCATTGTTCTGAATATAAAGACTATGTTCTTTTTCTTGGAAATACATAAGAAAAAATTGTGTCATCATACTTAAGGTTTAGGCTTTTACTTGTCAATAATACAACCGCCAAATACTTGTAAATGAAGTAAATTGATCAGGAGTGAATTGAAGCCACCATTAAAATACTATCGGTCATAGAAAAGCTTCTAGTCTGTTTTTTTTCTCACTTGCAAGACTACAATAAAAGTTTACTTCTATGTTAATGAGATTTTGGTAGACTGGTTTTCACACTGAAATAATATGAAATTGTACTGCAGGTTATTTTTATGGTATATGCTTTAGTTTTTTTTTAAAGTGATTGTGTTGTGGTGGTACATTTTACAAGTATTACCATGCTTTAGTTACAATATATACAATAAATTATGCAATATGCAGATGCACTACAGCTCCCCCTAGTGTCTTCTACAGAGATGTGCAATAATTGCAATGATCTGAAACCATCGCGATGAGGTCAAACAATCACGATGAGACGATTATTTAATAATCGTGACAGCCCTATGTATTACACACGTAAAATTGCAAAAATTTTAAGTGTTGGAACAAAAGATGCATTCTATCTAAAAGCAAATGCTCACCCAGACATGCCTGAAACGCCGCGTGTAACCACACCCCCACAAATCTACATCAGTTCGTGGTATGATTTGACTAAGATCGCCCAAATATATACGCAAGCAAGGTGGGCGTACCTGTCAGTACAATTGCTTTGGAACCTGATGTTCCAAATATGGTAAGAGGCGTTACATTTCCGTCACACGCTTGCAGTATTCGACCAATCATTACGCACTGGTTAACTGGCCAATCATAGCACACCTCGCTTTTCAGAGCGATGGGCTTTGTTAAAAATCCGCAGTGTTCTAAAACAACATTGTATATTGTTATATTTCCACGTTGACTGTGATTTCCATATCAGCTCGGTTGGTAATTGTCCAAATAAACTAAATTTATGCCTAACTTCAGCCAGACACAAGAAAAGGCCAAACATCTCAGGAATGAATTACATGTTTCAGCAAAAGATGTTGAGGACCAAAATCAAGAGCAGGTACTCACCCCAGCAAACAATTGCATGTGCTTTAAAATTGTGCAGACAATCGCTATTTACTGCTATTGTGCAATCAGGATTTCTTCATCTTTAAAATCAGCAGTTTTTTCCCCCGTGGTTCACGCTGCCCCACAAATGCCAACATGTTCAACATTCTGAAGTTGACTGTTTGCTTACGATGGAAAACACAGTACAAACACCGATTAAACAAAACCCAACAACCATTAAAATTCAGTGTTTGTCAGCATTTGCTGGGGCAGGGCTAACTAGCCTTCTGAAAGATTCATCCGGACAGCTGTTTCACCTGAGCTGTGTTTATGAGACTATCCTAAATGTAATTTGAATCATCCCTGTCAAATCATCCCTTGTACTAGCATGAATAAACAAATACGCAGCTGTGACGACCGACAAATCTCATCAAATGATTTAATTAGCAGTTAGTAGATGACCGTGTGCGTTAAACTTTCATTATCGAACACTTCATGGTCAGGCGGTTGCGATTTTTGGTTGGCGGAAAAGATAAATGTCCTTCGGCAAAGATGTGAGGAGTAGACACAGAAATGAGGGTCCGTTCAAAACCACATGACAACAAAAAAACAGACCGAAGAATCAGATTGATAAGGACTGCAGTTATGGTGTTATGTTCGATAATATGGAAATGAAACAAAAAATATATAAACATCTAAAAGACACTTTTAGTAATTTCTATGTAATCCTTCATCTGCTGCAATACTATTAATGTCTAAATTATTTTTATCTGGGACATTTAGTTGCAAATCGCGATTAATCGGAATAATTATTATCGTGTTTTGATCGTACGAATATGTTTTATTTTATATCAAGAGAAACTCCATATTTCTATTTCCCATTTCAAGCAGCGCACTCTTTGAATGTCCTCATGCTTCTTTTAAAGACGTCTCTTTTTCAGAAACAGTTTTTCTGTCGACGTCGCACGGCTGATAAAATGTGAGGGGCTGAATGAGGTTTTACAAATAATCCAACTTCCATGGCAGCAAACCAATTACTGAGGCTCAGATAACCTCTTCCCTGTCAGGAGGAATTAACCATTGTTTCTCAAAGGCCAGTCGGAGCTCTCCACTATCTGCGTCACACTTGTTGCCTAATGTAAAGTTTATGTGGCATGAAGCATTCAGCTCTTCCTTCTCACTTACTGTATGTTTTGTATGTTGGATGGCTTTGCATTTTGGGATATGATGTATGCTGTAATAACAGTCAACATGAAACCTATGTTGCAATACAGTAACTATGCCAACCGTTTAGAATAAAAAATCAACAAATAAACTAGGGATGTAACAATATTATAGATATCGTGTTATCGCAATAGCAAAATTGTCTCAATATTATTGTGGTCACATGACTGTATGAAACGATAGTTCTTCCGGGCCTCACACAGAGAAAAACTAATAGATATTAGCTTTGGCAAGGTCCATCTGGTGCAATTATTTTATTTTATTTTATTTTATTAAAGGTATTTTTTGGTCATTTGACCCATCTCATACTATAACTCATAGCTCTAAGCAACAGTTATGATTAGAGTATAAAGAAAAGAGGATGCTTATGGTACGTTTCCAAGGCTTTATTTGTCATTTGAAATATTGCAACAAATATCGCACTGTGGGCTTTATACCGAGGTATTATCGCACAGTGAGATTTTGATATCGTTACATCCCTAGTATAAACCTGTATGTAATACAATGTGTAATAAAAACACCATCCCTTCACTCCCCAGTTTCTCTCAATCTTTTAACAAGTGGATCCAGTCGAGTATCTCAGCTATTGGTAAGATTGCATTCTTCTGGACTGAGATGTCTGTTCATTTTCTGGCTTGGGTGTCACAGCCCCAAGAGCCCCTATTATCAGTGGTATACTCTGGCTTTGGTTCACAATATTCTTCCTAGCTTCTCCTTCAATTTGTTATATTTCTCATGCTTGTCACTCTCTGACACATGCTGGTTTTGATCCATGTCTGTGACATATGTATGAAAACGGCGGTTTTCAGCTACAGTGTCTTCCAAAGCTGAAAACGAAGATGTCTGTAAGATGTTTATGATTTAGAATGTATGTAAAACTGCTCTTTCTAAGATGTTTATTAGATGTTTTTATACAGAAGTTGTTCTCCAGATCTTTAGCTAGGGCTGCACGATAATTTATCGCGATACAACTAAATCCTATTGTAATCGAGCTGGCTGCGATATGCAATGTGTCAATATTTTTTTAATGCGTAGCTTGTCCGTGAAGCACGTCTCTGGGATCAGTAGGAAATGCTGCTCGATCTAAAAGCAGTGCGAGTTTGAGTCGCTTATAACGTGCATTTGAAAAAGCAACACCCGTCAAACATGACCATTATAAATATACTTTATTATCATAAAAATACCTGATGAGTAACAGTGATAAAAAGATGTCCATAGGCATTTCCTAGATTCTAGAACGTGTTATGATCTTCTTCTGCAGTGCGTATTTGGAGTTTCCGCACGAGAGCGCCCTCTGGCTTTCGGATGCAGCAGCATTTTCCGTACTTCACTCAAAAGCGGTGCATAAATCACGTGATATTTATCGTCGGTTTATCGTGACAGCCCTAGCAGACATCTTACAGACGTACCTGTGCTATCTGGGATTTGATTAGTATTTATGAGGCACAAAACGGGCATCTCAAGGTTGATAGCATTATATTCAAACAGCAATTTTAACACTATACAACTAGAAAACAACCTCATTTATAAGAGACGAAAACTTAATGATAAACAAGAGGTGAATGAACCATCCAAACAAAACGATTCACTTCACGAAACGAAAATGCATACAGGTATAGAGCTGTCTAAATATATATATATATATATATTTAACATTTGTGTTGTGTTAAACTTCTTCTGGACCAGTATTGTTTACGTTTAGCAAAATGGTCTATACAACCTAAAATGTGATCTGGAGATGTTGCATTATGTCATGCTAAATCTCTACTCACTGGAAAAAAATAGCAACACTGGAAACAGAAATATGTTAGCGGTGACAAACCCTCTCACTGGTGTTATCATCTAATTTACTTCTAAATTTGGAATTCTATTATACACCAAATAAAAGTCAGGCGAAACAACAAACTAACTTAAATTGTGATACTCCCCTGTATTACATTTCTGCCTTTGTATTACACAAATCAATAACCTTGTTAAGCTAAATTTAAAAAGCTATTGTGTTAAATGCTCAAAGCTCTGGATGGAAAAAGACACAGAAGAGCAGAGGAGAGAGATAACATTCCCATTGAATAGATGAGGAGTAAACTACTAGGATCTTTAAAGAGAGACACATTTTGAGCCCAAGCCAGAGTATGATGGCTCAGAATATGACTGTCCTGAAGTTTATCTTTTAAATCCCATCTGAGCCTTAAAAGCCATCACAGACTTGTATCAGAGTGGAGAAATATAAAAGCGAACCTGATTTATTCAAGTGACGTGACCATTTTAATACAATTAACTTAACATCCCTATAACTTTCTTCCAACAGGGAAATGGTTCACCTCTATGGTCTACAACACCTTGGTGAGTTTATTATCAGAACTGTATCACGGATACGTGGCGCATCACGTTAACATCTGTTTAAATGAATGAGACAGGCGCATGCTTCATACACAAGCGTTAACATCTACGGCAAGGATAGGTTTCAGCTGTGTTCTTAATGCTGTGAAATGACATTAATAACACGTCGTGCCTAACAAACACCTATGCAACAGGCAAAGCCGAGTAGAGAGAAAGATCCCATCATGCAATTCTGCCGACCTACGGTTATTCAATCTGACACATTTGATACTGTGCCATTCCTCAATCAACCACAAAGAGGCTTCATTACGCGGACACCATTCCCCCGCCGGACCAGCGATCAATAGACGGTTGATTCGGGTGAATTAATATGATTGCTATGGGTGCATTGTCCTGATTCAACAGTGACAAGTAATAAATGAAGATCCTATTGTAAAACTGTAATTAAGATAGCGTGTCCCAATAGGATAAAGAAAACAGCTTTTGAGCTTTTTAAAAACCTTTGTTACTTATGCATCGAGACAGAAACTGTGTTTGTGGCAATTATTGTGTATTATCGAATCTTTTACAAGTCACAAGTTATACAGTACTGTATATTTTATCAGACAACAGCAAAATAAATTTCAATTTATAGCAACACTATGCCTACACAATAGATATCATTACAAGACTTTATGTAAGCTGTGCACTACAAAGTGTGGCAAGTTACCTAATATTAACCTAACTATTCAAAAGGCTCACAACTTTAGCCACCTTTGCGTGCAAATCAATGCAGTTCAAGCGGCAGTTTCCTAAATGGTCTGTCAGACAAAAACGGGTAGAAGACGGACAAGAAAATGCAAACAAGAAAATGCAACTAACTATAAAAAGGAGGAAGAAACATGTGCTTTTGAAATCAAGGACTGTGCATCCAACATGTATTATAGAGCATATCTGTAATTTGCCAGAAGTTTGCCAAATTATGCAAAAAACAATATTAAGGATTAGAGCTGGGACGATATATCGTGCAATTCTTATGCTCAGTTTCCTCAATGAATTATGGTTAAATGCCACAACATCTAAAAAGCCAGAGGGCGCTCTCACGCAGAAACTCCGAGTATGGAACACAGAAGAAGAATGATTTACACACACAAGTTGTGTCCCAAATGACATACTATATACACTAAGCACTTAAACTATGCACTACGCACTCAACCATGTAGTGTATGATCCCAAATGGAATACTAAACGGATTTATACTAACCGGAAGTATATCGGTTTCCCAGACGAGCACAAATGACGTCAATCACACGGCACAATATGTGCGAATAAAAATAAATGTGTACATTGTACATTTAATGGAGTTTTCAACTGTTTGCCCAACACAACTTTAGTCATCATCAGACAGAAGCGTTATCACTCTGCAGGAGAGTTTTGCTCGAGCAGCATCTGATAGCCCCCGCCCCGCGAAACTGCGACCGTTGGGTGCGTGATGTGTCCACAGTTCATATTTTCGGTTGAAAAAGTGCATCTTCCGGGGTCCTTAAGTGAACTTCTTTTTTGAGAACTTTCAATGTGAACGCACTACTCACACCATTTACAAAATGGCGTAGAATAGTGCACAAGTGTGCGATTTGGGACGCACCCACAGTCCCAGGAAATGGCAATGGTCATATTCTATCGCTGTTCTTCAAACCTTTTCAGGTATTTCCATGATAATAAAGTATATTTATAACGATTATGTTTGACGAGTGTTGCTTTTTTTTTTTCAAATGCACGTTATAAACGACTGACTCAATCTCGTAGTGATTTTAGATCGAGCAGTACTTCCTACTGATCAAAGAGCCGTAGTTCACGGAAGAGCTGTGCATAAAACACAGAATCGATTTTAGAATCGATTAAACGTGTAATCAGTGTGAATCGCGATATATATCGCCCAGCCCTATTAAGGATATTTCAACCAAAAATGAAAATTCTGTCATCATTTACTCACCCTCATGTCATTCCAAACCTGTATGACTTTCTTATTTCTGGAGAACACAAAAGAAGATTTTTAAGATCGCTGGTAACCAAACAACACTGTCCCCCATTGACTTCCATTATACATATATGGACACAAAATCACTGACACCTATCGAAATATCTTCTTTTGTCTTCCAAAGAATGAAAGAGTCAGAAATTCTGGTGAACTACCCCTTAAATACATTTTACTGTTTGGTTTTATTAAACTTGATGCCCAGCATCCTGAAGCAAAAGTACTCAAGACACACTATTCTATAAGAAGTATCCATATGCTTTACCGGATGTTATCATGACTGTGCAGACAGATGTTTCTGTCCCAGAACCTCGTTCTGCTCGAGGTGATGAGATCAACCACTGTGAATATCCAGCATCCTGACATTCTTAGGTATTTAGCAGCTCTATTGAATAGCACCTCCCCTCTGAGTCACCATCTGTATGTTCTATTGATTGGTCACTCTCTCTTACTCAGACAGCTGGAGTCCCACTCTACGTCTCAACTGATCGATGGTGATGCGATCTGCGCTGGAGAATGCATTCACAATGTCACAGCAGATTCTAACTAGCTCGCGCCTCTCTGCTTTAAATATTTTAAAGCGCTGAGAACGCAATCAATTTTTGGTTAAGGGGAGGAGGAAGAGACGCTATATAACCACGAAGACCAAAACAAAAACAAGGCTTAAGTGGTTTTGGGGGTCTCTGGAGACGATGCTGAGACACTATAGGTTCCATCAATGGCTAAGTGGGTCACATCTCATGGAGCTTCGGAGGCATGTCATCGTTCACATGTTTCTGAACATTTTTCACGACAACACTCCAAAGCACGACGAGATGAATTAGGTCATCACAACGTGCGTATAAAGACACGTTCTTAAAGGTCTATGGGAAGCACAACGTTTGTAAACAGATTCGAAGCATATCAGTACAATACAGGAGTTTACCATGATCTCCAAATTTGTGTTTTTTGGAACAGATCTCAAAGGATGGAAGGCAAATCATTTACAGCTAGTTATTATTTAAAGAAATGGAATTCATAAGCTGTTTTGCTTACATAACGTGGCGTACTTTAAAAAAACGGAAATGTTGAAACAGGATGTTCAAAAAAGAAAATTGTGAGGTTTGATTTGATTTTATCCACCTTGAATTGATGAGCTCATAAAAAGTAATCAGGAAATATGACAGGTGGTTGGAAGGGAGGGTAAAAAATGTGTTTTGCATGTAGAAGTGAGAAATTTGAATCAACAATTCATTCATTCACAGATATACCAGAAATCTTCATTTATGCGATAATTCGACCCAAAAATCAAAGATTCTGTCATCATTTTATCACTCCGTATATGACTCTTTCTTGTGTGGAGGACAAAAGAAGATATTTTGAGACGTTTCAGTGGTTTTGTGTCGATACAATGGAAGTCAATGGGGTCCAATGTTGTTTGGTTACCAACGTTCTTTAAAATATATTTTGTGTTCTGCTGAAGAAAGAAACTCAAACAGGTTTGAAAAGACACAAGGATGAGTAAACGATAAAGAATTTTCATTTTTGAGTAAACTATCCCTTTAAGAATGACCCTCACAAATTTAATTTGACTTTTGGTGGCATCAATCAAAATACCTCCCGAAATGACAAGAACGTTACAAACCGATCAACTGTATCAACGCCGTCGAGATGCTACATAGCTTTCCGTAGCTCTTCGGTGTCCGTTAAACCAAGCAGACCGTGAACTTTGTGCCCTGATAAACAATGCAATTTGATTTTTTTCATGGTCAGTGCCAGCCAACTAGGACACGCAATGAGCTGGGTCCATGAAAGACAGGGCAGAATGAGAACAATGACAATATTTATCACAGAAGACAGGAGCCCCCTCCCCTCATCATATTCCACTCTCATTACTCCAGCAGTGTCATGAATGAAGCATTCGCTCACCACTGGGGTTTTCTTCAATCTGTTACAACTAATTGACTATGTGCCGCTACATAGTTCACCACCAGTATCCTTTCCACGGCAGAGATAGTCTATCGGCTTCAAGCATCATTTTGTTTACGGTCTAGTACCGACGAGAGGATACTTCAGCTCTGATGTTTAGTAATACAGAGGTATAAACAGAAAAGCAAGATAGGAGAGGTTTTTGTAGCTCTTTGAATCTTCCTCTGTGCTTGCGTGTGTTTACTCGCTGGAGAGGGTTCTGTTGTGAACGTTATGTAAGTGGATGAGCAATATGTAATAACCTCAATGGAGCTGTATAACAGATTGCAGTCTCATATTAAAATATGGTCTGTCTGTTCAATGAAATACACAAAAATGAAGCAGAATTGTTGAGCTGTCAAAATTATATAACTTTAAAGGCCGCTTTGAACTTAAAAAGACTGCTTTGAAGAGAAATGCGCTTATTCCGATTCAAGTTCCTTAATGACATGGCAAAAAAAAAACATTTAATTGTGCTGCGCAACATCACTTTCTCACAACACCTCATCATCTTCATACTTCTTAAGAAAACTTGTCTCGGCAACTTTAGCATCTGGTATGACCATAATGTAGTGTTGTGCATTATTTAGCAATCAGCACAAGGCCTATTAAGCAGGGATAATGTAAATCTAATGAGCTATAAATTCTATGGCTTTAAATAGAAAGGAAAATCATGCTGTGGAAAGCGAATGCACCGGGGGTATACGTTTTTAATGTACTGCCAATCACCAGTTTGTTGGGATTCAGGCCATTTTGAGAAAACAAATAAGTAGCAGCGTGACAAACTCAGCGCAGGCGTGCAGAAACACAATTCACCGCAAATGGTTTCAAACGCAATTCCACCGCTGCATACACGCTCCGTTTCTTCGACTAGTCTTTTCTCTGCGGGTATGTTTCAGAGGGTTTCTTGCATGATTTTGGAAGATTTTAAATTAGCGCTGATTGTTGTGGGAAGTGTCAGAACATTCATCTTCCATAACATTCATCACGGGCCATCGTGAATTATGCAAAAGCTGCAGTGCGTTTCTAATATTTACAACTCTGGCTCCTCACACACCGATGGAGACTCTACCTATGAGTCACGCTCACTGAAAATTACCCTTGACATGAGGCAATTTACATGAATAACCCATCTCAGTACGATAGCATTGTTTACCTGTGAGAATTGTGCCATATCAGAATTTTTATTATCTCTTATTCTATTTATATATATATATATGGATGAACTGTATATTGTTCTAGTAGGGCAAATGTATATACTGTATATACTGCTCAATATTTGCTGTGTTCCTAATATACAGTTCTTTTCCTGCTTTTCACTGCAGTCTACAAGGTCATTATCTTCTTTATAGTTGTTTGGGTAATGGAGCTTTTTATTATGCAATACATATATTTACATATACATACACACATGCACACGCACACGCACACACATGTTGGGTTTGTTTTATGGGGACATTCCATAGACGCAATGGTTTTTATACTGTACAAACTGTATATCATATTCCCTACCCCTAAACCTAACAATCACACAAAACTTTCTGCTCTTTTAAAAGTTAATTCTGTATGATTTATAAGCTTGTTTCCTCATGGGGACCAAAAAATGTCCCCACAAGGACAAGGATTTTGGATATTGCCATCTTTGTGGGGACATTTTGTCCATACCCATACCGTAGGGTTTACCAGGTACACACACACGCAAACACATATATACAGACATATACTGTATATATATATATATATATATATATATAGTATATTCAGTATATATTCTTTTTTAATCATCTTTAAACACTACAACATCATTAAAGGTTCAGCGAGCCAACAAAAACATTTTTCTCAATTAACATAAGGTCATAAAACTGCATGTGTAATCATTATTACATCTGTTTTGGAGTACAGCATGTCATGCAGGACATCTCAAAAGCATTTCATGTCATATGTATAGAAGAAAGGAGGATAGGCTATAAGAGGTTGGAGGGACTCATATGAGACGATTTAGTGCATTGGGCACATATACAAGGACAGGATTCAAGAGGATGAAATTAAGTGGCTTTTAAGCTTGTAAAGGAAAACCCCTGTCCAAAAAAAAAAACATTCGCATACAGAAACAGAATGCCAAAATGCTGTTTTAGTAGGGCGGCAGCAGCATCCAAAGATCTGTCTCAAACTAACGTGCGCACACTGACTGTAGCTCCTCTCAGGTAATTCCTGCGAGGCGCTGTTAACTGTCAGTTATGACAACTGAGTTTAAGCTTTAAACATGGGCATGCTTCGAAAATGAACGAAACGCCAACAATTTCTTTAAAACATATCTGAAAATGACTCCAAAATGTACAGTATGACAGCATCCAGCGCTATAATATTCAGCGCGCAGTAGGGAGCAGTAACTTGCGGAAAACCTGTTGATGGATGGGAAGCGCACGGAGCGAATCTCGCAGCAAGCTCTGTACCACTGAGGAGCGTTGCCAATGGCAAAACACTCAAAAATCGTTTAAGTATACCAAAACCACATTGGATTAACAAGTACAATACAAGAGTCCATAAAAACCTCCCACGAACTAGAAGAGAACTGTTAAGTTAGAAAAAATAAAAATGCATATTGCGCGCAATGTTTCTGTCACTCTGAAGTAAATTGAAGCGGACTGTTTTATTCTGCAATGCTCGCGTTCGTAATTTAGAAGCATTTACTTCAGGGTAATAAAACATGCTCTAACGTTAAATGTGTTGTTTTATATCACATCACAAAAATCCACAAAGCGCATTTGCAGTTTTTAGATAACCAGCATGTAGTATTGACTTCTGGCTAACTGAAACGGACTTACTCCCTCGCATCAGCAACACAATGCATCCTAAAACATCGGGAGAGTACTTTTCTCATGCCGAAGAACCAAAAACATCATTCAGAACTGTCAAACGTGGTTAACAACACTTACCAAGGCTTTTCCCATGCAGACTGTTCGATGTAAACTATAAGATGCACTTCAATACGCAAATATCTTTAAGAGTAATGTATAGAGAGAAAATACTATATGGAGAGCATCATGCGCAAGTAAATTCCATATGTTATTTACACACTGCCCAAGACATCACACATTGGCGTTCATGCACACTACGCTTGTCTTACCTTTATGCAGAAACGTTGCTAAAATCGCGCAGAAAAAGAGTGAAATAGAGTGAGATCCGAATCCCGAGATCGCCATGTTGAACACCTGCTTCAGACTGGCGGTGCTAAATCACCTAGAGACGCTCGCGGGATAATGAGATGCGGAGAAGGGAGGGAGTAAACACGGGCACATACGCGCGCAACCGCGCACTAAATGTGCAATTCTACTGCAAACACTGTCACATGGCAAATACAAGAAGTGATTGAAAGGTACTTCTACCTTCATGTATTTTAAAACATAATGCCATCTATGACAAATGGTGTTAAAACTGGCTATTGTAACTGTCTGCATTTCCATAGGTGACAGTATGGACAGCATACATTTGTTTCGAATAACCAATAGTTTTGAACATCTCTGAAGTTTAGACTGAATTCAAATGTGTTCATACAATGGGTTTAGAAAGTTCACAATTTGTAAAGTATATTGTTCAATGTACAAAATGTATGTATTGGTCAGATGTGACTGTCTCAAGGTCTCTGGCGCATGCTAAAAATCACACCGTTTCACACATAGACATCAAAACTAGATGCCGCATTAGCATCTGTTTCTATGGGCCGTTATACGTAGGTCGTCCGCCATATTGGAACGGTACGAGCCGGTCTCTGTTGCCAAGTCTGCGGCTTTCCTGAGGAATTGGGTTACTTTGTGACTGTTGCCCCAGTTTGTTTTATCCACAGGTTAGGAGTGGAAGGATTTTGTTATATAGCTGTCAATCTTAAAATGATATTATTTATGAATGAGAAGTTCTGTTATTTGGACTAGAGACGTCAGGCTCGTGATGAAGGATTTTGTTTGACAGATCTGGCAACCCTGCCAATCCGGTCCGTTAACACTAACAGCAAGCTGACTAAGTATGATTATGAAAACATATGTGTTGTTGTGTAAACTCAAACATTATATTTCCTAATCTAACACATGACAACAACGAAAGGGTATCCACTTTTTCGGGAATTAAAATGCACAGCCATGGCTGCGCAGTGTTTTGACATTATAGCAAACTGTGAGTGACGTCGGTGGACCGTTCCAATATGGCGGACGCGTCTACGTGCCTGGAGAGCTTGAATGCGGCATCTATTATGGTTTCGCATACAAACAGCGCCCCCTGTGTTCAAGAGTGAAAATAACAGTCTCATAATTCACAGTGAACTATACCTTCAAATGTTTATCATTACTAATATGTCTTACTATATTACATTTACAGAAAACACCGCAACTGCAGGTACTGAAAGAATAAAACAATCAAACTGTTTAAAGGAGCAGAACAACAAACAGAAGTGACATCACAAAAATATGGGGGAAAAAAATGTCATTGCAGTTGTCCAGCTGCTCACCCATAAATCACGCTGAACACTCGTCCATCTGTGTATGAGTATTTGTAGTGATTTATGAGCGCAATCATTTCGGTTGCATTCTACCGCATTAACCTGTCAGTCATTGTAAGTTAGCTTAATTCAAATTAAATCTTAAGCATCCCGTTTTCCACTGTCTGAAGTACAGATTTTAACATCACATTTTAAGTGTATTTCTTTCAACCACACTACATTACATATCATAGTGTCTATGTTACAGGATATTTTAATCATAGCAATACAAAAATGTATTAACAAGTGGTTCAATAATTACATATTAAGTGCACTGTTCATAGTAATTATTTAGTAGGCCTAGTACTAGCCTATCAAATTCAATACACTGCAATATGATAAATGTAATGTTAGTTGACCTACCTAACATGTAACTAATTATATTGTAAAACCATCATAACTTATTTATCGATTTCAGGTGCAAGCAAAACTAAACTAGTAGTTTAGATTAACTGATAGAGCATTGCATTAGCCATGTACAGGTTATGGGTTTGATCCTCAGGAGACACGCATACTAATAAAAATGACTAGACTAATTAAAGGAATACTCCACCCAAAAATGAAAATTCTGTCATGATTTACCCCTATGTAGTTCCAAATCTGTATAAATTTCTTTGTTCTGTTGAACACAAAGAAAGAAATTTAGAAGAATGTTAGCAACTGAGATTTCTGGGGTACTCAAAAAATGGCAGTCACAGGTGCTCCAAAACTGTTTGTTTTCCTAGTTTCTTCAAAATGTCTTGTTCTAATACAATATTTTTTCTACTATGGTAGTCAATGGTGCCCCAGAAATCTCAGTTGCTAACATTCATCCAAATATCTGTCTTTGTGTTCAACAGACCAAAGAAATGTATACAGATTATACAGGAACAACTTGAGGATGAGTAATTAATGACACATTTTTCATTTTGGGGTGAACTCTATTTGGATAAAAGGGGATGGAAGGATGGAAGTCTTTTTGGATAAAAACATCTGTCAAATGCATAGATGTAATGCGTACAGCCTGCTTTGGCTACAGTCTAAGTTGAATGGTATTATGAAGAACGGTGGTTATTAATATGATGCACTGCAGTAAGTAATTTAGTAGTAAATTACTAAAGTAACTATTTACTTTCACAGTACTGTGGTATTGTGTTTGTAAGAGGATGATTTAAAAAAGAAACTTATGTTGAAGGCTCTAAAACATTGCTACCCATTTCAGTGATTATTAGGTTATTTGTTCCCAGAAGACATCAAAATGTTTTTATTCCACATCCAGTTTTAAACTAGAACTAATTTATTGAGGTTTGAGTTCAAGGTTGCAGCATTTTGTCTGAGTGTTTCTTTATACCCAGCAGTCACAGCCTTTAGTATTACAAATTGGCTGAATCATAGATGACATTAACAACATGACATTCAACAATTCTCTACCGGAACACCAAAGCTAAACCTAACCAAAAAGACTTCTCTGACTCAACCTTAAATATAATTATCAACAACAAAATAGCAGCAAACAGTTTAGTGAAAAAAAAACAGAAAACACACAAACAGAAATATTACAGCCAAGAAGTTCAGGGGATTGGAAGACTGTAGTGCATCATCTGCCCTGTCTGTATTGCCATGGCAGTACAAGTAGCCGAGCAGACAGAATGCCATCTAATTGCTCAATCTATTTGCATCTTTTTTTTCTAAGTGTTTCATGTCAATCCTCATTCTATGGCAGCCACAGATAGCATTTAGAAGCTAATTTTAATCTCCCGGCCAGTTTTCTCACCAACGATTGAATTCCACGCATCAAATTTGCTTTTGATATCATTATCCGTGGCAGGCTGCCAACTCCAACATTCTTAAAGGTAGCAAGCGCTGCGACGAGATATTGTATAACAGCAAGATAACAAGCACCGTGTAATACCTGGCCGGGCTGTTTGTTGCTACTTTTTTCATACTTCATTTTGTGCGTTCCCACCCAGGCATTTTTAATAAATTATGTTTAGTCTGCAACACACTGAAAAGCTTTCTGTGTATTCTGCTGTCTAGTTTCTTCTTGTGTACAGTGTTTGCTGTGTCAAAATAAGCAATAAGGTATGAGAGATTGTAAATGGCGTGCACCTTCGACTAACTCGGACCATATTTACAACAAAGTCTTATTGCTTGCCTTAATTGTATCACCACATAATAAAGAAGTGAATAACCAACAGCTATGCTGTGACATATCTGAACCATGGCATAAGGAGCAGGACTATCCGTTTGGCCTTATAGTCTTCTTATTTAACTTTTCATCCACTCAAACACTCAAAACGGGCTCAACATAAATCATACAAAACAAGGAATCCTGAGACGGTATATTGGATGATTGAAGCTTCCCTGCAGTGCAGGCTGGTCACAGCTCAGCCTGATCTCTGTGGCACATAAGACCACTGAACCGCAAATCCTATCCACCGGTGCGCGTGTGTGTATGTTTGTGTGTGCAGGTGACCGCTGCGTGCCATTGAACTCTCCGGGGAACCGCAGGAGAAACGGAGAGCCAAGACAGTTGAAATCCCTTTGTTTTGCCTTGAGGCTATGGCCGTAATGAATGCTGACAAAACTCATAAATTCCTCATGCCGGGGTGCCGCATATTTCCTTTTGCCCATTGTATCAATGCGGTGGCAGATTTAAAAGGCATTAAGCAATTTATCAGGCCTTGGCGATGGATGTGGAGGGACGCGTGAAAAAAAAAACACGGAAAAATGGCTGTTTCAAATCGCTGCCTCAGATCATCCTCGCTTACAGAGTTCTCCATCAATGTTGCAAAATGTAGGAGCAGCTCACTGTGGCTCGGGACTGCCCTTTACACAAACACTGACAGAAAGTCTTATCAAAGTCTGAAGGAATATTACTTTACGAGTGTATAAACTGGGCATTTAGAAAATTGAAGAGTTTGGTTCCAAAATTCTAAATCCATTTTGATTAATTTGAGTAAAAATGTGTTTTCTTTACAAAGAAAGTGGCAAGATGAAAACCACTATTTTCTGTTTCAAAGTTTCACATAGCATTTTTAGGTTCTAGTAACATAAAAAATTCAAATCCAGATTTTGATTTTAAAAGATTTATTATAAAAACAGATCATTTCTCCCCAAAATGCGATGGTTTACGTTTCTTCCCCACCGCAGAAACCAGCACAGGTTCATCAATGCCGTCAAAATTATTCATTTTTTTGTTTGTTTGTTGAACACAAAGTACAGAGTAGATCAGGTAAACTAGGATGCTGACCGTATTCAGAGCGCCGCCATTACTGTTTACAATGCGTGGAATGGTGTGCTGTGATTGGTTGAGTGGATATATGTATCGCATTCTGCAGAGAAGTGAGACTGGCATATATTGATACAATACTGATTTTGGCGGAACCTTAATATACCTTATATTTAAAGGGATAGTTCAGCTAAAAATGAAAATTCTGTCATCATTTGCTCACCCTCTTTCTTCTGCAGAACACAAAATGAGATATTTTGAAGAATGTTGTTAGACAGCACATATTCAATTGCATTGGTTTTGTGCCCATACAATAGAAGTTATTGGGTGCCTGCTCTGTTCGGTTACCAACTTTCTTCAAAATATCTCAGCGTTTCCCATACAATGCATTTACTTGGGCGGCCCGCCCAGGTATATTTATGGCCGCCAAAGTATATTTGGCGTCAAAAAAAATGTTTTATCCATCCGTGCTAATGACTGTATCTGTGATCGAATAACTAGTGGATAAACAGCGCTTACGCGTGCGTCTAAGTTTCTAAAAGTAGGCTACATTCTAAAATGCTGTAACGATTGAGGTTTGACGTTTTAAGACCGCATTTCCCCTTGTTTTGGTCTATTTTTCATTAGAGCCTGTTTCTTTTATTAACCCCAGGCAGTAATAATAAATGTTTTCATAGTGTATTTCATCTTTTGTGCGTTTATTTTGAATGTTGCACTATGGCAGCTATATGTTCACGGAAATAAAGTAAGAAAATCAAATATATTTATCAGTTATTATAGTTATTTTAGGCACTCTTTAAATAAAACATGACAAAAAAATATTGTCTGTAATGTCACAGAATGTCGGACTGAAACATAACTGCTCTTTTTCAGCCTACTACTTAAACTGAGACATTTATTCAAGAAGTTTATTATAAATTGAAAACAATTGGGCTTACTAGACACATTTTATGTCAGAGTGGGATCTGAGCGGGATTTGGTTTACTGTTGAGCGTAAGCGTAATGTGAGCGGAGCGTTTGCTTCGTACGTGAGCGACTGAGCGAAGCGCACAGTCAAGGGCTCAGCATACTACATTCGAAATCGAAAAATGACCGTCTGTGACCTGATTTCGAACAAAATCTGGTCCAAACCACAATTTGTTTCACTAGTTCGTAGCTGCAAAACAAACAGAACTCTCCGGGAAAGTTCGTGTTGGCCGGTAAACACCCTCGAGCCACCATTGGTCCATGGCCATTACGTAATAGGTGGGTGTGTTGTTTGTGTGGCCACGTGCGCAGAGGCTATTTGGATACGTCATGTAAACCCCGCCTCCAGAAACAAAGGGGTGTTGGATTGTTCGAAAACACTATACCGTCTCTTTAAGTTTTCGAGCTTCGTTTTACCCCAAAACGCAGAACGAAAGCGCAATTCGCCTGGACTATGCTGAGCCCTTTATTGAGCGAAATATGGAGACACACCGCTCCGCTTTGCTCACATGCTCTGGTGTGAGTGGAGCGTGGCCGCGAGCCCTCGGCCTCTCGTATTATCTGTCACTTGCATTTAAAATCAAAGAAGCACTCGTAATACAGCAACACATTGTCGAGAAAGGTATTGTGATTTTGTCCGATGATGTTGCGTTTATAAATCAGAATTTTAGCAGCGGTTAAAGTGACTGCTGGTGGCATCCCGTTGTAAAATACAGTATAATGTGACAGATAAGCCAGTAGAAGAAAAACAGATAGCCTAAGCGCTAACACGACGTGATGACGTCACAAATATGCTCATTCATTTGTGACGTCACCAGCGCCACAAGTCTGTCAAAATTCTATGGGAAACACTGCATCTTCTTTTGCGTTTTGCGGAAGAAAGAAAGTCATACTTTGTACATTGTAAGTTGAAACAAGCACTTTCAAAGTACCCAGTGAAGTGCAAATACATGAACACTCAAACGGCTGATATTACCCACAATTCATCGCAAGTGGGTGGAGTTCAGTCACGCTCCACTGCATTATTTAAAGTATACAGTAGTAGGGATGCACCTATATGTAAATTTTGGCCGATAACCGATAATTCTTTAACATTGGATGCCGATAACCGATATATTGGCCGATATACTAATATCTAAATATTAATATAAAATTCCCTAAGACTGAAATAAAAGGCAAAAAGTGGACAACTGCTTTTATTTGAAAACACTGACTGCAGAAAACAAGGTAACCATTAGTGCGCTTTATTCCCTGAAAATCATGTACCAAGTCTACTTTACACTAGTTAACGATTCTTTAACCTTCAAACCTTTCTGGTATGTTTTGTAAACAAATTGTAGATGTTCTTCCAGAGCAACCCATAAATGTGTTGTTAATAGCCACAAGGCAAACAGGTCTCAAGACAAAGCATTCAGAAAGCAGTCTGATTCAAACAATATGCTTTTGTTCCTATAATTTACACATTCATAAATACTGTACCTACATACTGTATATACATCAACAGTGTTTAACCAGAGGAAATGATCTATCGGCTATAACGGCCGATACCGATATGGCTTATAATTTATCGTGCATCCCTGGTATACAGTAAACATTGCATAAGAAATAACAAATTATTAAATACTTGAAAAAAAAAAGAAATACTGCAAATAGATGCAGTGCTATGAAAATAATTAAATTACTTTTTTCCACTTTACTGCAATAATTTTTTACCGAAAAGTTTCATAGATAATATCATCTAATCAAATTTCATATAAGGATAACCAGAGAAAACACAAAGAATATTTTTATCTAAAAAAGTCACCAGTTACCCATTTTGGCAATGCGAAAAACAGGAATTAACAAAGTTTTAGTTGGTAATTAGATTTAGGACAGACAGGTTTTCCTGCAACCAGCCCTGTTGAGTCTAAAACCACATTTAGAGAACCGTCATATAAGAGAACAGTCACCACAAAGCTCCTACAGGTACACATAAAAGACAAATAACAAAAGAGTTTACAGTTCTTCTCACCTTCAAGAGCATCATACATCTAGTGAAACATGCTGGAGGCAACATAATGGTGCAGTTTGTTTTTTGCCAGACAACTTATCAAAGAAAAAATAAGTTGTTATTATGATTTAAACAAGAGAACATCTAACCCTCTGTGCCTGGGGTGCTCTTATAGTTCAAATAGTAGATGCTAATAACATCAAGCCAAGGTCATGGTTTCAATTCTCACTGCTTTGGACAAAAATGTCTGCAACTTTTACTTTGGTGCTACTACGACTACTACTGCGAAACTCAATGGAGCAAAACAGTACTATTCAAAACTGGTCAGACATTGCCGAAGTGTTGTTGGACCATCTCCTCTCACAAACATGAACACTGAAATGGCTGATATTACCTAAAATTCACTGCTAGTGGGCGGAGTTCAGTTACGCCACACTGCATTATTCAAATTAAGTAAGTGATGCTGCACTGAATTAATATATGAAAGTATACAGTAAACATTGCATACGAAATAATGAATAAATAACTACTTGGAAAATGAAGGAATGACTACAACTACTCATGCGAAACTACTGTACAATGACTACTACAGCGTAATTCAATCTAGCAATACAGTACTATTCAAAACTGGTCAGAAATGGTGAAGGTGTTGTTGGACATCTCCTCTCACTTACAGTCTAATCCTAAAAAAGCATTTAAAAAAAATCTGAAACAATAAAATTGTGATTTTTAAAAGGGTTTTTAAAAGGGCATAAATGGTTTATCGTAATTAGTTGATGCAGACTGAAGACGACAATAACCTGTCATCAAACACAGAATCGAGCTCACATGCAATCGACTGAAATGAAACAAACTATTGGAGTGGTCAAGTCAAAATCCAGACTTCAATACAATAGAGATGATGTGGCAGGACCTGAAATAAGCAGTTCATGCTTGAAGTCTTAGCAATCTGCGCAAAGATAGGTCCAAAACTCCACCACAGAGATGAGAAGCTCCTATCAAATTATAGGTGGTGTGTCAGCAGCTTATTGCAGCTGAGAGTTGTCCAACCAGACATTATGCTAACCAGATATTACAAAGGTATGTGCTTTTTCACAAGGGTGATATCAGTTTGTAAGCTAAGTCCCCGTGAACCGGAAGTTGCGATTGTTTTTACTTCCGTATTCTGACACATTTCCGAGTGAAAGGAATTTCAAAGGAGAAAAAAGGTGGGCTTGTGTGGATGTGCAAAAACAGCTGTTGCATTGATTTTGAAATGAAACTGGCAGCAGACTGACAGTTGAAGGGGAGGAGTTAACAGATGCTCCGGCCAAGCCATCTAATTTACATCATTTGAGATGGATAGTCCTTTTAGGGCGGAAGTGCATTTTCAGATTTTAACTGAAGATTATGAGGGTACATGAATTTTAAAAATAAAATGACCCACATTGATAAGCTTTTTACTATAAACGCAACAATATTTCATGAAAAAATAAGAATTGTCATTTTTTATTTCACTGGGACTTTAACTATTTTTACAAAATGAACCACAATAAACATTCAAATGGGTGTGTACTCAGGTTCCCTCTGTGCAACGTAAATTTTCTGGCAGCTGGGGCGCCAGAAATATATGGTAAAAATAACAGTTTTTATCCCATTAAAATGACATGTTTTTGCAGTTTTTCTTGTAGTGCAGTCTTTTTCTGTAATTTGACAGGTTTTTTTGACCGTGTATAAAAAATACATGAAAAACTGTTAATAAAACAGTAAATATTTTGGACATTATACAGTGCATGTAAAAAATGTAAAAAAATAACAGTAAAATTCTTTATTTTTTACAGTGTATTACTGTGTTTGTGTGTGTGCTAAGATAGAAATAGCTTCGATCGCGATTATGGTCACATTGATAAACTACACAGCACATTGATTGGCCTCAGTGAAACAAACCCATTTTACCAGTCTGTTCCTCTAACTGCAGTCTTGTATTAAAATGGACCACTCTGTCAAATCCAGTGAGTCATTCCCTGATAGAACAAAATAAAGCGCCGTGTCTGATCGCCATGCGTGTCCTTACGTCTTTATGATCTTGTCAGCTTCTCTTTCAAGACTGACTGAATGTAATATCTGTTAAGCAGTCTAGAAATCTGTCAACATCAAAGGCGTGGTGGTATTTATTGACTGTATTTGTGTTCCCCTGCTGTTCAAGGCTGTAATATTTTAGCGGATCTCTGTGAAGTTATTTATAAGAAATTGAAAAGCCGCTGTCCAACTGATGTGCACAGTTTACTAGAATGTATTTATTTAATGTACTGTATTTACTGCTTTTCTAATTAGCTTTTGTATATTGTATACAGAGTTTCTCAATGGGTTTTATCCTGCGGGGGTAATATTAAGGGTGTGAAAATAATGATCTCTTGTTCTGCAGCGTTTTCTATACAGAGCAGACAAGCAACAAACACAGTAAAGTTGTATCTGCGAGTATCGATTTATCCGCACACTGCCCATATTAAACAATTCACAACAAACAAGCGCTGAACATAACCTTGCCCTGTGAACTGACCAGATACAAATTTCAAGGAAGTTCAAAGGAGAAAAATACCAAGGTGCCCCAAAATAACCTTCCTGATTGAAATCTATGTGAATCTGCAATCAGGGTTGATGATTACAAGCACATTTTTGGATTGTTGTTGTTTGGTCTCTTCCCGCTGGACTGATAAGTATATTAATTATTCATTCGTATTCTTGAACCGAGATATATAATGAGGCGGACAGAAGTGTTTGTTGCACTTAAGTGTTTTATTTTAACTGATGGCCGAGTGACAATGGGCTCTGATTGGAGGGCTTTCGAAATAATAACAAATAGGGCATTTTAGAGGCAGACCCAGCAGAGGAAGAAGAGAGTAGAAGAAGTGGGTAGTTCAATCACGAGGGTATATGAACACTTCCCAGGCACTGAATGCAAACAAAAAGTGGCTTTATGCGAGTAATAAAACAAACTGCAAAACAATTCCTATATTATACTTTAAATCAAATTGTCAAATTTAAATATAGTAAATCTGACCGTTAGAAGGAAATCAAATCGAAACACAAAAACAAAAATGTTGTTGAGATGGATGGGTATGGAATATTCCTAACAAAAAAACAAAGCAAAACCATGAGGATTTAAATCACTTTGCACTAGGGCTGAACGATTAATTGCATTTGCAATTAAATCGCGATGTGATAAAACGCGATTTTCTAACCGCAAAGACTGCGATTAATTATGGGGATGTACAGATTGATGCGACCCTACTCGGAGCTGTCCAGTACCATCTCAAAAGCATAAAAAATGCATGAAAAATGCGCGGCACATGGCTTTCTCCTTTTCCCCAAAGTGCTCGGGATGGGAGCTTGCTCTCTCGTGGTGACTGTCTACTTATGGGGTAAGTTTGCGAGTGAAGAGACGTGTTCCTACTCGCTTCGCGACCGTGTCGCTCTCTATTTGAGCATGCTTGCCGCGCGTCTGTATTTGAGCCGCGGCTGAAGAGCGTATTGCACCACATGTGCGCCGCCACTGCGCCTGTCTCTATTTAAGCACGCTTCCCGCGCGTCTGCATTTAACATAATGAATTTGTACATTGACCTGTTGTACAATGGCCTCAGGCTCGACAGAACGTGGCACTGTGGAAACTTTAGTGTAAAAGAGGAACAGCACGTCAGTTGTGTGGGACTATTTTGGCTGTGGATGATGCTGCACAGTGTCAGGCATTGTGTACAGTAATACTATTTATGCAGCACTTACACAATAATAAAAGACAATATACATGATAATAGTATCATAATACATACATTTTTACTTATTTATTTAAAGAGTAAATATTCCTTGATTTTTAAGGTCCTATTTTGGTTCATGTAGTGTCCAATAATAAGTTTACGTACATAAAAGGTGTAAAAACATTATTATTTTGTAATAATAGGCAGTTTTTCTTACCTTACTTTACTTGTTGACTGACTCTCAAATTATTCATTCGGCGAATCATCCGTCTAATCCCCTCCTTTCCGCCAGCCTACTCTGATCTGATTGGTCAGATGGTCTAGCCTGCTGTGATTGGTCTACCGCGAATGAGGCTCACGAGCTTGAAGCTGTGTTCCAATTCGGGGGCTGCAACCTTCTAAGGTCAGGGACTAAAAAACAAGTGCTGTGTCCCAATTCGCCTACTTATACAATGCACTAAAAGTATGTACTGTTTTTGTTATGGAAAAGTATATACGTTTTAGTGTGTAGCAAAACAATATGAACACACTGGGACATACTTACAGGAAACGGAAGTGGTCGTTGTTGCCTAGACAACATTGTGGCCATTAACTGTCACACACATCAAAATAAAGCTCTTCTTTTCATTTAAGTATGTATTCATTCATTGTTTCATATGCAATGTTAACGTGCTTATATTTATTAATTTAGTGACGCATCAGTTATTTAATTTTATTAATGCAGTGGAGCGTCACTTAACTCCGCCTACTCACGGTGAGTTGTGGGTAATATTAGCCGTAATATTAGAGTGTGCATCGATCATTCTGCACTTCGAATTTCTACCGGAAGTAGTAGACCATCCGGGAATCTTTGGAATACTCTTTTCAACATACTACGATTTGGGACATACTAATTCTATTTTCGAATACTATTTAGGACGGATAGTATGCGAATTGGGACGCAGCAAAGGACTTGGTCATCAAAGCACGCAGCCTCAAAAGTCGAAGAAGCGTACTGAAATGAGATGGTCTAGCCTCGCGTATGATTTCCTAATTGAGTCACCTGCTGCTCGTGTTGCGTGGTGACAGCAGCAGGACACAGCAGAGACGTTCCTGACTTTTTTAAACAAATACGGAGCCAGAAAAATATTTTATTTTAGAGAATATGACACGTTTATGTAGATTAAAACAGCTCAACAGTATATTAAATTTACCAACCCTAGAAATTTAAAACACAACAATGCACCAATAATGTTAATTAACAACATCATATATATTAAAACACTGAAATGGACCGTTTTTGTGAATTACATAGCCTACTTTTAAAGTTTTGAATGCTTATTTAAAAAATTCAAGCTGTTACAGGCGCGCAATGAATCTCGGGATCGTCAAAGCTGTCAAGGATACATTTGGTCTATCCTTAAAAACCCGCGGAAATAAGGTCGCATTTTAGGGCTGCTTTTGAAGCAACCTTTGAATCGAGACAGCCTTACCAGCCTTCAGTCGCGCTGCTGTGACGCAATCTGTCTTTAAATGCAGCCTTCAAAGGATGCAGCCCACGAATTGAAACACAGCTACAGTGTTTGGGGGAGAAGAGTGAAGTTTTCGCGAGCAGTCCTAGCAAAACGTAGGCGGGGACTATATGTAGTGACGTAAATCCACGGCGGTTCACGAATCGGACTAGGGCACGACTCGTTTGCGTGATTCAGAGTAGACTCCCTTTTTCCCAAGCCAATAACTTTGTTATTTATTCACCTTCGGCTTTACAACTTGGCAGACTGCTTACATTCACACATGGCAACATTACACACTGCATGAAATGTAATTTACATGATCTCGTAATATGTACTCTTTAAAGATTGTCTAGTAAGTTAACAATACAATTGATTTAAGTACAATCAACATGTTTATCATATGTTTATTCCAGTGACTGTGCATTATCAAATTACTGAGTGTGGTAAAGCCACAGTTTTGTTTTATATTTCGGTAATCTGCACTTTAGTTTCTGTGATTAATGACTTTCATGTTACACCAATCTTATTTGTCAGTGCTTTATGTCATGATAATTGTGACGTTACATGGCTAGAAATGTTACAAATCATTCAATATACCGGTGTGATTGAGGTTGATCTATAAAAGCTTTCCTGTAGCTCAGTGGTTAGAGCATGGCGCTAACAATGCCAAGGTCATGGGTTCGATCCCAGGGATTGCACATACTCTGATACAAATGTATAGTATAATGCAATGTAAGTCGAGCGTCTGCCAAATGTAAAAATATGTCAATCAATTCATGCTTCACCTAATTTCATCATAAACCTGGCCTACCTTTTATGGTTAATCTGTCTAATATTGGGTTGGTTAACATGATTTATTGATTTTCTTTATTAAATAATACAAAATATTAAGCATATTAAATCGCAATATTGGTAAAACGATCGCTATTATTTTTCAAAACCATTCAGACCTACTTTGCACCTGAGCTGTTTTGGAAAAATGTATGAGAATAGAATTTTTTTTCATTTTCAAAAAAAGGATGTTTGTTATAAGAAGAATTATGCAAAATGCAGTCTTAGGGTTGTTAGAAAACAGTTATACCTGGTAAATATCTCAATTCACATACCGCTCTCAGTTTATTTTGGACCCAGGAGCAGATTGCCATTAGTATTTTAGAGTCTCCCTCGATGTACAGTACAGATTACCATATTTGATCACTGTATCTACTGTGCAGCAGTTTCACAAAACATCATAAGTAATGTTTACCATGGCAACATGGCAAAAAGATTTGTCAAGCTAATTTCGAGCCTATGGGGTGACTTCCAGCAGTTTAATACATTCACAAATGAACTCTCTTTTCAGAGTATTCCCAATTCCAAACTCTACGTTTTAGAGTTCATTAACTAATTTTAGGAGTGAAGTATAGAGTATTCAAATTCAAATTAAAGAGTGAGATTGTAAGGAAGGTTAGGTCCTTTTAATTGGATTAATTTGCATAAGAAAATTAGTTTTATGTATCTTCAGACATCATAATCCATAATTACGTTACCATTCTTTCCTATGCCATATGTACTCTTGTATTTGCATAATATTAATTAGAGAAACGTTCTGTCACAAAGGGTCAGTTTAAATGAACATTGTTGAGCTTCTTGTCATTTGAAAAGCAGGATAATTACCTATTGCTTGGTGGTCATTGACTGTTTTAATAAGGGGAATAGAATCAATAGAGGAACCACAATATGACCCGGACTGGACTAGATTTGTGGCAGAATATATCTACTAATATATTAGTATTACAAAGCTGGGCGCCGCATTTATTACAAGCAGTTAGCAGTGACAGTGATGAGTAAATAAATTCATGTAGAGCTAAGATACAGGCACCTCGGTTCATAGAAAATTAAGGCGGTAAACGTTCTGTTTTGTCACGGGTGTACAAAAAGAGAACTGTCGATTCAATTCAGCTTTAAAACGAGACTGCAATAACAAATATTTTGCGGGACAAGGAATAATGGTTTGAGGAATTGAAAGTGCACTTTACAGTCAATGCTCAACAGATTTTGTCATAGGCAGAGCTAACATTCAGAGAGTGGAACCGTCATTCCATTGTCCATCAAAGAGTGTGTCTACTCTCAAAGATCAGTACAGGGTTTGAAGAATATAGTCTCTGGACAGCAGTGCTGCCTAGAAAGTTTTGGGTGATGTCGCCTTGAGTATCAAATATTAAAGCAACACTTTGTAGTTTTTTCGACATAAAAAAGTCTCTAAAATTATTTCAGTCGAAGAACAACTCTTAACTGGATGAATTCTACTCACGCTGCTATCTGAGCAGCCTCATAGCGGCTAAAACCACACTTTGTAAATTCTGTGTTCGGGTCGGTACACACAGCCCCGCCCATCCCTTGCCCCCGGAAGAGTGTAAAATGGTTTCCAAACAACGTTTCTGCATTCACCGGTTTCATCAGTTTAGTCAACAAATTCACGTGTATTGCGCTGCCCATGGGGAAGCTTATACAGCGACATTATTTACCACACTAATCAGATACAAAAATACTGGTCATTATATGAATTAATAACAATCAAAAAGTTAAGAAATATTAATTTAATCTTCAGAATCAACATCGGCAGATATCACTCTGAATAATCGGCTTTCGTATCGGTGAAGAAATTTAGTATCTGTGCATCTCTAATTTTAGGTAAAACATTTAGGGGCGGTTTCCAGGACAGGGATTAGCTTTAGACAGGACTAGGCCTTGGTTAAATTCGGATATTTAAGTCGTTTTTAAAAACATACTTTACAAAAAAACAATACTGGTGGTGTGCATCTTGAGACAAAACAATCACACTGATATATTTTAAGATATGTCAGTGCAAGTTGTTTTCGATTAAAACACCTCTATTATTTAAATTAGTCTGGGACTAGGCTTAAACCCTGTCCGGGAAACCGCCCTTAAAGTACATGAAATGCATTATCCTTACATTTACCTTATTCACAATGATAAGCTTAAAATGATGGTTTTAAAGTTGAGCTGTTGGGTACGATTTTGTGGGAAATGTCAGTTTTTATGTCATTTAAAGATAAGTTTGTAATGTAACCAGCAATTTTATGTTTCAAACAAAGATGGCAATAGAGAGTCAAAAGTTATGGATTGCTGCTTTAAGCCTGCTTTATATGTTTGTGGCTTGGCTTCACAGCTTTCTTACAAGGTTGCAATGTTTTATGTATTAAAACTGTTTTCTGGCTTTGGCTCATAAAGCAAAAGAGTTTATTAAAGGACCAGTCATTGAAATCTAGCGTCAAGGTTGTGAATTTGCAACCAATGGCTCACTCCTCCCCCTTTCAAAGCACTATGATAGCTGACACCACAGGTCGCGTTAACCGAAAACTCTCAGATTACAACGAGGGCAGTTTGTAATTCCCCTTTTTGTCAAATTGGTAGCACCCAATAATTTCCTTTCATCAGAACGTGATCACAAGCAGTAACAACCCGAGGTATACCCCTGCCCTGAATGCGATCATGAAGTGACGCGTATGTTTCCCATTCATAACTCAAACGCGGGATCAGCGGAGACTCGCAGTGCGGAGCCAGGGGCGTGACGGCCCGCTACCGTCTACATTTGTTTCGCCATAGTTTCAAAACGAACTGAAAATCTTATCATACTTTTATATTAACACAGCGATCTCTAACATTGTTTGTGGCGTTGTTTCTGGATCTGATTCTGCAAAGCATGCATCTGTCATTCAATCAGACCCCCGCGTTGCGTGCTCAAATAGGCCTACACACACAGGCGTGCACAAACCAGTGGTGCGGTCCAAATTTCTGCTTCAATCCACATTTTAACAAGTTGCATACTGTCGAAATGCTACACCTTAGAGCTTCAGAAATATAATATATAAAACTGACATTTGGATATTTGAATTACCAGTGACAAAATGTTTACCGTTCGGCATACTGAGTGTGTCAGGATCCCGCAATTTACCCATTCTTTCTGCTGATGCTTCACTTCTTATTGCCTGTTTCCACTTTTTCTCCTTAAAGTCTGGCTTTTACGGTACGGTATCTTATAAAAACGTAGTTGTGTTTTTTTGTAGCTTGTTTACTTTACACCTTGTCACACAGCAGCTTTTAGACATTGTTCTGTTTCTTGTCATGCAGTCAGAAATGACAAGGAGGCAGCTGCCCGCAATAGAAAGTCAATGAAGAGGGTTGCATTGTTTTCCCCTCCGGTGTGGGCGTGGCCTACATGAGCTCCGTCTCTATTGTTACGGAGGCATTTCAGAATGCTGAATTTTGCAATTGATCAGAATTAAGCTTTCTAGAGGAGCGTGAAATATAATATCATCCTAGTAAAATGTTTTATGAAAAGAATGTTTACTCACTTTTAGACCTTTATCCCTCGAAGACATTTTACACAACATGTAATACAGTAAAATTAAATGATATTTTACACTAAGGTTCACCTCGCCGAGGCATTTTAATGCTGTGTGGTTCATTACACTGTGCTGACTGTGTCTGGCCCAGAGATAAACATTAGCTTCATGGCTCACAAAGCAGAACTGCAGTCCTCTGGCAATTTGGATGTAACAAGTTCCTCTTCATACCCTCGAGACCATTTTAACTGGGTTTTTCTGCACCGACCTGCCAATCATATAATGCAGAGGGAACCGTGGATAGGTCTACTATTAATCTATTTGCAGCAGAATCTATCCAATAATCAGGCAGAAATGTGCGAGACGTTCACGGAGCGCACCTTAAGAAGAGCTTTGAAAGGAGGATATTAGGCTGGCTAAGAGCATTCACTTTCTAAACAGTTTGATATAAAGGAAACTGCTTCTCAGCTGCATTTATTCTCGCAAGAAATTCCAGACATAAGAAACAGAAAGCCCATGTCAAACTCGCAACCTCCCTGACATTAACAATTAAAGAACAAGCCTGACAAATTAAAACCCAGAGCATACATAGTGCTTTTTATTCTGTGTTGTTCTTCAAGGTCATATGCTGCTTGTGTAAAAATATGATATTTTTCAAGTTTGCATGATTGGGTTTCCAAATATCGTTGCACACAGTGTCACAACAATATACAGCAAAATCTCAAGCATGGAGCTCTTGAAGCATTAATTGGAAAGGATGATTTGATGCAGTTTATTTTAAGAATACAATCGAGCAATCAGTGAGCTGCACTCAATGCCTTTGTGTGAATGAATGCCTTGTTAGAGGTGAACGTCCTGCTTTTTTAAGGTTATCTCATTGTGTATATGCTCATGTTACATTTGTGTTTTGTCTAATAATTAATATGGTTGGTCTAAAATTTGTATTTTGACAAAATATCTTGATATAAAAAGCTGAATTTGTAATTGAAATGTTTAAAATGCCACCTACTGACAAAAGCCAGGATATTACTGGCGAACATGAATACAAAAGTGCGACAAAATATTAAGTCGCTGTTGAAGCACATGTATGCTTAATTTAACATGGAGTCTTCCCTGTGGAATATTCTTAATGCAGTATTAAACCAAAGGGCTTTAATAGCCAAGTGACCTTAATTATTATAATCCTTTATTAACAGTTTGTGCATTCCTTTTACAAATATAACCCTCAACATATTTTTGTGTAGTTTTGCTTTAAAGAGAAATGGCAAAGATCAAGTAATTCAATTGTTGATTCCTATACTGGAGTCCCAAGAAAAGCAGTGTTAAGTTTTACTGAATGTCATTTTATTGTATGAAAGAAACGGGCCTGCACATGTTGAAAGAAATATTAAAAACGTTTCTTATTCAGTGCTCGAGGCAATCATAACAAGTCGGACAAGAGGTAAGCATACACAGTAGGTTGATTCTGCATCACTCTGCAAGTCAAATGCTTTGGGTTATTTTATTAGAAACGAGTGAAGACAGGTAGACAGAGAGAGATAAGTCTCGCTTTCATTTCCATCAGGATACTTGTGGTTTTAAAATTCACCGGGGGAATCTCGGGCCCGCTGTCATTTCCAATTTGGCACAATGTTGAGCATTAGGGTACTGCATGGCAGATCAGCAACCGCTCAGAAAGGCCATGCGAGGCTGCCATGCTTAATGCGCCCTAGCACAGAATTTAATTTTCTCTGGGTAATGATCAAATTTGTCACATTATGTAATTATCTGAGAGCTGTCAAACTTTATGAAATGGGCAAGTATGACATTGTGTGAGAAATTGCATAATTAGATTGCAGTGTACATAGCTTGCTCTGAGCAAACAGGTTTCTATAAGGCATTGGAATAGTTCTGATATTGGGAAGGGTGTGTACGCGCCTTTCTGTTCCGAAGCTTATTTTAATGCAGGTGGAATTTAATAATGCTGTAATACTGCTAAACTTTTTTATTGCCCTGTATTACCCCACAGCCAGTTTTTGACTCCTTAATCTTTCCAAGGCTAATTTCACAGCTACTGTATTTAATATATGCCAAAATGACCGCACAATCAATTGAATTATTAATTCAACAATTTATAATTTGACAAAGTTACAGCACACTTGGAAATTATACACAATAAGAATATGAGGCATAGCCTATAAAAGCATTTGTAAAAAAAAGCCTACACTTTTTTCATACTACACAAAAAAGAAACAAAATAGCTTTTTTGTGCCTGTATTTAAACAAACTATCAAACCTATTTAAAAGCTGACGAGTTCAAAAGTTCTCATTGTTGATCAAGTATTCAGCAGATGACCACCTTTTCTACCAGATAAAAGCTGGGACGGATATCAATAATTCCCTTTGATATTGCCACCATCTCTTTTCACTGTCCATTCTGCTTGATTGTGGCTTTGGATGTCTGTTTCTAATTGTTTGATGATCTGTCCCTGTAGGCTTGTGCATTATCTCTATAAAATAACTTCCTGAACTCTAATGAGCATTTGTCACCAAAACAAAAATGGGGTATTGGCAACTCACATTGTTACCCATCACCCATATCGTTAGGCACAAACACATAGACAAACAGGAAAATGTTGCTACTGTTTATAGACGTTTCATCGGACGCACGCGCCTAGCCCGAAGTTAACTTGTGGTCTGTGTTTGGATATAATATAACAATTAATTTTATATTACATTTCTATTCATATTCATTTGTATTCATATTTTATTGTAGATATTGTAATATTACATTTTAATTGTATTAAATTACATTAAAACTACTATTTACGTTAAAACCTTGCGGAGGTCTCCCGGAAATTACTTTAGGCCACATATTAACGTTTGTTTATCTTATTGCAGCTGAAACTGTCTTTACTGTAGATTGGAACCTCAAGGCTCTTTATTAAAAAACAATGTATTTATAGGATAATAATAATAATAATAATTAAAAAGCAAGAAAGAAATAGTGCACAAAATAGTGATAATGATTCTGAAAAACATTTTACATATCCACGTGGCAACTAAATCCATAAAATGTTTTGATGATGTCATATGGTTAGGCAGGGGCATAGCTATGGTGGCCATGGGTGACAACGGCTACCCCTGAATGATGGATGGCCACCTATCTGGCCACCTCTGTTGTGCGAAGCAGTTTTAAGATGCGTGTCGGAGTTTACGGAGTGCTGCGCAGATCATTTAGCGTATGCACTGAAAGAAACGCGAGGACATTACTCTCCCGTTAACATGATGTCATACGTTGGCGCAAACAGTCGGAGCGCTATTATCTGAACAGCTGCTAACCTCTTCGCTTCGTGACAGTGTACTGTCTGTGTACCATGGAAGTTCATTGCGTCGCGAGCAGAAGGATCAGGGTAGGGTTGCACCAGCCATTCGTAAATTCTTTCTTAAACGTGAACGTAAAGTCCACACTAGAGGCTTAGTAACTACTACTAGCTAGTTTGTAACTAAATCTGTAATCTGCCCCAGGTCAATAAAATCAGTCTTGTTTAACTGGATTTCATTCATTCATTATATTTTCGCGAAAGTTTAAATTGGGGTACTGCAATGTTTATTTTCTCTAAAAAAATGCTAACTTATTGCAAATGATAGCTACGAAATTATTTTAAAATAATGTTAGCACATGAAAGCATTGCAAATAAATTGTTTACTTTACGTTCTTTGTGTATGTTTTGACCAGCAAACTATGTGTAATGAAGAATTGGTGTTAATTACAGTAGAAGTTAAAGAATTTCTGTCTGTAAGGATTTTTTGGTCACCCTAATAAAATCACTGGGTTTTACCTGGCCACCTCTAAAAAAAAGTTCTGGCTACGCCCCTGTGGTTAGGATTAGATGTGATTTCGGAATAAAAAGGCCAATCTGGTTGCCGCCTTTACAGTGTAGGACCAATCAGAAACAAGGAGCCAAAATATCAACAGGAATCACATTTTGGTACACCGGTAGAGATGGAGGTAAGAGCAGTGTCATTCCTGACTATCTGGGCACCGGGATTTTGGAGAAGGGGGAGTCTGCACACCAGGAGCAGGCAGTTTAAGCCCCAAGTAGTTTTGCACCCCGGGCAGTTTTACATCCCTGTTTTTACTTATTTGTCCAGTAGGGGGAACTGCACATTAAGAACCACCAGAACAGAGCTAAGAACAGATAACTTCATCGTCCATCACAAGTTATGGTAAATAAACGTTTTTGTTATCAGGCAATCGTCCAACATGTATATTTTTAAACGATTCATTGATATCGATATGAATTCATTTCAACATCTAAAAAGATATGTATGTGTAATTTATACTGAAAGACAATAAAATGTATACTTATTGACCAGGTCAATGTTCTGTCTGGATCAACCTTAGCTAACCACGTGTATGCTTACTCGATATCTCTTACTCATTTTCATAAATATTTTCTTTTTAATTTTATTTTGTTTTCTGTCTCTAGCCTAAGTGATGGCCTTTTCTGGTAACATATTCTTCTGACCCTGTTTACTTGCATTAATACGCAACGTTACTACAGTAGGCTTATATGTAAACCATTTCAATTTAGCTGCACAGGTACTTAAGTTATTTATTATTTTAAGTTGTTAGTCATAGTACAACTTCCTACAAAATGGAGAGCCCCATAATCAGAACTAACAATTAATCACAGGTGAGAAGACCACAGTCAACATAATAATTAGTTAGTAAACAATTTTCTTAAATGTGTATTAAGAAAACAAAAGATCAATAATTGAGCAGCAACAATCACAAACATGTTCAAACTCAAATTGAAAACTTTATTCCCATATGGAATAAAAGAAATGATCATATTATGTAATGTACATATAAAACACATTTTTGTTGAAATAGCTTAATGATACTGATTAAAATGTATGTGCATCTAATGTGGGTTTTATCATGTTTGTGATTGTTAGTGCTCAATTAATCGTGTATCTTGTTTTCTTAATAGCAATTGTTGGCTGGCTAATTAGGCCTATTACTTGTGATCAGTGTTGGATAAGTTACTCTGAAAAAGTAATTAATTACTAGTTACTAATTACATATTCAATAGTGTAATTATATTACTGTACAAATTACTCTCTCCAAAAAGTATTTAGTTACTTATTACTAATTACTTTCTATATCCTATATCAACCTTGATTAGTTAAGTGATTCAAGGATAGGCATGAAACGGCTCTTTTAATTAATTTAAATAAATAATATTAAACTACATAAAGTACTCTTATTTACTGACCAAAGTATTACAAATGTGAGAATTATACATTAACGCATGGATTTTAAAGTTAGACTTTGAATTTTGATGTCAATTCCACTATTGCACACACATATTACACACGGTATTTAGTTTAATTACATCAGAAGTAACTGTAATTTAATTACAGAAAATAAGAGTAACCCCTTACTTTCCCTTTTCAAGGGAAAAGTAATTAAATTACAGTAACTAATTACTTAGTAACTAGTTACACCCAACACTGGTTGTGATGTTATTGATCTCATCTGTAATAATACTTGGAAATAATAAAATTGTGTTCAAGAATGCATTTTACATATTTACTTTACTTTTAACCAATAGCTTGTTTAATAAATACATAAATGACTTACAGAGACATATGTGGCAATGTTTTAATGACGTTCTCAATTTTCTTTGCACAGCCCATCATCAGTGGCCAAAAGAAATCAAAGTGGCTTGACATATTTTGCAATCCTTCTGCCAAGACCAATGCTTGTGCCTGTATACGTTGACAATCAGGACCAAATTGATGACGTACTTTCACCTCACTTCATTTCTGGACAGGACACCCACACAGACTCACAGTGACACAATCAAGTTTATTATGGATGTCCTTTTTCCAGACGTGGGTCCTGTGTTAGCTGTGCTCCTCAGATTTATTTTGTAATTGCTTTAAAAAAAAATGTTGGTTAATGTAGAAAGGACACTCAGTTTTGTTGTACAAAAAATTTAAAAATAATTTTGATACTGAAATGATACTACTTGTTTGGGGGGTGTGACCCATCTTGACTTAACTCTTTCTTTGATAGTCCATCATCTGTTCCCTTGCTGGTTTGGAAAATCTCACCATGCTGGAGGTTGAGGAGGAATTTCTACAAGGGCCTGTCATTGACGTAAGGTGTGTGAGGATGCTATAAAGGAGAAATGGTCAAGCATGACATCCTGCCATTATTTCAATTTTTAAATAATTTTGTCTACAACTTTAAACTTTCTTTTATCAGTGAGCGGGAGCAGTTTGACAGGAGGATTAAGAACATTTTGAAGAAGAGTGGCAACCCATAGGAGTCATTATCGAGAGCCATCCTATAATGATCATCAATCCTGTTTTTGATAATGGTCTTAATAAATAAATAATGTTGTTCACAAGAAACTTGTCACTTTTTTCTTAGAAAATAAAAGACCTTAGAAATTTCTTAGAGTGTTGAATTGTGTTTTTCTTCATTAAATAGTATGCGGGACACTGTTCTAAATGCACGGCAGATATTTAATCATATGATTGCACTTAATGTCTTATGGGCTAAATATGTTTAACATTTGAATGTAACTTTATACATGCCTATACATTCACAACAAACACTCAAGTCTTCTGTATATTTGTATATAACTAGGCTACAGTAGATTATATATTATTGTTGTACTGTACATCTGATCCAACTGTGTGTATTATTCATTTTTAAATTCACAAATACACTAAATTGCAGTTGCAATTGCAAATCAATTGTCTCCTGTAAGCTATGTATTAAGACGGTATAGATATGTACAAATATTTTAACCTTTTCTGCATATCGTTAGTTAAGCCATGGTTTCTGTAGTAAGATTGGTTTTGCCAAAAGTCACCAACACAACAAAAAAACATGGTTACTACACTTTCACCATAGTTCATTTTCACTGGTCCAGAAGCACTTCCAGTTTCAGTTTAGTTCATTTATTTACTTTTAATCTTACACATACATAATTACATTTTTGTTTAACAGTTTGATTCGGTTACAAATATTTTATTTTGTCCTTCAACTCCCCCTACTGGACAAATAAGGAAAACCAGGGGCGTAAAACTGCCTGGAGCGCAAAACTGCTTGGGGCGTTAAATTGCCTGCTCCAGGTCTGCAGACTCCCCATATTGGGATTTTGTGGTCTATACGTGACTAGTATGGTAGTCTGCAAGTTAATGTCAGTTATTTAGTAATTAATCAGTGAACTTGCGCCTCGACTGGGCGCCGCCATCTTTGATGTTTACAGGTCAACGTTATGCTGTGCAGGTGCAACAGAGCGGAAAAATTATAGGCTCTGAAAGTACAAATAGTACATTTCTCCGTAGCACAGTTAATTCCCAATGATTACAACTTAAAGACAGGCCTACCGTAAACTCAGACGTTGTTCATCGATGGACGTACTCCTGCTGTTGAAGCCCTGAAAGGATCGAGTAGCGCCCGCCCACTTCCATGACGTCATCGTGAATAGCGAAATCCTTCAATATTATCACGTTCTGACGATACTTTTATAATACATTTAAAATTTTAGTTTAATTATATATTTTCAATCTTTTAGATTTAACGCTACAATACTTACAATAATCACAATAGGCCTACAGTAATTTAAAGCACAGTCTGTCTTTCGGACAGGAAGAACGATTCGAGACTAGTAAATCACAGTCAACAATGGCGCCATCTTGTGTTTATGCCACTGAAATTTGTGTATAAGTCAAGACATCTGCTACGCCCCAATTCGCCTACTTATACTATGCACTAAAAGTATGTACTGTTTTTGTTATGGAAAAGTATATACATTTTAGTGTGTAGCAAAACAATAAGCACACACTGGGACATACTAACAGGAAACGGAAGTGGCCGTTGTTGCCTAGATAACGTTGTGGCCATTAACTGTCACACACATCAAAATACAGCTCTTCTTTCCATTTAAGTATTTATTTATTCATTGTGTCATATGTAATGTTAACTCTGTGCTTACATTTATTAATTTAGTGACGCATCAGTTATTTAATTTTATTAATGCAGGGGAGCGTCACTTAACTCCGCCTACTAGCGGTGAGTTGTGAGTAATATTAGCCGTTAGAGTGTGCATTTCTCCTTTCAAGAGATAATATTTAAGTTGTACATCAAATGCAAATGAATCCATACCGCTATCACATATACTCATCACTCTTCACCAAATATCTAATCGAGCACATCCGCAGGACAAGTGTCGTGATGCGCTTTTGCACATGCGCAGTACAAATCGAGCAACACCGGAACGGATCGAGTCGACTGTCGTAAAAACTGGATTAACCGGAAGTAGCGTCAGTTTCGTGCATGCGCGGAACAAATCGTGTATCCGGGACGGATCGGGTAGCGACATGCATCATTGTGCACTTCGAATTTCTTTCGGATTTAGACCATCCGGGAATCTTTGGAATACTCTTTTCAACATACTACGATTTGGGACATACTAATTCTATTTTCGAATACTATTTAGGACGGATAGTATGCGAATTGGGACCCAGCAATCAACTTCTGGGCCCGTATTCTTAAAGCTTCTAAGAATCCGCTAAGAAAGCTCTTAATTTAGATTAAAAACTTCTACGTAGGAGTCTTAGTTTAAAAGTGAATCAGGATCAATCTGAGAGCATCTCTGAGCAAGGAAAAGACAAAAACTTTTATTTTAGTGAGGAGGCGGGGCTGACCCCGTTGCTATGTCTTTGAAGGCTGTGATTGGTTTGTTGGCCAAGAAGTAAAAAAAGAGCGCTTTTAAGTAACGTTATAGGGTCATTAGTTTGAAATTGCACACATGTAATTTTTTCTGTTTTACCATACTCACGCACACACACGTATATTCTTTATTTACTTACCATGCTGTTAATGTCAACGTATTTGATAGAAAATGAACAGTGACACAATAAGTTTCTGTAAGTGCTATAATTGTTTGTGTGATCGAAGATTGTGACAGTACCAAATCATCTCTGCTGCATATTTGCATTTCTCCAGTTGCTAAATATGTTAATGTAGTGATTTCTTCTATTTCTGGCGCTATGGCATTTCTGCGCTGTCTTGGAGATGTTAGCGTGTCTCTAATAGGATCAGTCACAAACATGAACCCTGCACGATCTAATGTGTTGTGTCTTATTAACTCACTGTCATTCAGTTCAATGTAATTTAATGTTATAGCGCATTTACAATTTGCATTGCATCAAAGCAGCTATACAAGAAAACCAAGATAAACCAAAGTTGAATGTACACAAAACAATAGAAAATTCTAATAAACCTTTAATGTAATATGGAAATTGTCCAAACATTTCTTCTCACTTTTCGTGTTTCGTCCATTTTCTCTGCTGCTAAAGAAACTCTTAAAAGTCCTCCTCGCTACTCCTAAAATTTTGGACCTTAAGAGCTCTTTTAAGGGTTAAGATGCTTTATTAATTACTTTTTTCTTTACTAGGATCTTTTCTGTAATTTTATGGGGAAATGGCCACATTTCTAAGATTTTTCATGAATACGGCCCAGCTCCTGCACTGCACCTCAGACAAGCTATCAACGTCCAAAAATGAAATGCAGCACTTTAAAGAGACAGTGACAACTATAGGCTATTTATCATATCACATTAGTGTATACTGTATATGGCCATGATCCTTAAAAAGCTATATAAAACTTGCAGTGATTCTAAAATATGAAATGAGCAAGAAAAAAATATTTTCTTTTAATATGGAGAGAATCAAGCAATGGACACTTTTGCAGGCGGAATGTTTACAGAAAATAAAATACAAACCAAGATAAATGATCATGCACAGGGCATTTTAACAAACAAAACCTCTGGTATGGCAAAACTCTACCATCAGGAATGTGCATTTTTGTGCCATTTCTCTAGCTGTGCTCGGTGCTCTTGTTCCAGAAAACCATCATAGAGGACATTTTTAGTGCCCACAGAACAAATCAACAATCCCATCAATATTCAGTGTTATTGAAGTGCTACGCCAGGGAGGCGCAAGCCATGCATATTTCTTGCTTTGTTATTGTATTGCTAAGCACAAGTCCTTAGCCCTTATATTCTGCAAACGCAGAAGCGTAAAGGTCAGGCTTTTTGCGACCTTAACTTGCGTGTTTGGCTTAGAACAAAGTTCTTTACAATAAAAGAAACATATAAGTTTCACTTAAGCTGATCTTTTGACTGCAAAACGCTTTCACCAGCCTGCGTGCATGTGTTTGCGACATGTGCAATCATGATGTTAACATGGAAGCTGCTTTTTGGTTGGCTTAATTCTCCACATTTTCACCGCATCGCATTGATATGCAAATGGCACAACTTTAGTCACACAAAACTAAAGGACTTCATGGGAGCACTCTGTGTGATTGCTCACTTCACCCATGCACTTAGCAAGCACACTTCTCTTGCTGAAAAATCACCTCATTGCCATTTAAATGATGTGCAGCAAATTGAATCTTATACCCCACAATTATGTGCATTGTCCCTGTGCCCCTGTCTGTGATTGAGCTTTGTATTCAACAGGTAGGGCAATGCAAACAAGGTGTTTCGAAGTCTTCAAGGCGTTCAAGGCAGACTTCGAATGCCTTGTTTGCATTGCTCTACCTGTTGAAAGCAGGAAGGCACTCAAAAGGGCTACATGTGCCGTTTGGTGTTCCGGGGTCACTTGAATTGGATTCGAATTGATCCCGGAGTGAGCTATCGGAGTAATGAAATGTTTGTGTGTGCAAAGAAGTCAAGCAGGGAATTGAAAATTGATAAGAAGCTTATGACAAAAGGAGACGTGCATAGTAAAAGGGTTGTGAATACAAATGATTTCCTGGCAGACAGCTCCAGCTGGCAAGAGCTGAATCAAATACAGTATAGCCATTAGCCAGGCAACACATTTTTGAGAGGGATGCTGAGAACTTAAATACCGGGGTCCATATTTCGAAGGTAGATAATGAAGCAGCTCTCTCAAAATAGATTATAAACTGCTAAGTGGAATTTTATATTATTCACAAACTCCGCAGTGGGTTGGACATATGAAATATAATCAACGACTGTATTTTTGTGTTACATAAACACAAGCTGTTTTGGACTTGGTCAGCAAGCTGAGTTACATTGCTGATCCGGAGGAAAATAAATATTGCTCAGAAGTTCTTTTGTTCAATGCTTGGACTTGTTGTATAGGAGACACGTCTGAGATTTACAAATTTGAAGAGACTTTATAGCGAGACATTATTTCGTGTATTTATTAATACAAAAAAATGACATCCTTAAAGGGAGGGTTGACAGAAAATTTTGCCATCATTTACTCAGCCTCGAATCTGCATTTGTTTTTCTGATGAACACAGAGAAAGATATTCTGAAGAATGCTTGTCAAACAGTTCTTGGCCATCATTGACTACCATAGTAGGAAAAATGTCAATTGTAGTCAAAAGTGCCCTAGAACGGTTTGCTTTCCTACATTCTTCAAAATATATTTTGTGTTCAAGTTCAACAGAACAAATAAATTCATAAAGCAATTTTTCCTACAATGGCAGTCAATGGTGGCAAAGAACTGTTTGGTTACAAGCATTCTTCCCAATATCTTTCTCTGTGTTCAAGAAATTTATACAGATTTGGAACAACACGAGGGTGAGTAAATGAAGACAGAATTTTTGAGTGAGCTGTTCCTTTAAAAATGGTAAAAGCAAAATATCACCATACTGTGAACATTCTCTTTCATGCATGAATTATGATAACCTCAGTCAGGAGTACATTATTTTCTTGCTTTTTAGGGCAACCTTTTTTACTTTTTATTTTCCATTTGAGTGAACATCCGAAGAGTTGACAGCGTAGGATGATGCACTAGTAGGGGACACTAGTAGAGGTTGATGTGCAATTGTGCCATCTAAACCCATGCATACACAAGAAATTACATTTTGATAGCTGTACTTCTATTCATTAAAGGGTTCATTTCTGAAATAAAAACTATTTTGATATTTTTGTTGGGATATCAAAATTTTTAAAGTGGTATTACCATCATGAGATTATACATTTTATCTAATGCAAAATAATCTGTAAATTAGTATACCATACAGTAATCTGTTGTCTTTTTTTTTTTCAAAATCCAGATCTAGTAAAGCAGTTTTGTTGAGACACTGTGGTGGGTCAAGCACAATTCTATTGCCTTGCTGGTTTATAAAAAACACATTATAAATATCAGTGTGGGTGTGTGGCTGTGCAAGTGTGTGTCTCACCACTGTTCCTGAAAAAAGGTGTAAAACAGCTTGGTGTTATGCAGGAAACTGTATAACACACAGCAAATGAAAGATTCACATTCAGGGATAATTTGAAAGAAAATAATAATAATAAGGTGGAGATCTCCACACAGCATGGCAGAATTCAAGTCAAGCCAAGTTTAATGTGGCGGACCTGTGTAGGTGTTTCAAATTCTGAAACACCATCAGGTTTAAGCACAAGGTCCATTTCAGCTTTGTGTACAAAAGTGAGAACAGTATGGTTTCCATTATAGTTGATTTTTGCTTTTCGGGAATGTTTTGTTATTTTGAATTTGCTTTCCGTGTGGGAACGAGAATAAAAACTAAGGTGCAAGAAATGAAAGGTGACTGTTCCATCTAGCTATCTACTTCTTTCATATACTGTAGTGAACCACACAATCAATAACAAAAAAGCAGAAAAAACATAATTCTTCAAAGTATGGTGTAGCGAGGAAGGCGGGGCGAGAGCCGTGGGGCGAGTAAGGCGGGGCCGGCGGCGTAAGTGGCAACGAGTGTCAGCTGTGCGACCGCCGGTCCCCGCATGCCTCACGGGGGAGCTCGGGAGCATAAGAGGACGAGCGACCGGACCATCGGGAGAGAGGACCCGGGCCCGGAAGTTAAGTGGAGTCAGTTTGTTTGGCCGGCAGTCGGCCGCGAGGGACTGCCGGCCTGTTTTATTATTGTTTATTTACTTTCACGATTAAAAGTTTATTGTTTGAATGATGCCGGTTCCCGCCTCCTTCCTTCCCTACATTGAACTGTTACATATGGCTTATTCTCTTTGAAGATTGACGTTATTGGACTTGGAAGAAGTTTGATAGAGCTCATGAATGAATCATTATGGGCTTATACGGTCACATCTGAGCGGATGTAATGTGATATCATATTTTTTAAGGTAATATCAATGCAACTGAAACTTTGTATGTAGCGTAGTGTGATTCATTTGTATATCTAAAGACTATAATTCCCTATCAATATCATGACCCCACATGAACAAATATCACGTTTCGTATTAAAACACTGGCATTATAATGCAAATAAAGACCGGAAAGCTTTAGTATATCTTTCTGAGTATGTTTGTGTGTTTGTTAAACCTTTTTTCATGGAAAACGGTGCCCATTGTTGTCTTATAAATGCAAACAAGAATCGCAACCTCTTTGTTATTTTCTGTTGTCAGCCAGCCCGCACTTCAGACTTAATTTAACTTAATCTGCATCATAGGGAAAAAATTGAACTAACCACAATCAAACTAAAATGGTTTATTCCAATTTGTTTTTTGGAATCAAGACATTTAGAGGCATGTAATGGATTCAATTGTTTTGGTTGGTTTTTTATTAGATAGTCGTATTGCCGCTACAGCCAATGGTAGTAATTCAACCCTCTCTCATTTGTCACAGCGGGGTGATTCTTCTCCGGAAAAACATCATTACATTAGGTGTTTATCTCTACAAACAGAGGAATTTATTAGCTTGAAAATTAAAATGACTGCAAGATATTTGTGCTCAGAACATGCAGGAAATCCAAAGAATCCGAAAACTGTTTACAATTAAAAGTGGCTCCAATTATGATTATCATATATTGAATACATGCCTAAAATTCTAATGTATGTGTGTTGGAGGATAAGGAGGGTTATGGGTGGTATGTCAGCTGCATAAATGGCAAACAAACAAACAGAATGCATTACATATTATTTATGGTAAATGTGGTTTAAGATCTGGGACCAGATATGTGATATTTTCTTTAAATAATTACCAATTTACTTTGAAATTCAAACCGCACTATCATGCTGTAAATCTATACAAACCATCAAAACGATATGCTACTGCCTTTCAAAATTATTTAAAAAATACTTTCTTCTGAAATATGTTATATACGAAAATCTATTGAATAACATTTAAAAGAAAACTATTTGCTGCCAAGCACAACCCCGAGGGAAGTGTTTCACTGTTCTCGTATACATATCCAGTAGGATCTGGATATTGAAAGACATTGTTTTTCTGGGAAGTGCAGTATCTGGTGAGATTTAGAAACACTGTTGTTGCTCATTTCAACATTTGCTCCATTACACTTTTTCGAGGGAGATTCTCCAGGTTAATAAAGGGCTCCTTATCCTCCATTTTACACACCCAAGTGGGTTGTTGAGTCAACAATCTTATAAACAGGTGCTACACTATGGCATGTGTGCTGTATTTTTCCATAAACCTTGTTGTTTCAAACCTGTAAAAATGTCTTTGTTCTGATGATTACACTGTGAGATATATGGAAGATTTTCAAATCTCACCCCCATTGACTCCCATAGTATTTATTTTCCCTACTATGGCAGTAAATGGTGGGTGAGAGCTTCTTCATTCTTCCGAATTTCTTCCTGTGTGTTCAGCACAACAAAGAAATTGTATACAGGTTTGGAACAATCTAAGGGTGAATAAATGATGACAGAAGTTTCATTTTTAGGTGAAGTGTCCCTTAAAGATTGAACTCAATTTCTGAAATTTCTCAATTTATTTTTGACATTATTTATTTAATCCAGATTATTATTAAAATTCATTCATGGTTTTAAAAAAAAATATATATCAAGTCTGCATTTGAGTTTAATTGCTGTTGCTAGACGAACCACGCTGGGACCAGGAAACAGGACAGGACTCTCTTCACTGGTTTCGATTGTAGAATCCAGTTTATGGCCTCATTTGTTTATGAAGGACTAAATGGCTTAGCACCTCATTACGTCTCCAGTCTCCTCTTTCAACACTTGTAGACCTCAAAGGTCATCAAATAGCCTGTTATTGTCTGTTCCCAGTACCTGCTTAAATTCTGAGGGTGACCTCTTAATGTTTTTTTCAAGACTATTTCTCTGTAGCCTATAAAAGTATGTAGCAAGGCAGTGCTACAATTATTGTTTCATCCTAACAGTGAAAGTGTGTGTAAATGGTACATTAAAATGTTTTACAAAATTTTGATCTTTGGTTTCATTGTTCTGCTCTATGGTTAACAGGTGTTTTTAAAGTGCTATAGGAATCACTGTTAGAGTCATCGCAGTTTGCATGTTACAAGCCTTCCCTCTACTGGAAAAATAAACAAATTGCAGGAAAATACATAACTTTACCAGCAGAGGTCAGTCAATACAAACAATTGCACTTTAGCATCTTTTTTCTTCATGCTCAATGATCCTTCTTAAATTTGAAACGTCACAGGAGAAACAAATACTGTGTTAGATTGGCACACACAGAGACAGGGAATTATTAGTGTAAGAACGGCATTTTTAGTGTGACAGTAATACCTGTGTGTGTCAACATTCATTTTCTTGCCCAGACGTGAAGAATGTGAGCTCCAGTTATTTTACTTGTGGATTCATCAAACACAACTTGGCAGAAATAAATGTTCTATGGCTTAATATGCTGTCTTTGTTTTCCTTGCCAATTCTTCTGAAGAAATACAAATACAATAATATTAAAGAGTTTGCAGAAAAATGTAACTTTTAAAGTAATTCCAGGTTATTTTTGCTTAAGAATATTTGGGAATTGCTTTTGTAATACATTTTTTATATTTATACTGTAATGGTTACTTCTGCTATCCATTTAAAATTCTTATAGATGACTTTGTTGAGTATGCCTTTTTGAATGGATATCTATCCACTCCAGTGTAGTTTATTCAAAAGCAAAGGAAAAAGAATCAAATGCACGCTGATCACTATCATGGGAGTATGTAGTTAAACTGTATAGGGTAAGTTATTGACTTGATTGAATAGTTTTATTGTGGTTTTATAAATTGTATTATTTTTATGTAGCTTATAGCCAAACAAATGCCAACATATGAGCCATTTTTAAAGATAAATTTGACTAAAAGTAGGCCTATTTAAATTGAAAAGGATTTGGGTTTTAAACTTTCCTACACCCTGATCACCTTTACATATCAAACTAAATTAAACAGTTTTTAATTTAAAAGTGATGCAAACTGTGACAAACAATTGTGTATCAAACAATCCCAAAAACTCAACATGTTTATTTCCTTTTTAGCCCATGCAATTTCCCTTCGACCAAAGCATTTTCTAGGGACCACACACCTGCTTGGGATTATATTGGATATTATAATACTGCATATGTGCAAATGTGGAAATCGCTGGCAGTAAACCTCCGAGCATCCATCCTTGTTTGGCAGCAACAGATATAAATAAATAAATGCATTGCCAAACTGCATATTGATAAGCCAAATATGAAAGAAACGGTGCGCTTTCGGAATAAGTAGTGCTGCGCATGTGTACTGTGTGGATGAAACAGCTATCAAAGCTATCATTACAGATACAGATGACAGAAAAAAATACATCAGGTCAGGCAGAGGAAAATTTTGGAGGTGTGGCACACCTTTTGAATTCGATGGTTCACAATGGCACAGAAACCATACAAAGAAGGATAGTATACCATGCAAGATGTCTCAAATGACTCAAACGACGCCCACTTTTAATGACATGATTGCTCGTGGTGGTAATCTGATATCTTTCAAGATAGTTTCTAACAAAAGAAACATTGTTCAAAATTGTATTACAACCATTCTGTAGTGATGATGGTCGAAATGAACATAATGATGATTAGCGTTTTGTTTCTTTGTCCCTTTAAAGTTTTTCCCATAAGTGGATTCTGTATGTTTCATATACGCAGATGGTTTCTTTATAATATCAAATAACATCAAGCAAGTAAACAAGTGAATGTCAAATGCATCTTGTAAATAGCATCTGCAATGCTCACCCACACCAAACACTTGGCTAGCCCTAGTGCTTTAACTTTAAATTGGAAACTGTGGTGCTACTTTTAGATTACCATTGTTCTCTGAAAGTTCACCATGGACACCACAGTTAAAACTACTTCCACTACAGCCCTGCCTGGGATCTACATAAAGGAAGCATCAGTGAAGTGATCCGTGAGGGAGGTCATTATTTAGAGAAGAAAGAATGACAAAATGGGGCACCGCCTTCAAAGCAGACTACAAACTATTATGTACATCTCTCTTTTAATCTAAACAGAGAAACTGAAAATAAAAACATATTTCGCGTATTATCTTTTTACTTAGATTTTTCCAAAGACACTCCGCCGAAAAAAAATACGCTGCATGTGACTTTATCCCCATCCCGTTTCTTTCCAAGGCTACTCAAGGTATATTGTTGTTTGCCTCAGGCTCGGTTCCGTGCAATATTCCGATCATATCATCTCTCCTCACAGGCGCCGCTGATTGGCCGGATTAATTCGCGTGCATTTTGAGGTGGCGTGTGCGCGCGCTCTCGCCTCTCCATCTCAGCGCGCGACATACGGGCACGCTAAATTAAATCGCAGCGATATCAATACGGCTCAGCGGCGAACGTCTTTCTTCACAGCCGATTTCCCTCCAGAAAACTTCGCGGAAACTTCGTGGCCGCACGGATTACTGATTCTTCGTTGCGACTTGCGAGCGCGGAAGAAAATAGTGATAATATAAGCACGCCGTGCGTTTTCCAAAAGGAATTGCGATGTTTCCGACCAAGGCGATAATCTTGGTGCTTCTTTACTTCGGCAGAGCAGGTGAGATCGCCTTTAAGTGTTATGCAGTAGCTGTAGGCAAATGGTTATATAACGAATAGCAGTGTTTTTGTGCGTTTTGCAGGCGGGCGTGCTACTTTTACGTGAACTCTGGTCAGTGATGTAGTGCCACTGGCAGGTGCATAAATCGACCTGTTTGAATTCCGCTGTGCTTAGGGATCAGCACTGTTGCATGTGTTTCTGGGTTTTACTGTATGTATTGTGTGCCATGTTTTATTTTCTTGGACTCGCGAGAAAGCAGATACCCTAAATGTATAATAGGGACCATTGTTAGCTAACTGGCTAGGCTATTTTCAATGGGCTTTGACAATAGGACTTCCTCTTAACAAGTCAGGACTGTCTGAGCCAACATTAAAGCAGTCCTTTATTTTATTTTGAATCGCACCTGCTTGCATTATTTACAGATGCCCGATTATTTCTGTTGACGAATTCACGTGAATATACATTCAGTCTTGTTTATAAACCTTAACATTTTAGTCTTTGTATCCACGAAATTTTCTGATTGTGTCTTGGAAGAAAAGCATTGCTGGAATTGCAGTTGATCTGTGATAAATTCATATGGGACAGTGGTGGGATGGATTTCTTGGCAATCCACCTGCTGCACGAGTCGAGAATGATCCAATCAGAGACTTTGGGCGGGAACGATCTGTTACTTTCATCTATGATGTAATAAGCAACAAATTTACTCGGAATTCCGACGCTGTTGCGCTTATGACGAAGGTTATCCATGTTCTTCCAAACGTCTTCTCTCATAAAATAACGTCAAATTTACAATGCAAATGTGTTACACGGGGAGCTAAAAATAAACCATGGTTTTACAGTATTATAGTAAAAGTACTGTAGCCCTGTTTCTTTTTTTGCAGATTACAATCGGTATTTATGTAGTTTTACTTCAAATACTATTGTTAAACTATTGTTACTGTAGTGAGATAATGGTCAAATAATTTAGGGTTACTATGGTTATTGTTGTACAACATTGGTTAATTATAGAGTATATGAGAGATAACACATATAAGAGATGATAAAAATGCAAAATTGTTGTTTACTAGCATTGTAAAATCAACTAGATGCTACACTTGCTTCTGGTTATGTCATTGTTTTGATTCTACGAGGTGAACACTAGGCATTACTCCTGGAGATGCTCCGGGATCTCATCATTGTCATCGGAGAGATACGATGGGCGGGGCACCTTGATCACATGATGCACTTCCACAGGCTGTGGGCATGAGTCATCTTCGTGATGTAATCTCTCTAATCTCTTTGGGCTTTTAATTAGCTGTGCTCGAGATAGCCTGCTCTTACTCCGAGGGCCCGAGCAAGACGGAAAACAATAAGATGGAAGCTAACTCACAGCACAACAATGAGCCGGAAACACAGGCTGATCTTCCAGTCTCGTTTTTTGTGTACATGTGGCCTGAAGAAAATGAGTTTTAACAGGACAGATGTTGCCCTGACAGATCAATTTCCCATGATCATTAAAGCTGTGTGTTTGCTCGGACACGCACATACACACACTCGGACGAGGAGAATGGTTGTTGTGCGTGTATACGACTCTGTATCTGTCTTCTCATAGTGGATTTGTGCATGTGTGTTTGACGTTTCACAGGAACACTGTTATTTAGTGTCTGCAATATGGCGTTGCAGTGTGTCTAAATAAGTGGATTTTCCATTTCACTGCCTCCCACTATTAACTCTTCAGCATCCAGTATTGCATCATTATCTGTTTTTGTAGTGTCATGCAATGCTTAAATGAGTTTTTTTCTTTGAAAAGGTTAGTCAGTGTAGAGGAAGCATATGTCACTTAAGCTGGAGAAACCAAAGAATGCCTTTGGGCTGAAGGCATGTTATATTCAGGACTTTGGCACCATTTGGTGGCGGAGTATGTTTAGGCCTCCCCATATGTCCACTTTGAATCCTTGAAACCATTAGCTGTGATTGGTCTCTCACTCTTATCTTTTGGCAGGCTGTGTCCCACTGGATCCCTTTAAACCTTCATAGTAATTTCCTAGAAATTCTGATGCAGTTGATTTGAAGTGTATGATAGCAATCATGCTGTAAAACCGCTTATTCCATATAGGAAGGCTTTATTATGAAGGGATCCTGCTGTAGACGAATAAATGTGGGTGGATGTGCCTGGCAGAACGTTTGCCCTCGTTCTTTCCTGTGTGTGTGGCAGCGTTCAGAATCGAGTCCTGTGTTCTGCGGGACATCCTGTTTTGCTAAATATCTCTCTGGGATCTAAAGTGTAGCTCTTCTGCTTGGTCTCACCTTTTGATCATGAGTGGAGCTGGCAGATTTAGGCCTGCAAAATGCTGTAGGAGCACCGGCACGTACACGCTTAATGAGACTGGCCTTTTACGGTTTACCTTAATAGTTTGCCTGTAATGAATATTATTTATGAGTTTTGTTTCAATGTGGCTGCATGGTTTATTCTTGAAGTAATGGGTGGCTGAAGAGCTTGCGGATTGGAGCAGAAGCCGTTGTCAAGGATGCACCTTCATTATTGACTCGAGTTAAAAGTTCTCGATACTGGTCATAATTACTGTCAAGCTCTCAAAGATGCTGGTTTAACTTTTCCTGTCACTTAGAGATGGTCAAGGTGTTCAGTTTAATATTTTAAAACGCCTTACCAGGACAAAATTGATTTTTTTGAAAGCAGGCAGTACTTCAGAGGATTTTCTGTCATAACCAAGGAGTAATAATAAAATAAGTTAAGAATAATACAATTTATTGAGAAAATTATGGTTTGTAACACCTTAAAAAACATTCAGATGTGAGAATGACGATCCAAATAAATGGCACAGAGAAGTCAAAACCATTTGTTTGGAGTTTTCGCATTGGCTGCATTTGTGTGGCACTTTTCTTTTCTTTATTAATAGTCTTGATTTTTTCGCTTTCTGCTCTGTTCCCAAAGGATGTGTTCTTTCCTTGCAGGGTCGGCATTAATTCTTCTGCTGTATATTCTTGTTCTCTTTGCAATTGGTATCTTTATAGTCTGTCTGGGGCTGAAAAATATTGAGAGATGGGATTTAGAAATGCAATTACAGTGGTTCTATATTTTAAGTGGAATTTTATTCTATGCTTCCATAGCATTTTATTTGTTTGCTGTAAGATTTCTTAGAATGCTGTGTGTGAACTGCTGTTTTGTTTCAGATTGGTGACCAGTCTGGCACAGTTACGTTTATATTGTTGACTAGCTAGGTATGCTAACAAGAGATCCAAAAAGTTCCTATTTATGTGGAATTTAAAGATCCAGAGTATTCAATTTAGCGGCATTTAGTGGTGAGGTTGCGAATTGCAATCAACGGCTCACTCCACCACAGGTTGCACTAGACTTTTAGGCTCGTAAAAAATCTGTCATAATCTATTTTTACCTGTCACTATGGTGCAAGGTGATATTACGTGCTAATTATCATATTTGTGACGTCATCGCGACGTACGCGTTCTTTGAACTTACTGTATATTGTAATGCCTAAATAAAGCCGACGTCGTTTACATATTTAATGTTTCTGTTGTCAGACATAAAATGCTAATTACAGACACATTTTCATATGTCCAGTCAGTAACAATGACAGGTGCTTGTACACGCTGTTTTGTAATCATTCATTCACTCACTTACAAGTAACTTTAAGCTGCTGTTAGGTCATGAACGGAGAAGACGCAGAGAGACTTTTTTCCACTCACTGAAATTTAAGGTTTATCCAAAATGACGCTAGTCGCTATCGCTCTCTGAAGGAAAAATGTCAGTAAACACCACACCACTGGTTTGTAGCGTGCCTGTGTATATGAGAGCACGCGATAGGAGGGTCTGATTAAACGCAATCGGAAAGCGTAAACTCGTGTTATTTATACGCAGATTGATGAGACCGGGTTGCATGACAGATGCATGCGTTGCAGAATCAGATCCACAAACAACGTTAGATATCGCTGTGTTATTATAAAAAGTACAATAAGATTTTCAGTTCGTTTTGAAACTATGGCGAAACAAATTAGACGGTGGCGGGCTGTCATAGTCGCTTTGTTTATACACGCCCCTGGCTCCGCACCGTGAGTCTCCGCTGATCCCGTGTGGGTTTTCCGGAATGGACGAGGCGTTTATGAGTAGCCTAATGAATGGGAAACGTACCCATCCCTACGATCACGTTCTGATGAAAGGAAATGATTGGATGCTACCAACTCGACAAAAAGGGGAATTACAAACTGCCCTCATTGTAATCCGTCAAAATGACGGACGGCCTTCAGATTTTTCAGAATTTTCGGTTAACGTGACCTCTACACTCCACCCCTCCCTTTCGAAGCACTACAGAGGCTCTCACAGGACAAAGATGTTATCACGTTTTCACTTTTTTGCCGAAGAAGATAACGTTTTTTACGAAGCTCTGTAGAGAAGTTTGTCTGTTTAGGGCTACTGTAGAAACAACATGGCGAATTCCATGTAAGGGGACCCATGGTGTATGTAGATCGAAATAGCTCATTCTAATGTAATAAAAACATAACGCTTCTTTATGGGAGGTCTTTATAAACCTCTGAAAATATAGTTATGTATATTATATTGCATTTCTGTCAATAGATCCTCCAAAATTTAAAGATGAAGTATGTCATTTCAACATGACACCAAACAAAATTGCACAAGAAATGACTGTTTTCAGACGCTTTAAAACCATTTTCAGAAGTCATTTTGAAAAATTTAATTTTGTTTGGTTCCACGGGCGATGCAGAAATTATTATTTTTTCTTTAAAGTTTCAATGAAATCAAACATATGGTAGCCTATATCAGCTGTTCATATATTGTGCATTTGTCAAACCATTTCATGAGGGCTTTGTAATTTCACTGTTATTTAATTTTTGATGACCCTTAAAATGAAACGGGCTGGTTTTGCTACTGTAACGTAAAGACCCCTTAACATAGAATAGAGTTTTTCCCTGCCTCATTTGCCTTTGACTTGCTTTAAGTCAAGGCATTAAGACACAATAATACTGTAAAGCTGCTTTGCAACAACATGGATTGTTAAAAGCTCTATACAAATAAAAGTGACTCTGTAAATTATCTCTTCTTTGCCGGTGTACAGAGTAGTAATGCTCAAAGATTTTTTTTTGCATGTTGAACTTCTAAAAGAGTAACAAAAATCTATTTATGTCATTATGTCATTTCTCTTCAGGCATTGGTGTTCATCTTTGGAGACATATATGAAACATGTAAACAGCAGTGGTTCAGTGCTGGTCCAGAAGAACGTCCTGGTTCAGTTCTTTAATGCTACACAAACGTTTGAACGAAATACAACCAACAGAATATTTATAACCGATTTAAAATGTTAAACACATATCTTTAAGATTTATTATATCAGTAAGATTTTAAATATATATACATCATATTAGTATTAGTAATTCTTGCAATTTTTTGCTTGTTTTGAGGCCAAATTAGCAACAATGGCTTCAATTGTCAACAGCATTTCGTTGTTATAGCCATCTTTTAAAGTTCAACTGTAAAATTCTCAATTTACTCAATCTATGTTTTTTTGTGTGGAACACAAAAATGTGAAGCTGCTTATTTTCAAGTGATACTCAAGTGATTTACTTAAAGTAAACTCATTGTATACATAAAGAGCAGTTGTTCTGATACAATAAATATACAGTACCTACCGTGATAAAAAGCAAAACCTTTTTACAAATTTAAGTTAGGGTTAATACCGGATAGTACTTAGTATGAAAGTGTTAAAGATGATGAGTCTCCATTCATGTGCCCTGCAATTCTTTTGGTGTGTCTCATTACTCGCACACACGCTCTCTCACTGTCTCTCACGCACACACACACTCTCTCTTTCTCGTGTTCTTTTCTCTGACATACGCACACCCCTTCTGTCTGTTTTTTTCTCGCTCTCTCTTTCATTTACAAGCACGTGCCAGGCGCGCACACACATATGCACGCAGACGGAGAGTACAACATGACTGGGTGACCTCCCCTGCCTGAGATGCCTCACACTTATTCACCCAACAGAAGCTGGATGCATCACGACCCCTACAGTGCTGTCTTTATTTTGCCCGGACGTTCCATGTGGGGCTTGAGGAAAATATCCACAGACAGTCAGACCATCAGTGACACCGGAAACAGAGCCAATGAGACAAAGAGACAACTGATGAGCACTTCACCGGGAAAAAGATCCCTCAATCCCCAGTCTCAGTACTATAATACTAACATTACAGTTTTAGTAATATAGTACTGATACCGATGTGTTGTTGCTAGGCTTCGGTGCTGAACATTACAATGGGAATGTATTTATAAGGAAAGACTGAGGTTTATTTCAGGGCGGCACTGTGCACCAGCAGGCAGTGTTATGAGGCACTCAATCAGGAATGTCCCTTCTGGTCTGATGGCAGAGAATTTGCTACGTCAGGCTGCAGCGAGTGCGTCATCCAGGGCCCACAGCTTCATGAGAACATGGATGCATTAGTCTGTCTGCTCGCCTGCTCTCGGTCCAGCGCTCTGTAAATACAGGGTGACTGAACAGGGTCACTGCCTCTTTTTTTGTCTCTCTTTTTTCATTCCAAGCTCCATCTTCACAAAACAGCCATGTACTATAGCCACAAGAAGCATGCTGTGGAAGTTGTTCCACAGAACCAGCATTTATTAGTGGCGATAATTGAAACAAACTAGTAATTGCTTTTCTAAGCAATGCTTTCTGCTGGTAAACAATAAATGGAGAAAAAATGACGCATTCTTGCATGAGGGTCATGTGACATGTCTAGGGGTCTATGTGATGGGGTCTTTTGATTTCGGCCAAGCAACTATAGAAAAAATAGCCATATAACAACATGATCTAATAGGTTTCATTTACTGTATATAGCGCCTTTCTAGAGCTCAAGCACGTTTCACAATAACCCTGGGTTATTTTCAACCCAGGGCGGGGTCAACCATTGGATTTTAAATGAACCTTTGCTGGGTTGTTTCAATTTAAAATGCTGGGTTGTTTTAACCCATTGCTCGGGCAAATATAAACCATTTGTTGGGTTCGTCTCTTTTTGACCCAGCGCTGGGTTGAAATTAACGCGGCACTTCATTGAGTGAAGAACAATAACAAGACATTCAATAGTTCGCCTATGCAGATAATAATAGTGGCAGGAGTGGCAAGGTATGCTTGTTTGGCGTGCTGTCCAGGGAGAGGGCCCGAGCTCGCTGGTTCCTATTGAACCCGGAACACTGTCCTCTGGTCGAGACGAGTGCGCCGAAAAAGGGAAAAGAGCCAGGGTGGTGGAGGGATGTTGAATGACTTCGAGATGATGCAGGTAAGACGGCTGTCTCATTTATTGGGTATATTTACTGGGTTACATTATCCCAGCAAAGGTTTATGTTTGACCGAACAATAATTTAGTATTTTGGTTTGAAACGAACCAGCATCTGTTAATTTACAGCACATCCTATTTTGACCCAACGCTGAGTTGAACAGGAGCATTTTCTGATGGCATGGACAATCATATTGACATGTAGCAACTGCATACATAGCAATGTAAGAAACGAGCATTGCACAGGCAAACACTGTTAACATTTTCTTCAAACAATGTAAAAATCTTTAATGACAAAGTTGTTTCACTGCAAGATCGGGATCAATTGCTAGACAACGTGCGAACACTGTTTAACATGCATCAAGTAATTTAGCATGGGAGTGCTTCTGCAGAAGTACAGCTTGTTAATCTATATTTAGAAGATGAGGAATTGTCGGATACGAGCGTCGCTTCCAGCCACGGATGTGTTCGCTGTGATCATCTGTATTCTCTTGCAATGAGAGCGTTGATAAGCTCACTCAGCGTAAGTCAAGCCCAATGTTTGGCAGATGGCGTGAGAAGGAAATCATTGGTTTTTCATTGTCAGGGTAAGACTGTGAACCTCATGCATCAGTACATTTCCACCATCAGGCCAAATCCAGTTGGTATGGTTAGGATTTTTCTATTGTGGTACTGCAAAGGTAGGCCTAGAATTACAAGGATAGTTTACCTAAAAAATAAAAATCATTTGTTCACCCTTCTTGAATGAACTTGGATGATTTTCTTCTGCAGAACACAAAATAAGATCTTTTGAAGTATGTTTGTAACCAAACAACATTGACCCTCATTGAGTTCCATTATATGGTTGCAAAACCATTGAGACATTTCTCAAAATATTTTATTTTGTGTTCCACAGAAGTTTTTCTTATTTTTGGGTTTAACTATCCCTTTACATCAGTATTTGTGATCCTTAATAATCGAACCAAATTTTCTTAAATTCCATTTACTTCCAAGTATTAGCAAACTAATAAGAAGCAGGTGAGTTACCCTGGCAAGTGACCAATCATAAGTCACCACGTCACAGCATCTGTTCCACCAACAGGATTGAAAACGGTTAGCTGTGCCGAAAAATCTGGTCCTGAGAGCCTTTTTGTAATCACATTTTGAGTTCTCAATTGGAAATGCAACTGGAACCGTTCCTCGTGATGCTCAGGATTGTTCAAGCCGATAGTGGAAAAGCAGTTAAGATGTCCAGAGTTCATCCCTGCACTCGAGTCAGCCGCTGTAGTTCTGGCATGACTGCAAAACATTGTAGCTGCATGCAGTCGACGTGCTGGGTGGAGGTGCTTCTCCACCATCTGTTGCCCTGTCACTAGATATGACACACACCTCATTCAGCAGCTTGTCTTATCAAACATCAGTATTTTGGCAGATCCCGCTGCATTCTTTTGTGGGGCATTGATTTCTACCTAAATCAATTCCACAAGCATTGTGGCTATTATATTTACAACTGAGCCTGGTTATTGAACAAACAAACCAGTCAGCTGGAGTGTTATTAATATCTGATTTGGATTACAATGGCACGATTTAAGTAGGATGTTACCGATCTCCCGATGGTGTGACAAGCACTGTACTTCTTTGTGCGCTTAATTCATACAGTAACAGTATGTTGGAGTGCCAAGTTGGCGTCGGTTCAGTTGAGAACATTTCGAAAAGTTCAGTGGATATGAATAGCCAAATTGTTTCTTACATATCTTGTTTTCTACAGAAAAGGTCTCACGGCTAAGAAATGAAGACAGGGCCATCTGTTGCTTAAACCCGACCCTAGAAGTCGACAATGGTTGCAGATGCTGAAAGCTTTCATTTTGTGCATTCACAATGAGATTAGGGGCCTTGCTACTCCCACAACTACAGCAGTAGAAAATAAAGTTGCAACAGATATAAAACTGAATAACTGCTTGTATCGACTGACTCATTTGTCACTGTTCTGGGGTTTCTCTCAGGTCCTCTTTATGCTGAGGCTCAGCATGGTGCCGTGCTTTTATTCTTGTATTTTTTCTTGAGGATCTGGTTTAAGAGTATTTAAGAGTATTGCTTGGTGCACGGCACGCTGAGATGCCCAGGAGCCGAGCAGACGGGCTGCGGTGGATTAGCATAATTAAACCTGGCTTGTATTAATGAGAGGTATCCCTGACGTGCTGGAGATATGAGAAACCGCTCGGTGCTACTGTACCAATTGGTCACAGGTTCTCAGAAGAACCAAGGAATAAACAAATGATCAATATCTAAAGATAGAGGTTTGACCACACAGTGGTACTTTTTCTAAAATAAATACTTTTAAAAATAAAGGTTCTTCATGAGAGCGCACTAGTGATGTGGCGGTGATAAAATTTTCCCACCGGTTAATCGACGTGTAAAAGCACCGGTAGTGAGGGGTTTGCTTGTTGGGTGGTCGAAGATGCGGCCGAGCGTATGATGCATTTTACTTTGTATTGAATTAGCGGGAACGGCAATTGCTTGAATTAACGGTGGGTCGATATCTTAATCTTTTTTAATAAAAACACACAAAACTACAAAAAAGTACAATGACATTTGCTTATATTAAACACAGACCTTACAAAACGAATAACCACTGCAGACACTATGCAAAAAAAAAAGAAACGAATATAAAAAAAACTTGCGTCAGATAGGTTGCCTTTAACCAAACGAATAATCACGACGGTGCCCAGCTTTACCAGCTGAGCTGTGCTGTTGAAGAGCATGGTTGTGTTAGACCGGCACTAACCCTCATAAACCAGTCTCACCAGCACAAAGAGGGTTTCTGATGTGGATATCTGATCTTGCATAACCACACTTTTGAGTATTGGCATTAAATTGGGTACAACCTATATCTTATTCATGAGTAGAACTGCTCCACACTAGAACACATTCTTTGATTAATTTTTTGTTAATGCAGTTTTTTGGTTGATACCACAATAATTTTTTTAACGATGTTAAAAAACTCAAACATGCATCAGTGTGTCTGACTGTATAGAAAATATGTGCAGAAAAGTATGCTTTCCCACTTTTGAATCAGAATTTTGTCTGTCTAAAAGTACTGATTATTTCTGATAAAAACACAGAGGTAAAGAGAAATTGTCATTCTGCTTTTGGATACCCATAAGAAAGAAAAATCACAGATGAGATCCTCTCATTTTTTTCTCCTAGATGTCAATGAGATTAAAGGAGAGCAAATGGAAATTTTTTGGTAAATCTTCTGTATATCAGATATTTCTCATGAGATAAAGACCCAGAAATCTTACAAATGTCTTGATAAGAGTTTTAGAAGCATTCTCAATGTCACAAACTGAGCTCACATTTGCCAAGTCTGCAAACAGGAGTCAATATTGTTTAAGTTTTAAATATGAAGACAATCATTATTTATCCAATTTATTCTAATCCAGATTATTTAAATTTTTTACCATCTACATTTGTTTCTATTCTTACTTCAGTTTTAGGAGAAACATCTGAGACTAGAGTAAGTCAATACCTGCAAATGAAACGCAACTAAGAACAGCATCAAATCTCCTGAGATATAAGAGCAACCACTGAGCAATAACATTTTCCTCTGGGTATCTAGTTTTGCTCTTAAGTGCGTTAAATTTAAAATGTGATGCCTTTTAGTTGGCTAATGATGCAGTGACTAACTAAATTTTGTTTCCAGATGGACTGGTTAAAAACAATCTGCAGGTGACTCACAGAAGTCACATAAAAGCCGGCCAATCAGATTAGAGCTTGCCAGATCGATAAAGTGCCTTCCAGTCTTGTGTCAATGTGCATCAGGCAGTCGGTGAACAGACTGCTGTGGGCGTTCTGTCTGAGGTTGAGACTTGAGCTCTGGGTCAAACTGCCTCGCTTATCCCAATGCACAAGGAATAAATGTCTGAAAAACAGATTAATTGAACTTCTGGTGACTGGGGGATCCAGATTTAGCGTTTTCCATCAAGATTGTGATCTAATTTCATTTTGGAAACATGGAACTGCATCAGAAATGGGATTCATTCATTCCCCGCCAGCTTTAGCATTGCACTCACAGTAGTACAGTATTACGAAGAGGCTAAGCCGTAAATATTCTGGGTTGCCAAAATTCCTCAAAGACAAAATAAAAATGACACTGTTTATACACAGTTTAATAATTCCTCGGCTGCCAGATATTTTTCCTTCAACCCCCTCCCGTTTCCTAGTCGATAACAGTCCTTCCTCCCTTTTTAAACATGCCACTTAATCATCTGGAAATAACGTCTCAGGTGACAAAAGCAATGAGCAGCCGTGGAAATAGAACAAGCCTGGTGACATCGAACAGTTTTCACAGGTTGAAATGACATTTTGTAAATTACATTTGGTGAATTTTCCTCCCACATCTGCTGCGGAACATCTCGGGAGCACCGGCGCATAGGACATCTGTAGGGTTATTTCCAGCCAGCCAGAGAAATCTCAAGTCATCATCTCTTTGAATAGACGCCCACAAGTTTGTTTTCTATGGTATTTAAAAATGTGCCTTGGGAAAGCAGACTTTTCTTTTATGCTGATGTGTGGGTTTGGATTCAAACGGCATATTAAGTAGAGACGTTAATATCAACTCCTACTCGGGGGTCAGTGTCTTCTTCCAGTGTCACTGGTTGCCATTAAACCAAAGTGTTCTCAAACCTCTGAGGTTTCGCAACCATTTATACCGCTTTCATTTCCTCGTCTCATCATCTAATTTGCACATTAATTTCATTTGTTATGGCAAACAACAGATAGCAGCAGATTGAGATGCATTGGCTCATCAAAGCAGCCAACCAACCTTGAATACCGAGACGGGATGAGAATATTCTTGCACGGACGTCTCTTACATCAGTCAGTTTGGTGTATTTTTATGAGCTCGCTGACATTTTAGTGCAGTTTTGTGACTGGTTGTCATTCCTGAAGGTAGGATTTTAGCTGTGGTCTATTAATTTGACCGCAGGCTCCCTAATGATACAGCATCACGGTAAATGCAGTAATGTGTCAGTGTAGGAATGGAAATCAGAACATTTTATAGAGTATATTTATATATTTCTGTGGTTGCATTTTATTTATTTATCTGTTAGTGGTTAGATATTAGTACTGTACAGTATTTCAGTGATATTGTGCGTTATAATTGCATAAATATATTTATTTATATTTCATATATTTAAAATGTATATGAATAATTTATGCATTTCTGTAGAGTCAATGTATTACAAGGCATATTATCTACTAGGGGTGTAACAGTTCTCGGCAAAAAAATTGAACCGCACGGTTCTCCACCAACGGTTTGGCGTTGGACCGCGGCTCATCTTAAATATGACGACGCATTTATAATATGGTTCGTTAAAAATTATAATGCGTAAAACAGACTAACAAAGTTCAGCTAATGTATGTTTGTCGATGGATACACATTTAATACCTACAACAAATCAAATAACGTAGACAAATTTCAATAGGATTGATGCTGTATGACCAGTCATTTATGCTTTCATCACCCGGGTGTTGTGAGCGCGCGAGTGCAGGTGAGACCTGAACAGCACATGTTGCTGTTTAAACTACACTCATTCAAGCCTTGTCAATTTAAACATTTAAGTGCAAGATGATGCACAAGAAAACTCGCTTGGGCGCTGTGAGAAGATCCGAAGCGCGCATAAGGAAAGCTGAGTTTCAGACATGGCGCAAATATTGAGTTGTCTTTGAAGCGCTTAAACAGACAGATTCACACACGAAGTAGGTCAAAATGCCCCTCTTGTCGAGTATCTTAACAAACATATAGTAGGTTATGTCTTAAGTGAACAGACGAAACAGATGAAAAACAACGCACGTGTACAGTATCAGTTACATTCCTCTCAAAGCGACAGCAGCATATTCCTGCTGTCTGTTAAAAGTCAAGGAAATCCATTTCTACCTTAAAAGTATGGATGTCCATTTAGACAAATTCCCATAATGTATTTTCATTTACATTAACGATCAATTAATCGAATACTTGTTAACATTAATACTGAAATATGCCTCTGCTGTGGCATATAGGCATGACAGCGTGCAAAAGCCACGCAAAACACCATCTTCCTCACCTGAATAAATATAAGCGTGTTATTTTCTTTCTAAATGTGCATAGGACACAGCGCATGGACATTATCGACAGTATTACAGAAAATCTGTAGAATTCGAAAAATTTTAACTTTATTAACTTACAAATGTCCATAACGTGTTACAACCTTTAGCGGTCCTGAAGCTGAGACTTGTGTCTCACACTGAGGCATAATTTGCAGGTGGGACAAGTGGGACATGTCGCCGCCACTTTTTGCCAAGTCAATTGTGTCTCGAGCACTTATTTGAATAAAACTAAGCTTGTGGAACAAACACGCTGTGAACGCGCCGCTTGCGCATCCATTGTCCAAGCACAAAAAATGTGTAAACCAATAAAGAAGTGTAATTTTTAATTATTCCCACCGAGTTATTATATAAATATTTTCGTTACTAAAGTATTGTTTTCCATTGATTTGACCGACCCCAGCGGGTGGGGGCGGACTTTGTTACGCCACTGGTCTCACATAAGTAACATCATTATTTGTATTACATGAGCAGAAGCTAAAATAACAGTTAAATGATGTGCTAAACCATTTCGAATAAAATAACTGATAAGCTGTCCACATGCGATCAATGCAAACCTAAAAACCCTGATGGCTGTACACTTTAGGAATGCCGGTGAGGATTTAATAAACTTGTGACAACATACGTTACCGATACCACACATTATAAAAGAAAATATATTTGCATTTTGCATCTATAGCGCTTATTTTGATCTGCAGCTTTAGATCTTTTTTCTTTGACTAAAACAAATGCTTAAAATGTTTCTTCATTATTATTCTTAACGAAAAACTCAACACTCATAAAATAGCCTAGTATCATTACAAACGCACTTATGGTAAACTTTTACTAACAAAGGCGGATGGTATCCAAAGGAAAAACAACGTTTTCTTTTGATACCAATAGTTATTCATTCATTATTTACTTTTAATTAAACAACAAAAAATAGTACACTGACAAACTTGCTCATAAGAAACAGAATGTTTATTAACAAAACGAATAGGACTGATAAAATTGTACCTGTTTTGTAACGTAAATAAATTCAAAGATCTTCGAATTTTCGCCTTACTTCAACACAGTTTGTGGTTTATTATTATTTTAAATGAAAATGCAACAATAAACAATGCTACTTATATTAAAAGAAGAAATAAAACTTTTATTAATAAAAGCTCTCCTCCGCCTTGACCTGTCAAACATCGCGCTTCACGACTGCAACGGCTGCAGCTCCCGCTGACAGACGTGCGCCTCGCAAACTCTTGCGTCCATTGTTCAAATGAACTTTCTTTTTATTTCTATAAAAGAAAAATGCAAAACTAAGGTGTGTCGGTATGTAATACCGTATAAAGTAATGTAGTAAGTGGATAGCCATTGCGTTTTTCCATGAGTCTCCTGTATGTGTTATGCGCATAAACCGCACGCGCTTGCATGACTTTGAACTCGATCATCATTAAGTTATTTCGAGTAAACTGTTATCGACAATTAATCGATCGTCGATTAATCATTAACATCCCTACTTAACAGGTATATATACTGTATCTTATTTTATTTTCTGCTTTGCTCTGTTGTTTTATTGGTGCTGTTACTTAGCTTGATTATAGTTCTTATTTTTATTTGTCAGTAGTCCCTTTTCCCTGAACATGGCACAAACCGAACCGAAACCGTGACACAAACCGAACCATGGGTAATTTGAACCGATACACCCCTATTATCTACATTTTTATTTTCGTAGTTCTGTGTGAACGTGATTCATTTAAGGCGTGTGTGTATTTAGCTTACTATAAATTTTAAGTCATATGAGCTACAATTATAAGTAGGGATGTCCCGATCACATATTTTCTGCCCCGATCCGAGTCATTTAATTTTGAATATCTGCCGATCCGAGTCCCGATCTGATACTTGTATTTTCCTAGTGCTAGGTGCACACTCCATGTATATTAAGGTTATTAAAATACTATTTAACAGTTAAGCTTAATCCTGCATTATACTTAAACTAATAGCCTAACATATTGTAGCAAACATGAATGACAGAATATGTTATTTTAACGTATTCAAATAGCAGGATTAGAATAAACATTAAAAGGGCACTCTTTATCAAGGAACTATAGTTTAAATGCTTTTATTACAGCTGGACAGGAGTTGGTCCACATGAGGAGACAGAATAACAAAGCTTCATTCAACTCTGCCTCAAAACTAAAACACTCAACACAAAACTGCAAGTTCACTCTGTAACGTTGATCTTTCACTTTGAAATGAAGGAAAATCAGCATCTCTGTCGTGTTAGGTGACAGCCCCTAATGCTTCTCATCTGTGTCATCAAGTTTGTTAAGCTCCGGTAGAGCGCTGTATGAAGGAAGAAATCAGACGCTAACCTGTGTTCTCTATCACAGTGTCACAGAGCCGAGTGAACTCTGTGTAATCCGTCCACTTTTTTGAGGATTTGGTATGAAATTGTTATTATAGAGCTCCGGAGGTTAACATCACGCAATCTGAACTCTGCCATTTCGGAAGGCGGAGAGCGCTAGAGCAGCTGTAGCATTGGTATTGACACTGTGGTCAAACAATAATTTAAAACCAGTCTGTTTTAGACTTTACAAATTGTACTATTTTAACACGGTGGACAGCTGCTGTGCGCTTGCCAGAACAGGCAGGGGAAAGCAAAGGGCAAATCATTTGATCATATTTCTAAGGATTCCGAATCCCTGATAGACGATTAAAAGGTTAACTGCAATAAAACGTGCTAACCAACACATGTCACCGCTATCGCTTCCTCTCTGTCGTTATGCTCCCAAATCCTAAACAAGACACATAAGAGCAGCACTCGACTAACGCTAGTCCAGCTGTGCAATCGCAGTGGGCTCCTAACACAACCCCATCGTGTCTGACCCAGTGGCGGTTCTAGACTACTGTAACTGGGGGGGCCAGGCAGGGGCCACTTATGCTTTTAGGGGGCTCACTAACATGTGTCATGATTAATTTTCAGTCATTTTTCACTGTCATGTATTACTGTTTTCTCTAAACTAATAAGCTAATAAAACAAGTTCAGCTCAAATTAATGTTCCATGGTCATTTATTTCACAACACATTGTATATAGTCAAAATAACAATGACAACAATAATAACATTTAGGCACTTTTCTGCATCTTAAATGTACATACATAAATGAAAAACTACCCACAAACAAGATATCCAAAAATCAACAATCAACTTAAGCAGTCATTTTAACATGAGTCACATTATCAGGTATTTCCTTTACACAAAGAAAAAAAACATGAATTTCAAAATTTTCACATGTGATATATGTGACCCTGGATCACAAAACCAGTCTTAAGTAGCACGGGAACATTTTTAGTAAAAGACAAAAATACATTGTGTGGGTCAAAATTATCGATTTTTCTTTTATGCCAAAAATCATTAGGATATTAAGTAAAGATCATGTTCCATGAAGATATTTTGTAAATTTCCTACCTTAAATATATAAAAACTTTATTTTTGTGAGTGGATGGTCTGCCACAGTGCCCTGATTAACAACTTCAAAGGCAATTTTCTCAATATTTAGATTTTTTTGCACTCTCAGATTCCAGAGTTTTAAACGGTTGTATCTCAGCCAGATATTGTCCTATTCTAACAACTCATATATCTATAGAAAGTTTATTTATTCAGCTTTCAGATTATGTAAAAATCTCAATTTCGAAAAATTGACCCATAAGACTGGTTTTGTGGTTTTGGTTTTGGCACACTTTCATGTGAATGCCATGTTAACTAAATACTCATGTAAAAACTCAAGTTTTTCACATGGAATTTCAGGGTTACAAAAGTTGTCTCTCTGCACAACTAAATCACCTTGCTGATGGGTCCTCTGTTCTTCTGGACTTTCTTCATTCTCTAAGCTTTTGTGCATTTCTGACTCTTTTTCAGAAGCATCTTCTTTCTCCAGCCTTCACTGACTATTATCTTTAGTTTTCTTATTAAAAAAGGACATTATGTCCTTAGGATTTTTTCTCTTCATCTTAACTGCAAATGGGAAAATTATGAAAATGTGTAAATGAAAAGAGGACTCTCAAATACACCACAAGTAATATACAGGACAGTATAGCATAAACTATATTGATTACTTGAACTCTGCTAATTCCTTGGGAATGACAGACCGTTTATATTAATTATAAGGCAAAAGTGCATTTTATCAAACATTCACCCCAATAAATGTAATTTGCATTTGATCTCTGTAGCAAATGTAGAGTCGTAGGCAAGGAAGAGGACGAGGTTAGCGTGACAGACACGGGCTTTTATTCACATTACACACAAACTTATAGTTACTCAACATAAAATACGACGGACGCTTCCACAGCGTTCCAAGCCTCTCCCTGGCCGGGTTAAAGTCCTCTGAAGTCTCGGCTTCCTGGGTTAGATCCTCTCTGCAACCGCCCGCTGACACTGCTCCGTCCACTGGGCGGTATCTGGTGCCTCCTTTTTAGTAAGGTCAGTCAGTGGGCTGGTGAGGTCCGAATAGTTAGGCACAAAGCGTCTGTAATATCCCGCCAGCCCCAGGAACTGCCTTACCTCCTTTTTGGTCTTAGGTCTCGGACATGTCGCAATGGCTGCGGTCTTGTTAATTTGGGGACGCACCTGTCCGTGACCCAAGTGGAAGCCCAGATACCTAACCTCCACTCGCCCAACCGCACACTTCTTCAGGTTTGCCGTGAGACCCGCCGCCCTCAGCTCCCTCAGGACCGCCCTCAAGTGTTGTATATGCCGTTGCCAATCGTTACTGTATATGATAATATCATCGAGGTAGGCAGCGGCATATGCCATGTGGGGTCGAAGGATACGATCCATAAGACGCTGGAAGGTGGCGGGTGCCCCGAACAAACCGAAAGGGGAAGTGTGACGAATTGGTGCAATCTGAACGGCGTTGTGAAGGCGGTTTTCTCTTTGGATACGGGTGATAGGGGAATCTGCCAGTACCCTTTTGTTAAATCCAGCGTCGAATAAAAACGAGCTGTGCCTAGCCGATCAAGCAACTCGTCAACCCGGGGCATTGGATAGGCGTCGAATTTCGACACCGCATTCACCTTGCGGTAATCCACACAGAATCTGACCGAGCCGTCCGTTTTGGGCACCAAAACTATCGGGCTCGCCCAGTCACTGGTGGATTCTTCTATTACCCCCATTTTGAGCATTGCCTGTAATTCCGTCTGAACCACATTTTCCTTGTGCTCAGGCAAACGGTACGGCCGGCTGCGAACCACTACACCCGGCGCGGTCTCAATGTGGTGCTGAATGAGCCTGGTATGACCAGGTAGGGGCGAGAATACGTCTGCAAACTCGGCTTGCAACTTGGCTACGTCCGTGAGTTGGGAGGGCGAGAGGTGATCTCCCCCCGGAGCCAGCGCGAGCAATCGTGACTTGGTATTCACCTCTGGCCAGGGGCCTCCAACCTCTCCAACCTCCTCCCCACTTATTAGCGTCGCCAACATCACGGGTTCCACCTCCTGCCATTTTTTCAGGAGATTGAAGTGGTAAATTTGACGTGACCCGCTCCTATCTGTTCGTATCACCTCATAATCGAGATCTCCGACTTGCCGTGTGACCTCGAACGGTCCTTGCTACTTAGTAATTTGGAACTCGACGTGGGGAGTAATACAAGCACTTTCTCTCCCGGTGTAAATTTGCGTAGTTTAGTACCCCTGTTATATAGCCGGCTTTGCTTGTCCTGAGCCCGTAACAAATTCTCCATAGATAGCCTCCCCAGTGTATGGAGTTTTGTTCGCAGGTCCAGGACATATTGAATTTCATTTTTACTGCTAGAAGGCCCGTCCTCCCAAGTCTCTCTGAGGACGTCCAAAACCCCTCGGGGCTGTCGTCCAAAGAGAAGCTCGAAGGGGGAAAACCCCGTGGAGGCTTGGGGGACCTCCCGCACCGCAAATAAGAGGGGTTCTAACCATTTATCCCAATTTTTGGCGTCCTCGTGAACAAACTTACGAATCATGGTTTTCAAAGTGCGATTAAACCGCTCGACAAGACCGTCCGTTTGGGGGTGAAAGACGCTGGTACAGATCGATTTAACGCCCAATAATTCATAAAGTTCGAGTATCGTACGTGACATGAACGCCATGCCTTGATACGCGAGGATTTCCCGGGGATCCCCACACGGGAGATGACACGAAACAGTGCCTCTGCCACGCTCTTAGCTGAGATACTGTGGAGAGGCACGGCTTCGGGATATCGGGTTGCATAATCCACCAGGACTAATGCAAATCGATGTCCTCTTGCTGATCGTTCCAATGGCCCGATGAGGTCCATACCAGTTCTTTCGAAGGGGGCCTGCATTAACGGTAATGGGCGCAATGGCGCTTTTGGAGAGGCCGGTGGGTTTACCAGCTGGCATTCACGACACGCGGCACACCACCTGCGCACGTTCTCGTGAATGCCCGGCCAAAAGAATCGGGTCATTAGACGATTTAGTGTCGATGCCTGCCCTAGATGACCCGCCATCGGGTTACAAGGAGCCGCCTCGAAAATCATTCCCCGGCGGCTTTGTGGAACTAGCAACTGGGTTGTATCTTCCTTTGTCTGAGTATCTTGGGTTACTCGATACAACCGGTCTCTTATAATCGCAAAATAAGGATAGGAAAGTGCTCGTGCGGGCTGGAGATGCTGTCCGTCAATACAGCCGACCTGCTCAAATGCAAATTTAAGGGACTCGTCTCGGGACTGCTCCAGGGGAAAGTCATCGCGATCCGAGAGGATTAGCCTCTCGATAGCGCTTGGTTCCCCGGATGCAGCCACCGGCGGTCCGGGTTCAGCCTCGCCTACCTGCAGGAGCGCTCCGTCTCCCTGCGTCTTTGGTCCCCAAGCGACACCCGCACACAAATACCCCAATAATTCGGTAAAACCCGGCCAATTGGTTCCCAAGATCAGCGGGTGTCGGAGGTGCAGATTAACGGCCACCTCTACACTATGCGTTTGTCCCCGGAATTGGATAACAGCTGTCACCAAAGGGTATTTTGCCACATCCCCGTGTACACACCTCACCCGAACCTGGCGGCTATTATCCAATGCCCCCGGCTGAATCAGGCTTTGATGGATAGAGGTTTGGTTGCAGCCTGACTCCACCAGAGCCAGGTATGTACCCCCCCCATACTCACAGGTATTTGGTATCCGCCGGTTTGACCGAGGGCAGCCTGCCGGAGGTCTATGAACGAAGCCTTGCAGAATGCTCACGCTGCAGACATTACAAGCTGTCACAGGTCAAGCTCTCGTTTACAAAACTTGCACAACGACAGACGTGATCGGAAATGATCGGGCATAAAATAGCCGATCCCGATTAGGTTGAAAATGCCTTCAACGTGCCTAATTATAAGTATGACAGTTATGACAAAATACCACGATTGTCCTCAATGTAATGATCATGTTGCTGGCAGTCGCTTCTGTGATCGGATAGTTTCGTGTTGACAGTGAAGTAGTACTCGGAAGTGTTACATAATAGGCTCTTATGCTCTGTTTTATATCAGAGATTTGCCATAGATAAAATAAACATTATTGGAGAAGAGAAATCTTATCCTTTATAGATAGCAGCTACGTAATAGAATAAGCAGTTATGCTTTTCTTTTCTTTGTGTAAAGGGGTTGCTCCCTCTGGTCTTTACAACACTAAAACATCTTTCTCAGACTCGATTTAGTGATGACTAAATTTATGAGTCAGTCCAACTGTTTAGATATATAATACTAGCATGATTTATTATTGTAGATCTGTAGGAAGGATGGTTTACTTCTCAGTCAAATAAAATTGTCTAGTTGCTATTGTTGCCTAGTATGTTCATTATGTTTTACTAGAAGAATGAAGAAATGAAATGGCATGTGGGGACATGACATGCTTTACTATTTAGAGTCATCTTGCAAATGAATAGCAAGTGAACTTTTGAGCCTGAAAATAAGTAATTTATGGAAATGAAATAATCTCTGTCTTGCTTTTTGCTACTGAGGTTCAAATACAGACATAATAAGACTATTTTGGTGTCAGCCCTGTTACAAAGCTCAACTCTGTTTTTCAGATTTTTTTAATGAAATGTATTTCTTTTTACACCATAGCATAGCATTACAAATCTCAAAGATGAAATATTTAACCCAGTTGTAATCTATTGTTATGTTCAAGGGTTTAAGAAAACGTCCCAAGATATGTTCCAATACCATTAAACAGCACTTTGTAAAACAAATTGGCTCAAACGTGAACTTGTGCCGTAAAGAGGCTCTCACAGTGTTCCACATGTCCACTGACAGCAAGGTTTAAAGGATCCTCTCACTGTCAATCCAGTGTCTCTTTGGATTTGGATCAGCAATTTTCCACCAGCTGATACCCTCCCCGGTCACGTTCGAGTTCCTCGACGGAGCTCGCCCTTCCTCCCTATCACACCAGCCTGAATGACTTTCTGTGAAGCCCAAACTCTGAGCCGTAGCTTTGATTTTAGTCCAGTCAGCTCGCGTGCTTTCTGTGGCTTAACACAGCAGAGGTAATGTCCATTGTTCATAGTTACTGCTTATCACACTGTGTAAAAGTGTTCGTCAGCGGGGTAATAGACAAGCTGTATGTTTCTGGAAGGGCCATTTACACCAAACAAAGTGAGTTCCAGGCGAGAGATGAGATGTGCAGGTGTGTAATGGGATTTTTCAGGTTACACAGTACTGTTCAGAACTGAGTAGGGTCAGAACTCAATGCATTCGCTCTCAATGGGGAATTGGTTGTGTGGGGCTTTGAAGTGTTGTTTATTTGTTTAACTTAATGTAGTTTTATTTCAAAAGTCTATGTAATATTTTAACAAAGCAAAAAGGACAAGAGAGTATTTTCTGCAGGATCATTTTTAATATATGTGACACTTTTTTATTTTTGCTTTGTCACTTCACATTCACTTTTTATTTGTGATAATCAACATATTCAGGTCATAGACGGTTTCATCTTAACAACATTACGTTACTGCGCATGCGCCCTTTTGTGACCCCAACTAAACTTAAGGTACACATTCACAAACAATAGAGTGTCTGTAGATTATTTCTGATAAGAATCGAAAGAAACTGTTACTTGGCTAAACTGGTCTCTCCTATATTTTGAATTTAGACTGCGATACCATACAGTTTCTTTAAATTTGACAAAACTACAGGACCCAATCAACAAATTGTTTATTTAATCAAATGAACATACAACAAAATTCAACAAATCGTTTATTTAATACATTTATTATACAGTAAATAAAAATACAAATTAATATTAACTAAATAAATATAAATAGTTATATTATTAGACACTAGCCAAACACAAACCGGAAGTTAACTGGGGGTCAAGCGCGCATGCGTCCGATGAAACGGTCTATTACACTGTTTTCACAGTGCTGAAAGTGTATTAGTCATCTTGCTGTGTTTAACAGACTTAAGAAAATATAATAAATTGCATACAGTACTATATAATATAAAACTGTTAAATTAGAAATGGTATTAAGATGTGTACTAGGGCTGATTATTTTGCTCAGTTTTAATAACAATTAATAATCACGGTTATTCTTTCAGTTTAGTACTTTAGTTCATTTTACTTTATGTTATTTATTACACTTTGCAGACAACAAATAGATGTTATAATCTGCCTCTGTAAAACTTCTGCAACACCGTGTTTCGAACCATGCTAATATCCATACACTCCGTATACAGTTATATTATATTGCATTTCTGTGCATAGATCCTCCAAAAAATTAAACACGGCACCTTAAAATATCTTGAATAATATTGTATATTCATATTTATGTTATTCAGTGTGAAGAGAGACAGAAGGAACATATTTCTGGTTTGGTGTATAATGGGCCAGTGGGGGGTTCATACTGTAACACAGGGTGGGGAAACACATCTATCTTGCTGCTCCAGTTTCAAAGGGGCACCACTGTCTTAAGATTTCTCGATGCAGGAAGATACCAAATGGCATTCTTAGGTGGCATCTCCTCTATGATCATGCGACGTGAGGATCTTGTCCCTCAGATGGTTTGAATGAATATTTCCAGCAATTAAGCATTTAAGTTGATATCTCATGAGAGTTTCTACTTTAAGACCTGCTGATTAAAACGTAAGACACATGCTCATACTGGTGCTGTCTAGCTGTCTTTTACCTTTTAACACAGTGTTCTAACCAAGCAGCAACCTTCCGATCTCTCTCGTGAAGCCAACACGGAAGCGAGGGGGTGCATTGTTTTTTTAACTCATTCGTTTAACTTATATCAAGCCTTAAAATTCTGCATAATTAAGGGCGTGGCCACCCGAGTGACAAGTGGTTTTATTAATGTTTCTTATTTATACATTTGAATTATATTGCATTTTGAATGTAATATGGCAATGTAATGTATTAAATGGGTTAACTTTTCACAGATATTAATGTATGCAATTTCAGCAATACAATTTTTATTTTTTGTAAAAAGGAAACAAATTAGTTGTTCATTTTAAGAGACCTGTCTTTTTTTCTCTTGCATATTTAGATAAATTAAGAAAAAGTATTTATTATCCGAATACCCGATTAATCGATGGAAAAATCAGTAGAATACTCGATTACTAAAATAATCGATAGCTGCAGCCCTAGTTTAGATCAAAGTAAAGGTGACAGTTCCACATTACCACTCTTACAATATAAAATAGGTCATTTTTAAAGTTTAGATTGCAAATCATTGCAATGTGCACATTTCTGATACTTTGATCATTTAAAAAAAATATTGTTAAAATATAAATCAATCTTGAATAAAATAGAAGTGCATTCATAATAATTTCTCTCAACTTCTCGTCGGGCTTTATGAGATCCACCAAATGATCATCTGGCAGAATAGGAAGTCAATCTTTAAGCTTTCCAGCCTGCTCAAAACCAGGTTTATGGGAAAGGTTCTGGGGGTCAGGTCATGAACCGCCCTCATCATTTACAGTCACGTATTCTTAATATCATAATAGCCTCCAGCATCAGCGGCCTGATCAAATTATTTAGGCTGCACCAAGACTTTCAACGGCTGAGGTTTGCCTCTTATTACCAGAATGCAACATGAGCCTCTTGAGTTGAGCACAAACAATTCTGCCTCCACAGTACGCAGCTGCATTTGAAGAGTGTGGAGGAGGGGCTCGATGCCGTTACGCTGCCTTTTTAAGTGGCTCAAATCTCTGCCTTCTCCTTTCTCTCGTCTTCCACTTAAATAGTCTCATTACGGTTAGAGAGAGCGAATTATCCCCTGGCCTCCGCTGCACCGGAGAGCTTCTGTGAAGTTATGTGCAGATGTTGATGGGCACTCAGCACAAATTGCCTGAACACGGTCAGATCTGAGCCGGTGTTCTGCCAATTTATGCATCCCTATCAAATTTTGCTACCTCCATACAAAACAGGACTAACCCCTCCCCCAACCCAACCCTTACACCTAAATAACCCCACCCCCAACCCAATCACAACACGAGGGTAGCACAAATTTATGGGTAGCATAAATTGGCAGAACACCGGCTCGCGTCGATTCCGGATGCGCTCTGCCTCAGCTCACTGCATCATTCATCACCAGGCGGGGGGAAGATGCCACTCCAAACCTTTTCAAGTGTGCTGTTGTGACTGAAACATGTTGTGCCTTCGATGATGTTTGTGATTATTTGTATTTGCAAATGCCACGTTAGGTTAATTACTGCTTGCTAAGCTGCCTATGAACTGTTTGTGCGGTGCATGAATGATTCTTTTGAAGGGTGGTGCTTTTTGTGGAGGGGTTTGTTAATTTCTGGCGATGATAAAACAGGATCCCGAACACTTACATTTAAGGATCTGAGCTGTATCTAGTGATCTGAGTATCGTTGAGACTTAAAGGGGCGAGTTCTTGTGAGTTATCCACTAAGCATCCATCCCGAACACCTCAGAAACCACATTGCGATGCTTTCAAAACCACTCCGAACGCCCTGGCAACCACCCACAGCATCGTGGCAGCAAGTTGTGCACAGGCAAGCACCACTTCGATTTTTACCACTTACAGAAAATGTAACGTACATAAAACCTACAAAATATGTATTTGAAGTGTATAATTAAAATGATGTGAGTAAAGTAAAGAGTATACCTTGTTTGTTGCATTGTTGCATATAGGTTTCATAAAAATGATGCATTATATTATATATTTTATTTGACAACAAAATACATACTGATAATAAAAAATATATAAAGACATTTCTGTAGGTTTTGATGGCTTTTTTGCAATAATACCACATTGTAGACCGTACACCGTGCACATGTGAATTATGTAATGCCAAGGCATTCGCCTTCACAAGTGGGTGGAGCTAAATTGAGTAGTAGACAAAAAATACACTCACTGGATTTCTTTTTTTAACCAAGCATTAATATTTGTACAGGAATATTCTTTATTTGTGTAGTTTATTAAATTAAACAGTTAATCCATAAATAATTGATCTAATAGCTATAAAGATCAACAGTATTCGACTGTAAATATTGAATAGCCTTTACTGTTGTGTTAAGACCCTGTTCGCGCTCTTCCCAGGGTAAGCCTTTCCAGCGGTGGGACATTGCATCCCATTCACAGATTTTACGAGCCAAAGGGGGTCGGGGTTTGGGGGGGTTTCCATGGTAACGGGTAGCGGGGACGATCACTGTGGTCATGGCATGATCAGCAAGCAAATGCAGGCTTGTCTTAGCAGTGGCTCGCAGCCTGACGGTTCACCAAAGATCGCCCCCCATATGTGAGTGACTGAACGCGTTACGTAACATCACTCCCAGGATTTATCGCGCGCTGTTTCACACAACCAAAGCAGAAGTCTTGCTTCATGTATTATTTTACAGCACTAAGGCATAGTCCCGAGTCGTGAATAACAACAGCTCGGCAGATTGTCGGTAGCTTCCTCATTTGGGAAAGGGTTACACCCGCCCCAGGGCTTCAGATAAGTAGCTCATCATATTCTCCACACAGTCACATCTCTCTGGATACAGCGCCGACTGTAAACACACAGCGGTAATCTGTTTAAGCTGGCCCATGAGCTGGTACAGCGTGACAGGTGTTTTACACGTACTGTACAGTAGCTACGGCGAAAATAGCAACGGCTCGACAATTGAATCTGCAAACTGCAAGGCTTGTAGTATTACCTCATCACGTCAAGACTTTGAACTGAAGGATCGGTTTAATCACACGGACAGATGCATGCACGCAGCGCAAGCACACACGTGTGGAAAGAAACGCTTCATTATCTAGTTCTACTGTACCTCACACAGCACGAGTCGCAAACTGACAGACCAGATAGTTAAGCGAGGGAATGTGAGAAATATACCAGAATGTGAAACAGAAAAGCTGAAATGTTTAAGAAGCATTTCAGCGATGTGTACAAGTTGCATGTCAACATAAAATGGGAATCGGTTCAATTCTTTCTTTTCAGGTAGACTATTTCCCTTTAGAAATGGCATTGAAAATGACAGTCAATTTTGAAGCAGATACAATCATTTTGATGCAACGGATTATAAAGACAGACAGCTTTTTTCGTTCGAATGATGTGAACTGATAAATTGTGTGAAATAATGTGTATTAAGAAAGTAAACTGGATAAATATTGATTTTATTGACGCTAAAGGTGCTGTAAGCGATTTCTGTGTCGCTAGTGGCACTGAACACAATTGAAAAAATAATGTTCTCAATAAAGAAAAATAGAAAAAAATGCTTCTTAAAACCTTTCCATTGTCTTCCATTGTTTGGAGAACAGGTGGTCCTGTCCCATACTTGTGCAATAGGCAAACCGCAGTCTCCATGTTTTCTGATTTGTTTAACGTGGAATGTGTTTTGATTCTTTTTTTGTCGGTTTACATACCCCATGAAATAAAAATGTACCTTAATTGTCTAGATTTGTGACAGAGGAAAGTGTTATATGCTACCATTCGTTCCTTAATTATATTTTTTCTAGATTGTAGAAAAAAGAGAAAAAATAATGTGATGATGGTAATTATGCTGAGACTGAAGAAAAATAAAACAAAGTTATAGAACTTTTTGTATTACAGGGATAGTTCACCCAAAAATGAAAATTCTGTCATCATTTACTCAGCCTCAGGTTGAAATTCTGCTAAATACAAAGGAAGATATTTGGAAGAATGTCAGTACCTGATCCCCAATTGACTCCCGTAGTATGTATTTTCCCTACTATGGCAGTAAATGGGGGATGAGGTCTGTTTGGTTACTTACATTCTTCCAAATATCATCCTTTGTGTTCATCAGAAATTTTATACAGAGTAAATGATGACAGAATTTATCATTTTTGGGTGAACTATCCCTTTAAATAAAATGTATTTAAATAAAATATTATTTCACAATTATGTTTTTTTAAAGTAATTTCTAATGCCTTTAGATTAAATTACTGAGATCACAAGATCACAAAATATGTTTCTATAATCGTAAATGTTTGAACGGTATAATGTATATATCATGGGGAAACCTATTGTAGAATTAACTGTCAGGTAGTTGCTTTTGTGGTATAAAAAAACAACGACAGCAGCTTTACTCGGTTACAAAAGAGTACAAAGATATTTAGTAAACAAGAGCCTTTTGTTGATAAAAGAATTGGCCAGCTCTTTGTCAGATCGGCTTGTTTTTCCAACACCCCTCAACGAAACAGCCTAATTTAGTAAAAATGTACCATTCTCTAACCTTTTCAGTCAACAGCTTTTAGTTGTTTGTGGCGTTTGTAAGATTAAGTCAACCTAGGTGAATGGCACAGCAGGGTGTAAACAACAATGCAGTACCCGTGGGTCCCAAGAATCTGACTGTGTCTTAAAATGCCACAATGTTAAACAACATCCCTACAGCTTTGGAAAATAAAAGGCTACACTATTCTGTGAATTCTTTGCGTTGCTGTGCACAGAAATGCCATTGTCTCATTACATATGTTGCATAGCCCGCGGCTTCGCTCTGGTGGATCACTGGACACCCCTGCCACTCAGAACATTAACATACTCTGCACACGCTCAGGCTTCACAACACGGGATGTCACGTTGCCAAGCAACGGCTCCACATCACGTACGGAATGTTGTGAGCTTTTTGAGGATCTTACTCCCAGAAAAAGGTACAGCAACAACACGTGATAAACATCTAGTTCTGGGAGAAAAAATGATGAGCAAATAACACGTCATGTGAGCTCGTTCTAAATTATGTTTGTTTACTTAAAGCAAACGCACCGTAAAGGAACTAAGTGCAGAAGTGTGTGAATAACAGATAAGCGCTGAATTCACTGCACCCAAATAAAAAGCCTCGTAATTGGGTTCCCTCTCTCTCCATTATCACTTTTATCACAGCCCCTGGATTCAAAGGGTTCTGAATACATTTTAGAGCTCGTTTGGGCGGTTATCATTTTCTCTGGGTAACATTTATCACTGAACATGACAGGCATGGCAAGAAATAAGACTTATTGTGAGTTATTGTGGTGAATCTAGGTTACATCCGAACTGAGACCTCAGCCCATAAAGCCAGGTTATTAAGGCGAAAACACATTTGTGTTCAAGCTGTATTGTAATGTGTAAAGGAGAGATCAGAAATGTGTTCAGAATGAAAAAATTGTATACAAAACCAAGTTTTTCTTTTGAGAAAAATCATTTTCAAATACTGTCTGATACACACCGCAATCCCTCAAAAATAAGCCCTCGATAATCTTGCCATAAATACTGTTAGTCAGTTGTATTTCAACATGGGTTTGAGTGGTCACAGCGGCTGTTTAATACAATAGCTGCCTAGGTAAAATTTTAACACGCATCTGCTTTAGTCGTGTTTTTCTTCTTTTGCTATAATAGCTAAAACGACTTGTTTCTGTCTGCTGCAATCGCACAACAACAAAATATAGGAATCGAGGTGCTAACCAAAAAGAGATTTTGGATCACTATGGATGACTAGATTGACAAGTTCGTCGGCTAGTTAGTGTTGATATTTTAGCAGTAGTGCTGTGTTTTACTTGATATTGCATTGTAAAATGTGGTGTCTTCAAAATTCAACGTATAAAATGATGCCTGGTTTTCTATTGCGTTGTGACTTGTTCGGCTAGTTTTTAACACAGGGCTAGTTTTTAACGCAAGCTGCGTTACATGGTCTTCCGAACGAGTGTTGAAAGTGCAGTGTTGGAAAACAGCAGTGCAGTGTTGGCTTGCTCACCGGGAGACTGCATTTATTTATTTATTTATTTATTAGATATTATTTATTATAATGATCTTGCTTGGTCTATAAACACCATGCACTGTGCTGTGTTTTACCTTTCTGTGTTTTTCTTATTTGCTCCTGTAAAGCTGCTTTGGAACAATGCACATTGTGAAAAGCACTATATAAATAAAATTGAATTGAATTGAAAGTCAGTCTCATCAAAACTATCTCAATTTGTATTCCGAAGATGAACAGAGGTCCTAGGGTTGGCACAATATCCCTTTAAGGCTGCATTTGTAACTTTTGCCTCTATACTGCCATCTCTGTTCAAGAGATAAAATTGCGGATATCTTTATTTTCTTTATGTGGGTTGAAGTCAAATGAAGTCGGACTGACATTTCCTACCCTGACAGCTCAAATTATAAATCATTATTATAAGCTTATTATTGTGAATCAAGATAAGGTAAGGAGATAGTTTTGAACACTAATTTATGTATTTATTGTATTTGTGCTTGCTTGGCTTTTTGTTTTTAAACAAATATTGCAGATTCCCGCTTTAAAACCTCAAGTATTACCTCCCACTTTTGTCAGTTCTAAAATCTACCAGCAGCTTTGGCAATGGATAGAACCATTTTGGAGTCAATTCAAAGTAACTACTAAATTATTTATAACAAGTGTTAATTTAATTTTAGTGTACATCTCATTTGCCTTATTAAACTCTCGACTCTAATTCCAGTGAAAACATAATCTAATGCAGAAATCATTTCAAGCAGTCTCTTCACAGAACTGAGCATCTCACATTATACTCCCATAGCTGAGCTCCAGATTGCTATTTCATTTCTTGTGTGTCTGTTTTCCTGCACAGCACTGGTAAACGGTTCATTGCACAGGTGCTTTACACCCCCCCCCCCCCCCTTACTCATATAGTCTTTGTGTTTTTCTTTTTTGTCAAGCCTTTTGAAGAAGCTCTTCCCCGTGGGGTGGTAACCTGCCCACGGTACCGCTGTCAGACCGTAGGCAGTGCATTTGAAATCCAGATCTAGTCAGGGGCATCATTGCAAAGGCAGATTTCGTTCCCAGCACCTTATCGAATAGCTTGCGGCAGAAATGGACCTAATACAGAGGAAGCAGCTCCAGTTGTCGAGCAGGGCTTGTAATTGTATTCCTGTGTTTTATAATGAGCTGCGATGCAGTTGGTATTTTTAATGTTTTGCCGAGCGGTCGTTGCGGTTGTCACCAGTGATGGAAATATTTCCTCACCACACAGTTTTACTGGGTTGTTTATCCTCAGCTGGGTGTTACTTTCAGAGGAATCGCAAAACAATATGCAGAGTAATTGGTTCCCTATTTATCCACTGATGTGCAGATGCAATTTTGGTTTATTAAAATAAAAAGTTTATGATATAGATTAGAATAGAACCATTTTTGCCATCTTAGTGATTCTCGCTAGATTTAGGGACTTTTCAGACCCATTTAGTTACCTAAAAAGTGGCTGGTGACAAGTCTGGTGACTTTTATCAGTAGTTGGTAGTAGGACTGGGCGATCTTCCCAAAAAAGCATATCATGATCTTCATAACAAAGAATCTCGATCCACGATCTGAATTGAAATACATTAAGTACATTACTTAATACATTAGTTAATGCACAAGTACATTAACTTTTTTGTACAGAGGTTTAAAGTTTTGTAGCTCAGGCCAAACAATTGTACAGGTAGCACAAGTATAAAACATCTGTTATCGTCTTTAAAAAACACAAATGCAGATCATCACAGAAATAGACTGGTTAACAACAAAGGACATTAATGTTATATACAAATGGATAAATACCTACATAAATATCAGTTTTAGTTTACCCATTTTTTATTGTTCTGTGTTGTCCATTTTTGACTATACAATAGTAATATATTTACCACATAAAATACTGTAGTAGCCTATACTATAGTATTTACTAGGTCTAGAGTAAACTGCAGTAAAATTTAGATAATATAGTGTGTGTAGTAAATATTTAAGTATACAGTTGATCAATTTACAACAAGAATACCACAATTTGCTTTGTCAAATACTATAGAACACTACAGTATTTTTTCATTCGAGCGTTTAGGTTAACCTGTGTTTTATTTTGACAGGTCGTCAAAGAAGCGTTAGAGCTTCTTAATGTCGGTTTCGATTACTTTTCATTTAAATCAACGTGTTAATAAAAAAACTGCAATTGTGCTGCTGACAAAATTTCACACAGTGACACCTTTGGATCCAGGACTAACCTAGATGTGTTTGTAAATGTGCTGTTCAGTTGTTTTGTAAAAAAATGGGACGAATTCTCGTTTCTCAGGCGGTGTTCTCAATCTCCAGCAGAGATACTGACAAAGAGAAAACGCCTGCAAATCTCCTCAATGATTTGCTTATAAGATGTGATGTGACAGTTGTGCAGGGCCATTTGCTTTTCCAGAGAAAACCTGCAGATACGTGCACACACACACAAACACACACACATACGCTGATTTTGAGCAGCATGACAGGTCAAATGCCAAAATTTAAAACGGCATTCAGATATTTTAGTAACGATCCTGCCAGCATTGTTGGAACGTTATACATTTGCGTCATTCTGGATGTGATAAACAGATGGGGTGAGATGTACGTTGTGTGACTGGGTGGATGAGACGCAGAAACATCCAGCTGTAGTCACATGCACGTACCCACTCGCAAGAAATACTGTATCCAACACAATATTCACACTTTTCAGTACCGTCACATAAAGAAAGTGTAACCCAGGAAACAAACTCCAGAAATGGGGTCAGCAATAATGCAAAAAGCATTATATTACTAAAAACTCTGGTTGTTATAGGTAAAGGGACAGTTCACCCAAAAAAATAAAATGATTTTATCATTTACTCCTGTGTGACTTAATTTCTTTTGCAAAACACAAACAAAGATATTTTGAAGAACGTTGATAACCAAACCACACTGGCCCCCATTGACTGGTCCATTATATGGACATAAAAACACTTGAGACATTTTTCAAAATATCTTGTGTTCCACAGAAGAAAGAGTCATATTCAGGTTTTGAATGAGGATGAATAAATGATGGCACAATTTTTGAGTGGACGATCCCTTCGTAAGGGAAACCATGTACTCGGGATTTGCCACAAGCTGTTTAAAAGGTTATATCAGTTGTTTTGCTTTGAATATGACCTCTTTTTGCTTCAGTTAAGTGTTCCTGGGCATTTCTGTCTTTAACAGAAAAGTTAAAATGCTTTAAGCAGTGTTGTTCTCATTATTATTATTTTTAAAAGAATATAGACCAAAGTGGCCATAACACTTTCAGTATTATCATGCATCTCCCAGCATGCTCTGCTAATGAGTGGCTAATTTATTAAAAGAAAAAACTGTCCTTGCAGCGCCTTTAAAACGCTACTTGCCAAATTGACAGATTAAAGTTATTCTTTTGTCTAATAATGTTTAAAGAGACCGTAAATGGGAGTGGACACGGAATGAATGGTCCATCTTCTAACACCAACACACATCCAATAGTATCGATTGAATATGCTGATTTAATTGAGGTTTACATTTGCCCGGGTTTGACCATTTATTAAATTACCTGAAAGACAAAAGGCCACCATCTGTGCGCTGATCAATTTTGTCTTTGCTCTGCTGTCTTTGTCTGTACTAATTTCCCTAACATCTCCTGTGCTCAGACATACGAATGAGCAATGACCTCAGTCGAATCATCGGCCAGCCCAACTGGGTTTTATGCTCCCTCAATTGAAACGTATCGATCTGTTTTGCTCTCGCCTTTCTATGTTTGTCAAGAAAAAGTGTTGAACGTATTACTTTTAAATCAGCCTTAGAAATTCGAAATAGGAATAAATCTTCTCGCTCTGGGATGCGTTTCTAGCATATTGCTGAATGCGCAGTCGCGCGGCCATCAGACTCGGCCACAATAATGCAATAAATGAACCTGAAAGGTGAAATGGCCGCGCTGACAGTGAGCTTGTTATCTTCACTGTTTGTTGTCGCCTCTCATTTAAACGGATCAAAATGATGCACCGTTGTTTATCAGAGGAGCCTGTGTCGCGCAGGTTTCCATAGTTACAAGTGCGCCTGTAAATGCAGAGACATCAGCTGCTCGTGTGGAGTTAATGAAAAGTGCTCAGCGTCTCTGTGTGCTATTGAATTATGCATGTGACAAAATATAGTTTGAAAAGTTTCTCGATCGTGAGATCTCTTATTCTGACGTGCTGGTATTGTGTTTTAATGCTGGTACTTTCATTTTTTCTCTTTAGTTTCTCTGCAAGTGGATATTACACCTCCTCAGGGTGAGATCAGTGTGGGGGAGTCTCGATTCTTTCTGTGTGAAGGTAAGTCTTTATAGTGACCAACACATTTAGACTTCATTACTGTAATTGCAAGAAATGATTGTTTTGCATCTCTGTAATGTTTTCATCCTGAACACTTTTATGGGGATAGTTCAATTCTTGTTATTGTAATATTTGCATATCGAATCCAGATTTATTTTCAACTGATCTTTTTATTTATTTATATTGGGATAGTTCACCCAAAAAGGAATTTTCGGTCATCATTTACTCACCGTCTTGTCATTTCAAACCTGTATGACTTTCTTGCTTCCGCAGAACACAAAAGAGGATATTTTGAAGAAAGTTGGTTACTGAACTTCACTTCTATTGTATGGACACAAAACCAATGCGAATGGGTGCCAGTTAATAACATTCTTCAAAATATCTTCTTTCGTGTTTTGTGGAAGGAAAAAAGTCATACAGGTTCAAAATCAACAAGTAAACGATGACAAAAAATTCATTTTTGGGTGAACTAAACAAGGAATTTTGATCAATTGCATCATTTTCTCACCCTTTTGTCCTTTTATTCCATACTGTAAAGCACAAAAGGAGATCTTGGGCTGAAAATCTAAACTGCTGTTTTATGCACAGGTGGATTTAAAGTGGATTTGTTTAAAAACTTGACCGTATAAATCAATGCCCACTTTCATATGGAAAACAGAAGCGCAGGTGTTCTTTCTAAGATCTCCATTTGTATTTCAAAGGAGAGAGAAAAGATTTCTGGGTTTTGAATTAAATGGAGCGGGTAAATGCTGACAATTTTCATAGGTAACCTATTTCTTTAACACTATTCTTTCTCTGCCTTGCAATCGAATGTGTTTATTTTCAGGATGGGCAGATTTAGTTCAGAGTGCTGTTCATTTGTTGATGGTTATTTACTATTCGTATTCAAAGAATTTTGTCTGTTGATTATCTTCTCAACCATTCAAACCCATTTCAGAGCATAAACTATGTTGTTTTGAGTACATTACATCATTCCCAGTCCAGTTTCGATGCATTTTTCATTACCTTTAAGAAATGATGACCAGTTATACTGTGTAGGATCAAACCCTTCTCTATGATTTTGAGAAAAGCGGTGTTTCACTATATTTAAACTAGTTAGTGAAACGTTACACCATTCATCTTTAATGTGGTTGATGGTTTCCAATGTCAGTAAATACCACTGAGGACCCAGTAAATGAGACCCATGTGAATAGAGTTTCCGGGAGAAATTCGTTAAACCTTTTGTGTCGCCACGTCTCACTCTGGAAAGCATTTTCCTGGTTACACTCCCCCGGGCTTCGTTTGAAGACTCAAAGACGTGGAACAGCAGGTCTGATAATTGCTCTCAACGTCGGGTCTTCACAAGTACTCTTTTCTATGGTCTGGTGATTTGGTTAATAAACTGGTAACCAGAGAATGGGTCAATGTTTTAGGTGGTGCTATCTGACAGCTGTTTCGCCGGTGACACCTAATCCCGATTGATTTAAGCAAACGATTCAATCGCTTAAGAGGCCTGATTTGCTTTTGTTGCATTTCTGCTGTGCTTTTGTTTTATGAGAATTATTTATACAGTAACGGCACATTACAATAGTTATTTGAATGGTGATGCTGACCGATGCTGTGCTATTGGTTGCAGTTATTGGCGGGGCGAAGGAAATCGACTGGTTCTCTCCGAGCGGAGAGAAGATTGAGCCCGGCAGAACGGATGTCAGCGTGGTCCGTTCCGACGAGACGTCGTCCACTCTCACGATCTACAATGCAAAAGTCGATCACGCTGGAACATACAAATGTGTGGCCAGCAGCGGCGATCAGGAGGCCGAATCCACCGTCAATCTCAAAATCTACCGTAAGATGCATGTTTACAGTCAGTCTGTGCCCAAAGAAGATTGACACATATTAACATTAATATGTGCTTAGAAGGCTTTGTATTCTTTACAAAGACAAATCGGTAAAGATAGTAACGTAAAAGTAAAATTCTTTAATGTGTTTTAGGATACATAAAATTTTAGCTACAGTTTGAAACTTGTGTGTTTAGTTTATATTTTGGATTCCTTGGTTTAGGCCAGTGGTTCTCAATGGGGGGGTGGCCCACAAGGGGGCCCCAGCTGACTTCCAAGGGGGGTCTTAAGATGACTAATATTTCGAAATGAGATAAAAGGATAATTGAAATACATTTAAAGAAAAATTAAAACCAAGATACTTCTTATTTTTATAATGAATAAACATTTAAGGTCAAGCTCTACAATATTGTATTGCATCGAAATTTTGAAATTTTGTGAGTGGGGCCTTTGAATTTTGTTGAATACAGTGGGGGGCCTTGAAATCAAAAAGGTTGAGAACCTCCTGGTTTAGGCTATACTATTAAAATACAAACTTTGACAAACTTAAGCAGAATCACCCATTTTTCACCCAGAAAAAATCACCTTTACAAATGTGCCGTCACCACAAGAGTTCTCAGAAGGGGATGACGCCATTATTGTGTGTGATGTTGCAAGCTCACCTCCACCAACCATCCTCTGGAAATTCAAAGGTGCAAAAATCCAGTTTGAAAAGGATGGTAAGACAGATGGACTTACTTTTCCTCTTTTTCCTCTTTACACAATACATCATTTCTCATCATTTTGTGGGATGGTAATTATTTCTAAAGTGAAAAAATAGATATTTAACATAGCTCTAATGTGATAAAGGTAATTTAAATTAACTAAGCAGTTCATTTACAGTGACGAGGGAGTTGTTGACATCATTTTTTATTCAAGCATTGACACAAACTACGGTGACTTCTACATATTGCATATGGAGATGTTAATATAGAGAATTTACATCATATAATATAGTGACATTGATGCCACTCAGTTGTCACTTTGTAGTGTTTACATGGCCATAATACATTCAGTTCTTACTTCTCAAACATCTTATTGCGCCAAATACATAAATGTTTATTACCTGGCTGCAAGTGTCAAATAGCAGCCCTGTGGTGAAAAAAAACATATGCGATTTTGCTGGGAATTTCTGAAGAAAAGCACTGACATTTACAACAGTAAAATCACGAACTAGCACCTGTACATGCTAAAATCACATCTTTTCCATACTGTACGTAACCTATATTCATCCAAATTGTTTAAAACTATAGAGGTTGTTTAATTCATCAACAAATGTTGCACTTCATTAATCATTGTGATTGCCAATGGAAAAAAAGGGTTGAAACTGATACAGCTGCACTGACTTTGTCATTTTTGTGCTCGATTTATTCCACACATCTGTGCAGACCAGCGGAAAAATGAATTCCCTCTTGTTCTCTCCAGTACGTTTTAGGACACTGACTAACAACCACCTCCAAATCCGAGGGATAAGGAAGAGCGACGAGGGCATGTACACCTGCGAGGGTCGCATTAAAGCGCGGGGAGAGATCGACTTCCGCAACATTCGAGTCATTGTTAACGGTAAGCTATCGCCTTTTTGAACATTCGAGATTCAGAGGTTTGGTCCTGGCGTCTCGCCTGTAATTTTTCTCCTCAGTCCTTCCTACGGTAAGAATCCGTCAGGCAGAAACAAACGCCACCGCAGACATGGGCTACTCGACGGTGCTGGCCTGTGACGCAGATGGATTTCCCGAGCCGATGGTGACCTGGAAACGGTAAACCCACTCATAAGTCAAAAATCCTTTGAATAAATGAAAATCTTATGTGGTGTAGAAGATACGTTTCTCATGTCTGCTCTCATGAGCTCGGCAAGAGCACATGTTCTCCTTCTCTCTGAAGAGAGCGTATAAAACACAAATCCCTCAGGCACCTTAGGGAGCTTTTGTTTGGACGTGGAGTGGGTGCACGGGGTGAAGGAGGTGTTTATTTGTCTCATAATAACTCTGGTCCTCTCCTCTGACAAGAGTTGTGGTATATTTATTACCTGTTTGACCTTAAATCAAGAGGTCGCACCCATGGTCAGGAATCCAATGATTTAAGAAGCGTCTGCAAAAAGACCACAAATAGAGGGGCAAATGGAAGCCAAATGAAAAAAACGTTAGCTGAGAGCGATCGGCTAACAGTACATTATGTTTCCTAATACACTTTTGTATCTGTAAAATCTCTAGATGAATATTGAAAAGGCCCTTTCATGAGAAACCGTATTTGTCTCTCCCATTGCCGTACTGTTTCAACACACCGTCTTTTTTTCTCTCAGTAACAACATCTTGCTTGAAAGTGCGGAGAAATACAGCTTTAATGAAGATGGTTCAGAGATGACTGTGCTGGATGTGACAAAGCTGGACGAGGGAGATTACACATGCATCGCAAAGAACAAAGCTGGGGAAAGCGAACAAGAGCTCAGCCTTAAAGTCTTTGGTAAGAACTAATGAGAGATCTCAGAGGAAATGAGTTCAACCTAGAGCCGTCTGTGAAAGTCAGTGTTGAAGAGTCAACACTGAAACATAAAGAATTCAGTTTCATTCTGCACAGATCAAAGTGTCGTGACATGTGTGATCTTTTTTAAGGTACAGCTCACCCAAAAATGGAAATTAGTTACTGTACTTGCCTTACAACACAACAAAATTAGGTGTAAACAGATGATAAAATGGTAAAAAAAAAAACAGCACTATGTTGCTTATAGTGAAATTCTTTCATTTACTCACCCTCATGTCATTGTAAACCTGAATGACTTTCTTTTTTAACCAGAACAGAAAAAAGAAGATATTTTGGTATATGTGTTGGCAACCAAACAACATTGGCCCCCATTGACTTCCATTGTATGGACACAAAACCACTGAAACATTTCTCAAAATATCTTCTTCTGTGTTCCACAGAAGAAAGAGTCGTATACAGGTTTTGAAGGTGAATAAATGATGACAGAAGTTTGATTTTTGAGCAAACTGTCCCTTTAATACAACTTGTGTTATTAGTTAAAAGGCATAAGAACTGTAAGTAGATTCAAATCAAATCTGACACGGCTAAATCATGACTGAAATTTCATTGTTGAGTAAAAACGCTAACCTGTTAAATGACATCTTCTTAGTGCAACCCAAAATCACATTTTTGGAGAGCCAGTCTACCACAGAAATGGACGAAAAGGTCACGTTAACATGCGAGGCCACCGGAGACCCCACACCCACCATTACCTGGAGCTTCAGTACCCGTGTCTTCAATGAGGGAGAACAGGTAACTCCAAACGCATGGGCACAGGGTCTCCGTTTCACTCTGTTGAGTTAGAATTGGGGTTAGAAGAGTTGCAGTATATTCATCATGGTCATAGCACAGAGACAGGGAGCTGCTAGCTTAATGGAGGAGTCGTGACGGTGGACCTGCCTCTGGCTGTTTCATGCATACGATTCTCTTTGTCTGCAGGAGCACCAAAAGAGGATTTATCAGGTATGAGATCAGAAAGTCAGGTATAGTAACAAACCTCCAGAAAATGAACCTGCTCAGATCTGTTTCCCAATCACAGATTTTCCAAAAACGGCATTCTTGGAGCGTTTGCTAATTGACCATCTGGTGTTTCGATTCCCTGAAGTTCTCGAAGTCGTGATACTGTGTTGATATGTGAAAATGAGACTTGCATGGTGGTGAAATTGCAATGCTATTGCAAAAGCTCCTGAATGAAAGAGTGATGATGGACACAGGCTGTTACAAAAAACATTTACATGCCTGACTTACATGCTCTGTTCTAAAACCTGGTGAGCTGTCTACAAACACTTTAACACTTCATGTAGTGGCTAATACATGAAATCTTAATTTTGTTGCCATCTCAGTTTTAGCCCAATTTATGTATTGCATTGCATGCATCCTTTGCTGGGATATATTATCCACAATGCATTTCAACAAATAAATCCGAGATGGTGGACGAGGGGAAAAAACATCAAACTCCTAGTGATATAATTTGCAAGTTCAATCCATGCAGAGCGCTATTTGTGAGTCGCATTTCATATCACCTGTGAGTTAGGATGCTGTCTGTGTAGGCAGCGAAGCAGCTCACTTGGTACAGAACTGTTTTCTTAACCAACTGTGTTAAGTTGGAGATGTTGGTCGTCCTGAGTCATCATCACAGTGTTTCTGAAGGAGCATGTTTCGTTTCAGCTCTTTGTTGGACCGCTTTGCAGTTTCCAGCTTGTTTTGCTGTCTGTCTCCCACCGTCTTGCTCATCTCTTCATGTGGGTGTCGGGTTGTCATGAATGCCAACTTCTTTTCACCGTTGAGCACCACGGTTACAAAAAATGATTAGCAGGTTATTATGGAAGTATAGCATTTTATTTGTACAGTATTAAAGGCGGGGTGTCTGATTTCTCTTAGCCGTTGTTGATGTTCAAATCACCAAAACAAACACACCCCTACCCCCATCTTTCGCTTTCGTCAGCGCTCGGCTCAGCTAATGTCCATCCTGTGCACTGTGCACCTTACTGCTGATTTGCTACAAGGTTGTTTTGGTACTCGGCCCGACTCAGTTGTCTAAAGCGTAATTCGGAAATCGGTTACCCCGCCTTTAAGTACAGCTTGATGTCTCTGTTGAAGTCACATGAAATCAAAATGAATCCTCATTTCTGATTTTCTTTCATTTTGCAGCAAAATGTAATAACTTGCTCTGCCTCTCAATTGACTACATTTTGCTGACTGAAGTCATGCAGACTATTATTGCAAGTTAAAAAAGTTACTTAATACTTAATCGGCTTAACCAGTAACATGAGTTGTAGTTGTAGGTGGCACTATCCGTTTGGTCAATTTCTGCCACAATTGCCACTTAAAGGAGTAGCTCACCCAAAAATGAAAATTCTGTCATCATTTACTCACCCTCTTGTCATTTTAAACCTGTATGACTTTCTTTCTTCTGCAGAACACAAAGTAAGATATTTTGAAGAATGTTGGTAACAGAACACCGTTGGTCCCCATTGACTTGCACTGGTTTTGTGTCCATACAATTGAAGCCAATGGGGACCAACGGTTTTTTGGTGCCAACATTCTTCAAAATATCTTCTTTTGTGTTTTTTTGAGGAAAGAAGGCAATACCAGGTTTAAAATGTCAAGATGGTAAGTCAATTATGACAGAAGTTTTTGTTTGAACTACCCTTTTAATTATTTGGAAGTGGGACGCCCACTTTTCACAATCGATTGCATCCCACCCTGCACCTTTTTTCTTTTTTAATATTCTGTTTGACTCAGAAATACGCCACTTTATTTTGGTAAAATAGCGAAAAAATGCCATTTCATGTTGACTTTAACCTAGCAGTTTAGTGAAAGACAATCAACTGTCTGTGTTTCTGACATTCACACGTGAAAAGCAATTTAGCAACACTGCTAATTATTTTTAATGCGTCACTCTGCTGTTTCCTAACCATCCAGCAGTGCTAAACGCAACATCTCACGGGATTATTCATTTGAAGTTGTTTTTTGATCAAATTTCACTGATTTGTTTATTTTATCTGAAATACCTTTTTAAAAACTCCTCTTTTCTAGAGAATATGAGAGGTGTTTGAAATTCTGCCTTTAGATCTTAGTCTTCTGCTCAGGGGTGATGGTTCTACCTTCTCCATGCCCTCTTTTATACAGTTGTGCATCATGGACAGCAACGTTCATACATTGCGTGCATGAAAATCACTTCCCACGTCTAAAAAGCGGTGAAAATTCAGGATGTGTTTTCCAGGCATAGAAAAATAATGGAAATGGAAATAATGTTTTGGAAATTGTCAAAACGAATGTGCGTTTTTCTAGGAATGTTTTACTCTGAAATATATTTAAATGTGATAAAAAGTCAATGGCATAACCAGTTTGTAATTGTAGATCAGATTTATTATAAAATAGATCTTAAATCCTAAATCCTTGTTTCAGTATTATTGCAATTCAAGAAGAGTATAGGAATCTTGGCTCAGTGCTTTGAGTTTCCTGTCTTTTTAAGATAAATGTTTTCTTCTTCAGAAGTATCTAACTTATATCTTATCATCTGATTGTAATAGTTGGGTAAATAAAAAATGAGCTTAGGACCATCATATATTGCCAACACTGGGCCACTTACCAATGTAGCAGACGGATGAGCAGGTCATAAAAATGGCAGAGCAGGAGCACCTCTGGCGATAAAGAATGGGCCGCGGACCACAGCTTATCTCAGTCCTACTGAAAAACAAGAGAACAGTTCAACCTCTGAACAAGAGCCAATACATCAGCCAGTTTCTTGTCAGGCCCACGTCCCAACCCCCACCCGCCCCCTTCAGCTTTCCCTGAGTCATTTGTAAAGCACATTAATACATAAAGGAAGACCAGCTGTATTAAATTGTACATGGAGTGAGATAAGATCACTCTTTTTGTGAGAGCTTGAGATTGCTGTAGTTTAAGGAGAGCACTTGTTTTTAAAATCCTACAGAAGGGATTAGCTTTGCGTATGGTGGCTCTTGTTTTCAACAGGCACAATGCTCATTCAGATCAGTGTCCTCTGGTAGTGCCATCATTGATGGCTTTGTCCATTCGTGCCAGTGACCCCAACAGTGGGAAAAACAGCAGCATCTTCACTGAGGAAGCCCAGTGTCTCTCCTCTTTTGACGGCCTTGTTGATATTTACTGTCTGTTGAGAAAAGATGTTAGAGGGATGTTTAGGGTTGAATATTTAGTGATAGTTCACCTTCAAGATGAAAATCTGTCATCATTTACTCACCCTCTTGTCATCTCGAACCTGTATGACTTTCTTTCTTCTGCAGAACACAAAAGAAGATATTTGGAAGAATGTGGGTAACCAAACAGCGGCGACACCCATTCACTTCTATTGTATGGACACAAAACCGATGCAAGACACAACTTGCAATGCAGGTAGCCGAACAGCGATGGCACCCATTGACTTGCATCGGTTTTGTGTCCATACAATAGAAGTGAATGGGTGTCGCCGCTGTTTGGTTACCCACATTCTTCCAAATATCTTCTTTTGTGTTCTGCAGAAGAAAGAAAGTCATACAGGTTTGAAATGACATGAGGATGAGTAAATGACAGAGTTTTTATTTTGGGGTGAACTATCCCTTTAAGCACTATTGACAGAGGTTCCGCAATAAAAATTTAAGGAAAATGAATCGTGAAATAATTTAATATGGCGTGAAGACATATTTGAGATTTAAATTTATTAATTTGGACTGTAAAAGGTGGGTTAAGTTAGCAAGATCACTTCAGAAACTTCAGAAAGTTATGTGTTCTTGTAGTAAAGCATTACGTCAAAGTTTGTGGGTTGAATTCTCAAGCAATACACATGCTGATTAAAAAAAAGAAAATGTACTGCTTGAGCACACTGTTACTTTGGTTAAAACCGCCTGCAAAATAAAAAATAATTGATAAACATTTAAAAAAAAAACAGTATAAAATTTATTACAGAAGTCATACCAAAAGAAATCAAATTTCATTGATCCGCTCCGATCTTTTGTTCATCGCACTTTGAAAACATATTTGAAGTTTCAAAGCTTTACATTTCTGCACCAGTATAAAAAGACACTTTTGTGTTGTGTTCATTTTTAAGTTTTAGGCAAAAATCGCAATTATTGAGTATTTCAAGACACAAACACACTTAACTAAACTTACACAGTAAGTGGACCACAGGGGAAAAAATGATTAATAAAAATGTATATGATCCCTTTAAGAAAGTAAATTGAGTAAATATTGGCTGTTAACTCTGTGTTTGTCCCATGTGTGCAGCAAAAAGTTTGGTTTAATAATGAACACTTCACACTATTTGAAAGTGTCCTCGCAGTCTCCTCGAAACCCTGCGTGATCCTCCAATTAGCTCAGATTTGCGTTGTCGAGATCCTGGGAAACATTTGTTTTCCTTTTGTTGTTATCACAGATTTATCATGTGAATTTGAGAGATCAGAGCGGGCGTGATGCTGTGGGCACCTGATGCGATCGTATAATAATGTAAATGAATGGTTCAGGTGATTGCTAACATGAGCAGCTTGTTCATTTTGCTGTGGGTATTTTATCAGCATCATTCAAGCGTTCATCATTAGCTCAGGGCTCCAGTTTATATTAAGATATTAACTTTAATTAGTAGCAATTAGACGGCGCTGCGGAATAAAAAGCATTGATCATAACTGTTTATCCTGCTCGGGTCTCCTGGGAGGTAGTTAGCCGAATGAAAGCTGCTAATGTAGCAGACTCGCCTTTTACAACAAGCCTGCAAGGGTTCCGCTTTTTCCTGATGCTCTTGCAAAATGTCTAGCACATTGTTTGGCCTGAGTGCTTAAGTTATGTGATTTTCTACGTGTGTCGTGTCTGTGGTCTGTGTTGTAGCATGTGTGAAAAGATTCAGTGTCCGTTGCATTGTGTTACTGCTGGAAGCATGTGCATGATCGTGTGAATTGTGATGTGGGTTGATGGAGAACTGCAGATCCTTTCATGGGACAAGCTTGATGTGTGTGAAGTCAGTTGTGTACAAGTATCTTCTTTGTCCCTGAAAATCAGAAAGTGATATTGCTTTGTGCAGATTGAAAAAAGAAAACTCCTTTTGAGTGGTGTAGCCTATAGTTCACCCAGAAATGAACATTTGTCTTAACTCCAATCTGTGTGAAATTTTGTTAAACTCAAAAGGAGGATTGTAAAGAGTCGTTACACAGCCTTTTTTCTAGAAATCAACTGTTCGATCTTGGGTTGTCAGACTCCAAAGATGATAAAAAAGCAGAACACAAGTCAGTGAATGCAGTTGTCATTGGGTTTTGCATGTGTAAGCGTCATTTGAGAGCTGCATGATTTGCATGAATGAGTTCTGTGAATTAAGGAAAACTGGGAATATTACATGGACTGTACTTTTTAAAGTGCTTTTTTTTTATCTTTTTTTGAGTTTGACAGTCTATGACATGGTAAAAGCTGGGTAAAGAATCTTAAAGGGATAGTGCACACAAAAATTAAAATTCTGTCATCCTCAAGTTGTTTCAAACCGGTATACATTTCTTTGTTGTGTTGAATAAAAAATAAAAGATATTTGTATGAATGTTAGCAACTAAGATTTCTGGGGAATCATTGACTAGCGTAGTAGAAAAATATTGTGTATTTTTTGTTGTGTTAAAGGACCCATTGGATGAAAGTACATTTTTGTCTGTGTTTAAGTGCTATAATCGGGTCCCGGGTTCATCTAGCAACCCAGAAAATGTGAAAAACAAGATCCCAGTAACTTTGTTTTGGTAAGCCTTTCTCTGCAAGCATGTGAGAAATCGAGCCGTTCAGATTTCGCTCCTGATGTGACGTAGACGCAGGCTCTTATTATAATATTACCGCCCCTTAATCTACACAATTCCACCCACGGCGCTGCCGCCATTGTTGTTTTCACAAGCGACAGCGGTGCCATGGCTAAAGTTCATGGACAACATGCAATGTAGTCGCTGCACAGAGTCCTAACCTCGGAAGACACAGGAGTGGATTTATTTTATTTTTAGTGGGAATCCATCAGAAACCAAAAGTAAAAACCTGCTTGTTTGCGAGAATCACTTCAAGCCGGAGTGCTTTATCAACCTGGGACAGTACAAGCAGGATTAGCTTCAAAGTTGTTCCTCAAGAGGGATCGAGACCAACTGAACGAGACAAAGCTGATGATGTAAGTAATATTGATCAACAGTCTGAATTGACGTCCATGTACCGTATATATAGGAGGATAACGTTAGCATACGATAACGAAAGGAGCTAAGTCAGTCACGGGCTAAATAGAACATTCAAAGCCAGTGTTAAACTTACTCTATATTTATATTATAACTTGTCAACGACAAGCGCTAAAATCCACGTAATTCCGCTGAGATCTGCAGGTGCGCATTCCGTGGATTTTAGGCGAGCATAAACGCACAACGTGAGCGCTGTTTGCTGAAACGGGTTTTTTAGTCTCGGGACGAATGATTTGAGACGTTTAAAACGAACCTAACTACAAGTGGAGATCAGGAAACATAATTTAGCTAAACCATTGCCATGGCAGTACTACACGTGTGTTGTGTTGACACGCCAGACAGAAGGGGGGTGGGGTGCGCTGTAACTCATTATCAGTTAAAGAGACATGCACCAAAATGGGTTGCTGTGAGCATAGCTGTTGTTGACGAGGCAAAAGGGTTTTGTTTACACAGCCATTGAGTGTTTTTAAGCAAAATATGTTCCAGACATTTCATGAAGACCCTAATAAAGCATACCAACTTGTTGAAAGTGCTCATTTAATGAGTCCTTTAAACACAAAAGAAGATTTTTTTGAAGAGTTTAGAGAAACATGGTAGAACCTTTGACTACCATTTTTTGACTACCCCAGAAATCTCAGTTGCTAACATTTTTCTAAATATCTTTATTTGTGTTTAACAGAACAAAGAAATTTATGCAGGTTTGGAACTACTTTAGGTTGAGTAATTCATGACAGAGTTTCGTTTTTGGGTGGAGTATCCCTTTAAAAAAATACTCCTTTGAAAGAACATTAGAGTAAAAAATGTTCATTTTTGGGCAAACTATTCCTAGAACAACACTTATGGAAATTAAGAATGCTTTTACTATATAGTTCAATTATGTTACACCTAAATTTACGATTGTCATTCTATAGACTATTTTTCAAGACAATGCTGGTCCTAACACTCATTAGAGCAAAATACAACAACAAAAAAATTTGAACTAAATTAAAATGTTAATCAAACATTAACTTCCTCATATAACGCTGTTGTCCTTTTGAAACCTTGCATCTCCACATTTTGTGATTTGTATCTTTTGCAATAAATCACTATTATGTCACCCTTTATATTTGTCACAGAGTTTTGCAAATAACTAACCAATAAAAAAGTATTTGTCAACTTTGAAATCACAGTATTTAATCATTTAAAATGTACAGCAGTTTTCCCATTCCCTGACTAAATCTGCAAATCAGGACATGAAAGGTTTCAGAAGGACAGTGACGATATGTGAAATAAAAATACATTTAAACAGGAAGTGCTTTTAGACCAGTGTTTCTGACTTTCAAAAGGGTTTGTAGTTATTCTAACCATGATTTTGTAGTAAAATCTGCCAAAAAGTCATGGTCTCTACACTTTCACTGTAATAAAATGATGGTTAGTTGTCCTAAAGAAGCACTGGATATCTTATAGAGCCAGTATAATACTTTTTTATAAAGCACGAAGGATTTCATAAACTGATGAATGTGTAAGATGATTTTATGATTTAACTTGACGACTAGCCTATTCAACACTGAAAGAATAATACTCAAAAAAAGAGCAACAAAATGAAATCTGCTTTTTAATATGGTGGGTTTGTTTTCTATATGCATAATTTTGTAATATTGCACATTGTACGGCATGTAAGATATGCATCATCGTCAGTATGAGAATGTGTTTATTGTGCAGTGCTTTTGTTCTGACTAACACAGGATTTCTTCTAAAGGAAGGCTTTGTGCCTCTTTGTGTTGTTTTGTCTGTTTTCTGCAGGCCTCTTGGACTCGGCCCGAACAGCACAAGGTAGAGAATCCGTATCCATGACTGCATAAACTAAATTATGAAGATAGCCATCAACTACATAAACCTCTTTCACACCAGATCAAATCTCTTGAAATCTCATCAGATCCGTCAAACCCGATTACAGCATGATGCTGGCTTTCATCTGAGAGGAAATGTAGTTGTAGTTTTTACTTTCTTGTCTAGTGCATGTCCTCTTTTTCATATTCATACAAACCAACATTTCTGTGTCTAGTGTGTTTCGTTCTGACGACATCATTTTATTACATTGACATCACTGCTGTGTGTGTCTTCCACAAACATTTCAAACCTAACCCTGGATTTTATTGTGACATGATGGATTTTTTGCAGTAATTAAGGCTATGAAAATGGTTTTCTTGTTGTTTACGTCAATCATTCTCCTTTCCCATCCTGACAAGAACAGACATTTGAGGAAACCACCTCCATCTAACCTTTGCAGTTGGCTGGTCTGCATTATTAAAAAGACCTTTCTGTCGAAAACTACGCCTATCAATCTTTAATGATTCAGTGTTCTCGCATTGCAAATGAATAAATAGAGCTTTATCTCGGAGAACAATGGGAGATAAAGTCAGCTGAATGTGCAGACTGAAATGTATAGCGGTTTGTCCAGCTAGTGGGCAGTGATTCAATGATACCACTTCGGGTCTGACCCCAATATCATGTAGCCCAGTGACAAGTGCACGTCCCGTGGAGCAGGGGGTCACGGTCTGGCCATTTGACCAGATCAGATGGGGAGAACTGTGGGAAAGAGAGCCGGAAGCTGGCTGGACGTGGCTCAGTGATTCCATTAGGGGGTTATTCAATTAGCCCAGTCAACTCGGCGGGGCGGCTGTTGGGTGTTTTTTGGATGAAAAGTCTCTGCGTTATGTAAGAGTGACACAGGCTCGCGACGACACCGGCATAATTATTGTCTCAGATGCGACACCTCCTACCAATTTATTCATAGAAACGGTTTTGTAAAGAGTTTCTGGCTGCATAATTTTTTTATTTTGTGCTTTTTCTTAATTCAGACTTATTTGTTACAATGTTGGAGACTTTCTACTAGGAAGCTGTAAAATAAGACTGTCAAATAATACATATATTTTTAGTATTTTGGTAATGAGGTAAGAATATTTAATTACAATAAATTAGTCTTATTATCTTACCATTTAAAATCTCAGATAAACAGAGTTTGTTTGAAGACATTTATTTTACTAGAAGACCGAGTTAAATTGTTATGAAAATGATTTTTTTCAGTGTGGACAAAAATCTAAAGGAGTTTTCAGTTGCTGTTGGAGTGTTGAATACTAATGTTTTGCTTGATGAAGTCCTCAGAACGCCAATGCATTTCCTGTCCTCATTACTGTCCTGTCTGAGGTTGTGTGTGTGTGAAAGTGAGATCATTCCATCCATTCTAATATATATTCAACCAAAGGAAGCAGTTTAATGTGCTGAAAATAGTCCGGTTGGCCCAGTGCTTCTTTTTACCTAATGAACAATATTTAAATTGGCGAAACAAATCACTTGTACATCTTTCTTTTAGCTGTTTTTTATTGCTACAAGCCCAAGCCTCAACACTTGTGGTTATGAAATGCACTCATAGTTCTCTGTAGTACAACACAACTGTAAGGCATACAGTATAATGACAAAAAGAAAAATATCCAACATATATATTTCTGTTCGTTCGCTTTCTGTCTTGTCTATATCTCTTGTCTTGTGTACAGCATCTGTCTGCCTGTCTATCTTTCTTTCGTTCTTTTGTTTTTGCTTTCTTTGTTTGTACTCTATCTATCTGTCTTGTCTGTCTTGCTTCTTTCCTTCTTTATTTCGTTCGTTCCTTCTTTGTACTCTTTCTCTATAGACCGCTTCATCGGACGCGCGTGCTGGTAACTTCCGGTTTGTGTGTGTAATAATAACTATTTATATTTTATTTAATTTATGTTAATATTAATTTGTATTATTATTTTACTGTACAATAATTGTATTAAATAAACAATTTGTTGAATTTTGTTGTATGTTCATTTTATTAAAAAAACAATTTGGATCCTGAGTTCGGTGGCATTTAAAGAAACCGTATGGTACACTGACATCTAGCGGCTGAGCTTGATAACGCAGTCTAAATTCAAAATATTGGAGAGACGAGTTAGGCCCAATCCCAATTCCACCCCTTACCCCTACACTCCCCCCCCCCTTTCCATGCGCAGAAGGGGTGTCCCCGACTAAGAATTTACATGGTCGAATCAGAATTGTCACGTCTTGCCTATAGTCGACTGATAGTAGAATCAGACGCGTGTGTGTTTGCGTGTGCGTGTGTGTGTGTTCGCACGCGCGCACGTGCACGTGCATGTGTGGACGACACCAGGTGGTTAAGGGTACAGCGCAACATTGATGCACCAAAAAACAATCAAACATTAATTTACAGAATTTGCTTAGAACAGAATATACCTTTATAATAAATAAACGAAATATGCCAGAATCAAGTCACAATGTGCAAAATAAATGTGTTTAGGCAAAATGTCTGAAATGCATGGGAACATAATTTCGAAAACACAAGCCACAAATACTAAAATAAGTTTTCCTTAAACATCACGTAACAATGCTGTGCCATACAATACTAGACCAGATCTCGCCTCAAAACTATTTTTAAAACTACTCGATAATAATTAATGATTTTTTACCAATTACCAATGAACTACCAATAAAGTTACTTTATTTACCGCATGTAAAGGAGGAATGCAATAAAGCATCTTACCATTTAAACAATCAAAAAGTCCCTTTCACCTTTTTCCTGTGCACTCTTTCTCTGTCCCCCTGACACGCACGCTTGCTTTCAGTTCCAAAAGTCTGCGCCGTGTTTGCTATGGTGATTTTGGTTATTTTACTTTATTTATGTTTTATCATGCAGCGCAAAGTATCAGTCTAAGTAACGGACTACGTGCATTTAAAGAGAAGGTGTTAATTCATATTTCAGTGCCCAAACATTCAGTAAGTGACAAATGTTTGGAAACGGTGTACACGTTCATATGCGAGTCATCTGCGGGTGCGTGCGGGACGTGCTGCTTCTCTTTACCGGTCTCACAGCACAGAAGACGCGGATAGACTGGGTCATAGCCAGTTCGGTTCCCAACCCTAAAAATGTCATAAATAGCGCAGTGCATGCCCGTCTGCTATACGCCACTGCCCATATAACCATGATCCCCATTGCACCTCTGCAAAGATTCGACTGTGAGATTGGTAGTCGAATCAGGCTCCTCCGATCGAAGCATCGAATCGTCGACGATTCAGGGTCACCCCTGCGCAGTAACATTTGTGTATGTTGTTAAGATGAAACCGTCTATATACAGTATCTGTCTTGTCTGTCTTTCTGTGTATCGTTCTTTTTTCGTTTGTTTGTTCGTTCAGTCTTTTTTCTCCCTCTTTTCTTTCTTTCTTTCTTTCTTTCTTTCTTTCTTTCTTTCTTTCTTTCTTTCTTTCTTTCTTTCTTTCTTCCTTTGTATGCTTTATCTTTCTGTGTATCTTTCTTTTTTCGTTTGTTCGTTTTTCTCTCTCTTTGTCCTTTCTTTCTTTCTTTCTTTCTTTCTTTCTTTCTTTCTTTCTTTCTTTCTTTCTTTCTTTCTTTCTTTCTTTCTTTCTTTCTTGCTTTCTTGCTTTCTTTCTTTCGTGCTTTCTTGCTTTTTTCTTTCTTCCTTCCTTTCATTCCTTCATTGTATGCTCTATCTATCTGTCTATCTGTGTATCTTTCTTTTTTCATTTGTACATTTTTGTCTCTTTGTCTTTCTTTCTTTCTTTCTTTCTTTCTTTCTGGGACGTTGTGAGATGGTCCGAGTCTGTAGAGTTCATGTGACATAGTTTGATGAAGTAACAATGGTGTGGAAATGGCTTTCCATGCCTCACACTTTGCATTATTGATGTTCCCCTTACATCTTCACTCCAAAGACTCTGCACATAAAAGACTCTTATTTATATCTGCTGCACACAAACTCTCGCTTCACCTGTTTTGTTTCTTCGTTGTGGCTCATTTTAGGGTAGCTGAATACCTTGCTTTCTGTCATATCAGCGTTTTTCAGAAAGCAGCACTGTTTTTTAGGGTTTATTGACTTGAAGCGAAGTTAGTGACAAGCAGTGGCTTTAGGAGACAAATTAAAAACTTAGTTCCTGAAGCTCACAAAATAACTTTTTTTTTGCATATTTAACCTACTTTACGATATAACTCAATGGTATTTTGTTTGGGATAAATGTTGTTCTATATTTATTGATAAACTGAAATTCTGACTTTTATTAAAAGTATTAAAGTAATAGAGGGTATGGTCACTTTAGCACGCCTCCGTGGGTGGGAAAACGTTCAGCAAAATGACTGCTACAATATCAGGGAATGCAATTCCGCACAATATTTCAGTTTCAGGAACATCTTATTCCTTTCTAAGTCGTAGGGAAGTCGTAAGGATCACCGTCGAGTCCAGCTGCTTGTAATTTCAGCAAATAATTGCGTGTTTTAGTCCCGGTTTCTTTTTTCCCCTTTTTGCCATTTTGCTGGGTGTTTTGCCACCCAGGAGAACGTGTCAGGGCGTGTCCCGAGATGTTCATGTGGGAAAGTGACGTCAATGCATACCCTCTATATGTATATATAATGCAATAAAGTGTTAAATATACACTCCTAGAAATAAAGGTGCCAAAAAGGGTTCTTCTCCATGATGCCATTGAAAAACGTTTTCAGTCAAAGGTTCTTAAAATAGCATTTCTTTCTTAAATTTTTATTGTCTGTTGAATCTATACCCACTGCTGTGAATGTTAAAAGGTTCCTTTTAGTAACCTTAGTAAGGCTATTTAATGACTAATTATTAAAAATAATTATTAAAATGCATTCAATATTTAAAAATTCAATGAATGGTTAATTGAATGTTAGACAGCAGAGCAGCTCATGTCACACATGATGTTTGTGCTTCTAATGCTTATAATATCATTATCAGCCCCACAGTTCACCCTACTTGAGAAAAGTGCCATGCATTTATCTAAAAGTTGAGGATAGCCTAAAGTGTTTCAGTGATTTTTGAAGAAGGTCTCTTGTCTCTGTGTTCAGGGTCCCGATGGAGACGTGTTGGTCCGCAGCGACGCCCGTGTGTCTTCACTCACCCTCAAGTACATCCAGTACACGGACGCCGGCGAGTACCTCTGCACTGCCCGCAACGCCATCGGAGAGACCGCACAGCCTGTGAATCTGGAAGTGCTCTGTGAGTCTGTGAATCAGCTCTGTGCACTGTTTGATATCCCTCAAAGGCAAATGTTTAATTCACAGCAGCGTTGGGTTTGGCATGTCAAGATACAGAGCTCGGCTGCAGTCCAGAGAGCATATGGCAACTCTTTACAATGTTGCTGTTAAAATGTATCAATACTCCAGCCGCCTCCTTGAGATTCTTATCTCTAAATACAAGATGGCAGTCAGCGTATACTGTAAGAAAAAGGCCTTTCTATTTAACTTAAAGATTCTAGCAATGTGTAAAAACTAAATTCACTGCCAGTAAGAAAAAAATGAGGGCTGTCAAATGTTTAGTAGCGATTAATCGCATCCAGAATAAAAGTTTGTAGTTATAAACACGTATACATACACATACATGTATTCATATTTAGAATATTTACATGTATTTATGTTTATTATTGTTTATTTATATTTACCAGTCATTTCAATTATATATAAATATTTATTAGTTTTCATGTTTTATATTTTTCTTAAATGTATGCGCATGTGTGTATGTTTTATAAATATGAAATTAAACCAAGCAAGCAACAAAGTAGTTTATCTTATAGTGGCTGGATAAAAACAAATTGCTTGATGTTTTCTAGTGTCACACCTGGTTAGGACGCTGTGTCTAAGTACACATCACATTCAGTTCGATCTGAAAGAAAATGAGGCTGTTTAGGGTCAAAATGCAGCCTGTTCTATCTGTATCTGGCTTTTAATTGCTCAGCCACAAAACACTAAAACATTTTACGACCATTTTCAGTGGAAAATACACTCCTCACAGCCACAAATTAAAACAACATTTGGAACCGAACATTCAGATTGCTGCAACAAGAAAAACAATGCCCACTCCCACCCTCAATGTTTTAATAATAATGCATGGCAGGCAAAGCACTATACGGCCCCATTCCGTCCCATCATGCTTCCCCCACCGCGCGTGTTTGTATTTGTTTTCATATTAGTTGCGGCTTATGCTGTGAAAATACCAGCCTCCCTCCTCGCATGTTTTTCTTGCGTTGGTACCAGCATTGTCGAGATGGGACTAATGACATCTGAAGCTCTGATGAATGTGAGAACAACAGAAGCATCTCAGAGGGCTGGGAGCTGTTCACACACAGTCTGGGAGGGAGCGTGGGCCCAGTCATGTCCGTCACGGAAGCATCGCGCCTCGGTTGTTCAGGGAGACTGCTTAGAGAGGAAGCACCACTGGCTTTTACGCTTGCTTTTAAATAGACACGTTCATGCGTAGCCCTCCGTGGCGTTTTGAAAATTCAACGCCGGGCTTTACTTAAGCCATGAGCAGTCGGATCTTTTACCACCTAATCCTCAGAATAAAAACATCAAAGTTGATGGAAGAGGCGGTTTGTTCGCCCACAGAGCAGATAGACGGCCGATAGGTAGATTAAGGGTCAGCTCAACCAGCGGGTTTGTTTCTTTTCATTTGTATGCGCTTTGCCTTTCATCACAGATGCCCCGAAAATCCAGGGCTCAGTAACTGTGTACACGTGGGAGGGCAACCCGGCCAACATCAGCTGTGAAGTCCTGGCTCATCCCAGCGATGTCTTTATTGTTTGGTTGCGAGATGGGACCCAGCTGCCTAATGCTAACACCACCAACGTCAAGATCTACAACACACCTTCCGCCAGCTACCTGGAGGTACGGCCCACGCAGCCGCCTTACTGACAACATAAGCATTTGATGTATACACGAGCCCCGGAAAGTGAATCACATCATGTCTTGAAACACATGTGGGTAAATAAAATAAAGTCAACAAAAACAAATGAAATGTTAACACTTTATAATGCTGTATTTGTTAACATTAATAAATGCATTAGCTAACATTAACTAACAATTAACAATATACAAAATAACAATTTTGAGTGTTTATTAATTTAGCATTGCTTATTGTTAGTTCGTGTTAGTTAATGAATTAAGTAATGTTAACAAATACAACCTTATTGTTATATATTTATATCTTGCTTAAAAAAATTGAAGTTGATTTTTTAGGACCAAGAAGATTAAATGTGAAATGTTGTTTCAATGATAATTTAGAACATTTTCTAAAAAAAAAATCAAAATTTATTAGAATATGTATAATATTAAAGTAAAGTATTTTACAATTAAACTATTTTTATTGGTTTAAAATACCATTATGAACCATTAGCTTTTTCCATTAAAACCATTACATACAAAATTCCTTTTTGTAGTATGTTTTGGGCATTATTCATACTGGTGTTGTTTTGGTTCTCATCTGCTAGAGAATTCCACAATCATACTGCTGAAAAAAAACAATAGAAACCCAATAAAAAAACCATCACAGAAATTCTAATGGTTTCCATTAAAATACTATTATGAACCATTTGTTTTTCCATTAAAACCATTACGAAATTCCTTTTTGTAGTGTGTTTTGGGCATTATTCCAGTAGGATTTAACATCCAACCAATAGAATCCATCACATACCAGTAGAACCATTACAGTTTCCATTAAAACCAATACGAACCCCTTTAAAACCAATAACTTCTTTAATGGTTTCTATTGGGGTTTTTATTCGAGAGCAGGGCCATGCTAAACACCATTATAGCTTCCATTAAAACCAATACAATTCCCATTATAACTCCACTATTGTATGTCTGTATTTATGTATCACTGTGGTCCTGTGAGGCACGACATTTCATTCCACATGTAGCGGAATGACAATAAAGCTGAACTTTAACTAGTATAGGGACCAATTCTCACTATTAACAAGTTGCTTATTAGCATGCATATTATTAGAATATTGGCTGTTTATTAGCACTTATAAAGCACATATTCTGCATGACCATATTCTACATCCCTAATCCTACCCAATACCTAAACCTAACAACCATCATACTAACTATTAATAATCACCGAATTAGGGGTTTATTGAGGCAAAAGTCGTAGTTAATAGTGAGAATTGGACCTTAAAATAAAGTGTGACCAAAATTGCTAAAAAATAGCTTTTAATGACCGATACTGAATATTGGCCGATATATCGGTGCATCTCTAGTAATGATAATGACAACTGAAAATAAAAGCAATTAAACAAAAACACTTTAAACCAGATGTCAATTTGAGAGTTCTTTTTTTAATTGAGCTTCTCTTGATTTCGAGGTGAAATGTGAGCTGGACATGTTTGGTGAGATTCACACAGGATGAGATAGTGTTGCTGTAGGGCACTACTGCAGCCCGTGTCTCATCAATATTGTAGTACGTGAGCACACGGTCAGGAGTAAATACACATCCTCCTAATGGAATGACAACAGTAAAACATGTGAGTGAAGGATCAGTGCCCAGATAGAACACCAGAGGTTAACGTATTCACTTGATCTGCCCCAGGTCAATCCAGAGTCTCAGAGCGACTTCGGCAACTACAACTGCTCTGCTTCTAATACGATCGGGACTGAATCCAAGGAGTTCATTCTGATCCCTGCCGGTATGTTTTCTTATCGATCTCCCTAAACTTACACATGCACAGTTGGTTATAGGAGAAATAAATTACATTTCACATTGAGCGTTTGGGTGCATTTTGGTAGCCTGTGTTTTTAAAGTACATGACAGTCTAGCTGTTGCTCGATAAGGTGCAGTAAAAACTGACCATAACAGAATGGAATTGAGTAAAAGTGGTGCAGTCGGTGTAATCGGCCATAAGCTGTTTTCCTGCTGTGCATTGTAAAGTGTTTTCCCTGTGGTGCAGATGTGCCCTCGGCGCCGGCCATCACTCAAGTCCAGCCGTACTCCAGCACGGCTCAGGTGTTTTTCGATGAGCCCGAGTTCCTCGGAGGGGTTCCTGTGCTTAAGTACCGAGCCGAGTGGAGAGCCGTGGGCCGAGGGAGCTGGGCTCAGCGCGTGTATGAAGTCAAAGACGGTGAGTTTGTCACACACGATAGGCAGAGAAGGAAAGCAGGCGCGTGATGTGCAATATCACTGTGTTTGGATTGTGGAGCTTTCTCCGTATTCTGCCCTTACAGTTAATGGAAACAAAGGTTGAAAATCAATCATTTAGGAGTCTTTATGATATTGACAGACTGTGATCATATTAATTATTGAGGAACGTTTTAGAAGGCAGTTAATAATTTTGAATGCAATTGCTATAAAATATATTTTAATATTAAAAAATTTCGTGAAGCAATAATGAAATTTGTTTACATATCAGAACCATTCTTGTGTAAATTGTCTCATTCAGCAGTTTGTGTAAGAATGGTTTTGCCAACATAGATGTACTTTTAATGACTCAAGCCTGACAGGTGTAACATAGCCACTGTAATCGTGTTGCTGTGTCGCTTTTTTTGGTAAATAAGGCATTTTAACATATGGCTCAGAGTTAAATGTCATATTTACTTCCTCAACGCTCAGCTGCAAGGTTTCATGCTGCCGGTTTAACAGCCTGTGACTCGCACGCACGCTGTTGTTTATGAATTAATAAATGGGGTTTTGATTAAATCTGCCTCTCGCCGTTTCCCGGCAGGCCTGAGTTCGGTCACAGTCACAGGCCTTAAACCCGAAACCGATTACGAAGTCAAGATGTCTGCCATCAACGGGAAAGGCGAAGGCGAGAACAGCCTGCCGGTGGTCTTCAAAACCGAGCACGTCCGTGAGTATCATGTTCTCCTCTCTCAAGAGCGCATTGTTCCTGTGGCGCGGCGTGACGGCCCGCACACATCATCGTGTGAAATCTTGGGCTGGCACAGATGCTGAGCGATACAGACTGTGCTGCTGGTGTTAAAGAGCAGGTCGTGATGATTTAAAGCGGTACTTCACCCTTGAATAAAAATTTCCCCATGTTTTACTCAACCTCAAGGTATCCTGACTGAATATGGTTTTCTTCTGGAAGAATAATCCAGTCAGAGTTATAATACCACGCGTATCATTTTGCTTCCAAGCGGTAGAATGGGAGTGAACAGGTGTTGATTTTTTGAAGCTCCATCAAGCAGTTCTTTGATCGATGGATGCACTTTTTGGAGCTTCAAAAAATCAACAACCGTTCACTCCCATTCTACCCCTTGGAAGCAAAATGATACGTGGTATTATAATTATAACTCTTGACTGGATTATTCTTCCAGAAGAAAACCATATTCAGTTAGGATACCTTGAGGGTGAGTAAAACATGGGGAAATTTTGATTTGGTAGTGAAATATCCCTTTAAGTAGCCTGAAGTGTCACATTATAGTCCAAAGCCTGATTTAACATTACAAGAGTCCAGGCTCAAATTCATGACATTGGTTATCTATTCATCCCACCAATGAATTATATTTTTGTCAAATTTTTCAGTACAATTATAAAAAATGATAAATCAGAAAACATTACTTAAGGAGCTACTGTAAATGAAAAGTATTGTTGTCTGATAAAAGTATCATGGTTTATCACAAGTTTATGCCTAAAACTTGTGGTAGGAATTTAGGAAAAGTAAACTTAATTTTGGTTTCAGCTTAAAGTTTATTTTTCTTACCTTATTAGCAAAAATTAATTTAATTTAGATGTGATTGACTTTTGTATTCGGAAAACAAGACTTATTTTTTTAAGTCATTTTGCTTCTCAAGTAAATATATCGCTGCTGTCCTTCTGAAACCTTGTATCTGCATATTTCGTGACTTTTATTTTTTTGCCATAAATCACTATTATTAGTCATCCTTTATGTTTGTCATTGGGTTTTGCAAATATCTAACCCATAAATAGTATTAAAAAGTGATGGTCAACTCTGAGAACACAGTATTTAATCATTTGAAAAGTAGTGTTTTTTCAATTTCCTGAACAGCAGTGAATTTGGACATCCAAGGTTTTGGAAGGACAGCGAGGATATCTTGATTTTAAATTTTCTGATATATGTCTTTGTCTTGTTTTTCAATATGTTTGGGCAGTGTTAGATTTGTGCCACACGTATTGCATGGAATGTTCAAGAAAACTCTGGGATTTTAGTCCCAACTGACCGCAGCATCTTCCCACAATGCAACTGGGTCACTTATGCAAACTCCAGACATGTCATTACATGTCTGGTTTTGGGCAGTGGTTTCTGTTTTCCTGGCACTCATCACGTCAGTGATGTGGAGAACTTTTTATAAGGATGCCTGGTGTACCTTTTCTCTCTTAAGCCTCCTTGTCATGCAGAGTTTTGAGGGAACCGATTTTAAGGCAGTGTCTGGGTTTTTATGCAGTCACCTCATTTGACAGCTCATCCAGCAGTGCCCAGTTCAAAATCCAAACACTTCTGTGTTTTACCTTTTTCTCCCCTTATGCAGGGCATGTATAATTCATTGTCAAGAGAAATCTGCTGGTTATTTTAATCATTCATATGTTAACCTATGGTGTAAGCTGAGTTTTTATTTTTCTAAGAATATTTCTCCCCCAAAAATCAATTCCACGCTTTGATTTCAAGTACAAAATCTCAATGTATGCCCTTATGCAGGGCATGTATAATTCATTGTCAAGAGAAATCTGCTGGTTATTTTAATCATTCATATGTTAACCTATGAATGTAAGCTGAGTTTTTATTTTTCTAAGAATATTTCTCCCCCAAAAATCAATTCCACGCTTTGATTTCAAGTACAAAATCTCAATGTACAATTTGTTATTCAGTGAAATGGTCTTGTTGTTGCATATCACTATACTGTATACTGTATGAATACATTTACTGCTGCCAAGCACATTCTAATATATGCCGTACACATCATGTATGTCAACGATTTATTTGAGTAATTGATTTTCCAGCATGTTAGAACAAGCTGTTCTCCTGCATCTCATGCTTCAAAATATCAATAAAAACCAACACCAGCCTTGCACACTATGGGAATATTCCTGTGATTTTGTTGATATTCTCACCACGTATAGACACCACACACAGTTACCCTCTTGCTCCCCCTGGTGGTTGTTTCTGTGATCAGCGGAATGGTTTAGATTTCCAGAGATGTCAGTCCCACCATAATCCATTCAACACATTGTGCATTGAGATTAATTTCCTGTAAGTACACAGAACAAAGCCATTTAGTGTGCTAATATTCAGGATGTAGTCTAGAGTTTAAAGTATGAGTGATGTGAGATCTTGGTACTGGCTTTTACTTTTTGACTTTAGTTGTTTTATTTGCATTTTATGTGATTTATGTTTCACATTGTGATTTTGGTTTGCATTTCAACTGAAATTTTTAGGTTATACTTAGATGAGTAAGTGTCTCTTATACACTAATGATCATTGTGTTATCTTTATCAAATATTTTATTGTTCATAGTTTGATGAGATGTTTTACATATTTCATTCATTTTCATTTTATAATTTGTTCATTGTAATTTAATTAGTTCTAACAATATTAGAGATAACGAGTCAGTGAATAGCTCACCCAGAAATGTAAATTCTGTCATCATTTATTCACCCTCGTGTCATTCAAAAGGTGTATGACTTATTTGACTATTAAAGAAGATATTTTGAGAAAGTCAATGGGGCCCAGTGTTGTTTGGTTACCAGCGTTCTTCAAAATATCTTTTGTGTTCTGCGCTTGAAAGTAAGTCATACAGGATGGAACATAAAGGTAAATAAGTTAACCAAGTTAGTCTTCTATATTAAAAAAGAAGCTAAAGAATTGCTGGCATTTCAATTATCAATTTAAGTGTTGCATATGCTCCCTAGATGGGATTTTAACTTTCATTTGTACACTAAGGATACAGGTTTTATTATACAGCCTTATAATAATCTTAAGAGTTATTATTGCATTATATTACAGCAGCCTCCCAAAGCCTTCATTATATAAATATCAGTTTTCTTCTGCGAAGTGGCTGCGAAAACACTTCCCATATGTGTTAATCCAAATTTTAATACACATGAAGTATTTAAAGTATCACGGCTGAATAGTTCCCCAGGATTTGAGATCCCCATGAGATGTGCTTACACAGTGCTTGCTGTGTCTGTCCAGAACTAATGCACAAACCTGAAATATTACATAAAAACTGCAAAGTTTTCTCTGCTTTTTACTGTGAAAAATGATTGACATCTTATTTCTCTTGCTCATACCTTGGGGGTTAGAACAAATTTGTTTGTGCTTCAGACATGAGTGATTCATCAAATTGTGCTGCGTGATGAGGAGAAATGTGCTATTGCTTATTTAAGTGATAAACATTTTCCTTGCAGATGTTAGAATAGGTGAAAAGTCTCATAGATGAGATTCGGTTGACTGTTCCAGTTAGCACCCAGGGTAGGGTTGCACCAGCCAGTCGTAAGTTCTTTCTTAAATGTGAACGTAAAGTCCACACGGAGGCGTGCTAGGATGGTTCTTGTTAGAGCCGTCAAAAATTAAATGTCATCACATAATGTTCTCTATTTTAAATGGTAAGTGACTGTAAATGTCAGAATTATCATGTGTAAATCATTGAAGAATGTCGAGTGAAACAAGAGCTTAGTCAGTTAGTTCAGTGATTCTGCTATTTTATTCCTACAGTTAAGGTCTTTGCACATACAGTCCGAAATTTTCGTATGCGTTTTTTTCGTATTTGGCGCTCGTTTGTACAGTGTCTCTTTATTGTCAAAACGCCTCTCAAAATGCTTGCTACGGATGCGACAAATGCAGAAAATCGAACACAGTCCGAATCTTTTTATGACGGACGAAAATATCGGAGGCAGTGTGTAAATGTGATTGACACAACGCGAGGTCGCATTTTTTTTTTTTTAACGTGCGGAAATTTCGGACGCAAATTTTGGACTCAATGTGCAATGGCTTTTACTCCTGACAGGAGGCTTCCGTAAATATTTAGTTTATACGTATCATTACGCTTCAACTTAAGTTGAATGGTGTAACTCAAAAATATTTAGTAGTGCGTAAGTTGTCCCCGTTTAAGTCAGCTGGTGCAACCGGCCCCAGGTCACCTAGCAACATCATAGCAACATGCTAACAACCGATCAGGGCACCTTGGCAACCAGTGTTGGGTGTAACTAGTTACTAATTAATTAGTTACTGTAATTTAATTACTTTTCCCTTGAAAAAGTAAAGAAAGGGATTACTCTTATTTTTCGGTAATTTAATTACAGTTACTTTTGATGTAATTAAACTAAATACTTTGTGTATTATATGTGTGTAATAGTGGAATTGACATCAAAATTCAAAGTCTAACTTTAAAATCTGTGCTTTAATGTATAATTCTCACATTTGTAATACTTTGGTCAGTAAATAAGTGTACTTTATGTAGTTTCATATTATTTATTTGAATGAATTAAAAGAGCTCTTTCGTGCCTATCCTTGAATCACTTAACTAATCAAGGTTGATGTAGGATATAGAAAGTAATTAGTAATAAGTAACTAAATACTTTTTGGAGAGAGTAATTTTTACAGTAATCTAATTACACTATTGAATATGTAATTAGTAACTAGTAATCAATTACTTTTTCAGAGTAACTTACCCAACACTGTTGGCAACCACCCAGAGCACCCTATAGCATCATGGTCGTACTTACATTTTCTCAAGAAAATGTAAATATCTTGTTTATGTTTGTTGACTTTTATTGTGCTTTTAAAACTATCTATATACTTGTCATAAGTGTCTCTGCTTTCACATTCTGTGTTGTGATTAAAACCATTTTAATTTGCTTGGTTTTTCGTTTCTCTGCACAGTTTGTTCTAACCTTTGACTTCTTTTTCTCATAGTTACATTGTGTCTGTATTTTGTTTTGTATCTTTCATGCAACCAAATTCCTTTCAACCAATCATGCGCGTGCATATGATGTGACTGTGTCATGTGGCTTGCATGGTGCTGGTGATGTCATCTACACTGATGAGCAGAAGGTAAACACTCAGACCCCCTCTCATGTTTAGGATTAACCCTCCTCTTGGGATCAGGGATCCCTCCCTAACCACCCCTTACATCTCACTCCTGTCACATGTCTAGCATTGAATTCCTTCAGACAGGTCATGTAAATTCATCTATTCCCAATTTTTAACGGAGAACGTTACCCTTGAGCGACAACTGCGCATCGGCTGCATGTATTATCTTATGTGGTGAATGTGGAAACAGAAAACAGTTGATGCAGTGTCCTGCCAACCATGGTAATGACATCAAACGCTCTCGAGCTGAAAAACATTTCCCCAGAGCGATCGCTGCGTTCAAGAGTCTCACTCTTATGTTCAGTCCAAACATTTCGACAAGCAGCGGTTTTACAGACGTTCTACACCAACGTTTCTTTCATCCTGCGCTGCTCTGGATATGCTGCCACCGGTGCACAATTATATTCAAATTAGGAGACCTGGAAAAGCGTTACAGTAGATGCTGCGAGTGGTTGATCTCAATGCTGTTCGTTCTCCGGTTATGAGCATGTTAACTTTTCACATTGTCCATATTAACATTGAACTCTAAGTGGGACTCCTCCACTTCACAGAACCGTACTTTGATGTTCTTGTTGTGTTTTTTGTGCATGTATATAAATATATGAATTTCTATTTAGAAAGTTCGGAAATATTCCGAATTTCATTAATTTCATAAATGTTTTCTATTTGCATACATTGAGTGACTGTAGATTTTCAGATGTTTTCATGATGGAGCATGTTGAAACTAGGGGTGTCACAATATACTGGTATTGACAATAAGCGTGATATCAATGTTGTGTTATTACTACATATAGCCTATAGACATTTCATCAGACGCACACGCCTGGCCTGAAGTTAACTTTCGGGTTGTGTTTGGTTCAAATATAACAATTTTATATTTAATTTATTTTCATATTTATTTATAATAATATTTTATTGGATATTAATTGTATTAAATTAAAACTACCCAACAGTTATTGATTCTTTGCGGAGGTCTACCGGAAGTTAAGTTTGGGCCACATAACGTTAGTTTATGTTGTTGCTGTTGAAACTGTCTAAAATTGTAAAAAGAAATTTGGTTTAAAATTTTGACAATTGCGTCCCAGACTTCCTACCCTTAGATTTTGAGTGTGATTCATTGGCCAATAAAAGCGAAAAACTCAAAACACAAAATTAAAGATGAATTAGATGCATAACATTATTTATTTATTTCCATTAGATATTCTGATGATATCGTGTTTTCTAAATACTCTGGCCACCCCCAGCTAGCCTAGCACACGTACGTCTGCTGGAGATCTGGAAAACATCTGCTGTGTAAAAACATCTGCTAAACATCTTGAGGCTAAAATACACTACAAGACTCAGATTTTGCCCAGATTTTCAGTCTGGACTTGTTGCAGAAAGTCTGTGCCAGTCTGCAGATTTGATCAGTTAGTGAGTTTCTATCTGGAACTTTCAAAAAGTCTGCAAGTGTATGATGTCTAGTTAAAAAAATCTGTTCAGATTTTAAAAGTCTTGTAGTGTATTCCAGCCATTAGAAAGATGTATGCAGTTTTACATACACTTTAAATCATAAACATCTTACAGATGTCTTCTAGATGTCTATGACATCTGACAGCAGACATCTTAGAGACGTATTGCAGATGCGCAAACTATGTATTGTAGATATCTTCCAGATGTAAATAGACGTCTGCCAGATATAGTGTGCTATCAGGAGTGGACAATGACCGTGTAGTGAAAATCTGATATCGTGACAGTCCTGATTGAAACATCAGCCCAAAGGCTTCAGGACATTCACTTAATTATTGCATATTCACTTTAGCGTGTGGCATTTCACAAGAACGGTACTTGCCCAGTGAAAATTTCTATCATCACAAAATTATTGAGCATGTTTACATGTTGCTCGATTTGCATAATTCCTTTAGTGAGTTAGTCAGTAGCGAATCCCCTCCAGAATGTTTAAATCTCATTGCAATTAAGCTAATAAACATGCTTCAAGTCAATTTGTAAACACCTGAAAATTGAATTTTATGTTTTCTCCCTCATGCGCGCCATCATTACATTCACGGTATCCAGTAGGGACAGATGGTCCAGGGTGGAATGACTCGATGCTGTGCTACACTTCTTAACTTTTATCGTTGAAGAGATAAATGTTTATTGACGACGTTTGAAACTGTCATTCGAGCAGAATCTCTGCTGATTGTTTGGGAAGGCTGCTGGTTTCACTTTCGCGCCGTCGTAAGACGTTAAGATCGATTAGCGTTTTAAAACATCTCCTTAATTCTTTCAGTCTCGGTGTGTTGTTTCAGAAAACGTGACTGATTTAATGGATACCTTTTAAATAAGCCTCGTGCAGTGCAGACGTAAAGCTACTGATGTATTGATATTATCGATCATTGCGCTAATGCGAAGAGTGTTGCGAATGATTGATATGAAGCTTAAATGGGAAGCCATTTCAAACTACAGTAAGAACAAAACACATTCGCTTTTGTAAGCCTGGACAGCGAGATAATGCGAGTTAGGTGAAGGAAAGTGTCCGTTCGCTCGTACAAGTGTCGCTAATTACTGTGTTAATAAGAGTAAAATGCCTTAATTTTTCAATCCGCCGCGTTCACGTGTAGCATCTCCCGGCAACGTTGTTACATGTCACTCGCAACATCAGCCTAATGTAGCGAATCAAACTAGCATTCATTGGTCATTAAAATGAAATGGCTCGTGATGGCCCGTGAAGGAGAGGCCTCGGCGCACAGCACCAGAGGAATATTCCCAATTCACACTGCGGTGATGTACGCAAGTGCTCTGTAGGGATGTCTGCAGTACAGCGTGACCTCCAGATACTGTATAAGCCCTCCTCATCTGAACAGGCCCAACCAAATAGAATGTGACACATTTTTCTATTACTTGCCTAAATGGAATCATGGTTGAGGATGGGATTTAGAAAAGAAACATCTTTATATACATTAGTTTGGGTTTTTCCATGACAGATGCCAGTATTGATGCCATATGTACAGACCATATATTCTAATATATACACAATACAGTTTGGCTAAACAATGGAGATAGGAGTTTTGCGGACAACACAACATGATACCAGTAATCTGTGTGGTTTTCTTTTCTTGTCTTGCTTTGCTCTTCCTCAGTGCACACATTTAAAGGAATAGTTCACCCCAAAATGAGAATTCTGTCATCATTTAGTACTCACCCTAAAGTTGTTCCAAATCTGATTCAATTTCTTTGTTCTGATGAACACAGAGAAAGATATTTGGAAGAATGCTTGTAACCAAACAGTTCTTGGCCACCATTGACTACCATAGGAAAAATGTCTTGAAGATATTTTGAAGAATGTAGGAAAGCAAACAGTTCTGGTGCACTTTTAACTACCATTGTCAATTTTCCTACTATGGTAGTCAGTGGTGGCCAAGAACTACGGGACAACTTAAGGGTGTGTTATTAATGACAGTATTTTTGTTTTTGGGTGAACTGTCCCTTTAAGGCATAGTGGATTTTCTCATGCCTTTGTATGTGGATTGTTGTTGCAGGAGAACCTAGTCCTCCTAAACTAGAGAGCAAGCTGCAGCCCAAAGGCAATTCTGTGAAGGTGAACTTGATCAAACAAGATGACGGAGGCTCACCCATAACTCATTACTTGATTAGATACAAAGCTGTAAGTGTCCAAACACAAATTTTACAACTTTTACATTACAACTAGTTGTATTTTATTTTAACAAGATAACATCTGAGACCCAGCAATTTAATGTCCATTTTGTCTTTTTCTTTTTACATGAAAATGCAAGTGTTGATATCCTATGGGCATTGGAACAAATATAGCATTACAAAAGATAACAAAAAAACTAATAACCAACATATTTAATATGTTTTTAATATATTCATTGTAACGTTTCCTTTAATCACAGCCCTTAATTTAACTATTAAACCCCTTTTTGTTGGGTCTCAGAAGGTTAACAATGTTACAACATCATTCTTGAATGAAGCTTTTCTGAAAGACTAAAGTGTCTGTGCACTTTTAAAATGTCTTTTTATAGATATATAAATACAGTATGTTTTACTTATATGTTATATAACTATAATGTTTTAAACAAAGATGGCAATGGAGAATCAAAACTAAGAACTTAAAGTGCGAAATAAAATTAAATCAATTCATTCAGTAGTTGTTATGTTAAAATAACAAGTATTGTAGGAGTGTGAAGTGTTTTAAACAAGTTTGTTCGGTGAAGTCCACGGGGCATAAAGTGCCCATAGTTGAATAAACATCTTTAAGCATTCGGCCGAACGCAACAGGACATTTCGTGGGTGATTGTGGCTTGTTTATGATCTGTCCACAGAGCGAAGACACAGAATGGGAGCCCGAGATCCGCGTGCCTTACGTGAGCAAATATGTGATGTTGAATAGGCTGAAGTGGAACACGAAATATGAGGTGGTCGTGGTGGCAGAGAACCAGCAGGGCAAGTCCAAGCCCGGTACCCTGACCATCATAACCCCGACAGAGCCTGCAGCTACCACAGGTGACCACCAAACATATCTATCTCTCTCTCTCTCCCTTGCTCGCTTGCTCGCTCTCACACGACTCAAGCACACTGATTTTAACAGCTGACTCAGAGCTGCAATAACACCAAACATGCGAATGCAGTGTGGGCCATCACTTACGCTGCATGATAAACAGTGAGTCATGCTACATGGCAGATCACGAAATACGTGGACAAACATTTTGCTCATTGATGCTAGCATCATATTTCTAGAACTTAAGAATTGTGTTCATGTTCACAGAACAAACAACAGCATATGGGTATTGGGTATCAAGCATGAGTGGAAAATGACACTTTTCATATTTAGGTGTACTGTTCCTTTAAGACGCGATTGACATATTTCATGAAATGCAAAAATCGTGCATTGAGCTGCATAAGATGGGACAAACCTCACGCATTCACATGTCAATCCATTGGTCCTCATTGCACACGTGACCAGACCTCAACATCAGCCATCCCTTTCTTTCTTACCAAAAACCCCACTTCCTGTTCATGAACCCCATCTAGCATGTGGCGGTAGCTCAGAAGTGGGTTTTTATGGTCTGGTCAGGAATGCCAAAGGCCGCAGCTGAGCTTTACTGCTTCACTTGCAATGTAACAAGCATCTGGAGCGTTTTAATGCAGAGAGATTTTTTCTCTAGCCTTGTCTGGCTTTCCCATTCATTAACGCTGCGAGGCGGCCCTGTGGACGTAGGAGGGCTGAATCGTCGTTCTCTTTGGCACAGTAGGCTGTGAATGGCCCACATCCAAAGGCTGTTTGTCTCAATCACACCTCGGAGTACAGAGGCGCGCTCCTCGCAGCATGCCAATGAGACCCTAGAGTAAAACTTTACTGAAGACTGTATTATTTACATGCGTTCAGTGCTTATGGTCGCTGTCCTTCGGATGTTCAAATTCACTGTTTTTAAGGAAATGGAAGAAACACTGTACTTTTTAAATGATAAAATACTTTTGTTTTAAGTACTTTTAATTGGTTAGATGGGGAAACATTACAAGTATTCGCATTTCTCGCTGGTGGATCGTAACCAGGTTGTACGTACTGCTTCAAAATGCCAAAACAAGAAACAGGAGCAAGAGACAAAAAACAGAGAGTAGACAATTTATTGAAAACGTCATTTAAACTCAAACAGGCTGTTCATCAGCAAAAAATAGAATTAATAATAATAATAACAATGGTGTAAATAGAACATTATTTGCTATGACTATTATTAATAAAATAAAGAAATAATAAAAAAACAAGATCATTTCACAAAAACACAACTTCATCTAAGCAAATCAAAATTATATCAAATGATATCTAATAATTTTGTCTAATGCATAGCTTTAATAATGATTCAGAGTTTGAGCTGTTAGGTAAGATTTTGTGGGGAATGTGATTGCATGAGGTGAAGTCAAATGATGTCAACCTTTAAAAGTGCGTAAAGTTACCTGCAGTTTAATGTTTTAAACAAAGATGGCAATGGAGAATCAAAAGTTACGGATTGCATTTAAACAAGAACAAACTAACCCAATACATCTTCAGAATCAGAATCAGAAGGAGCTTTATTACCAAGTATGTTCACACACACACACGGAATTTGACTTGGCGACAGGAGCTTAGTGCAGAAGAAAGTGTACACATGGTGCAAACAAAGTGCAAATATACATTAAGATAGAAAAAAAAGAGAATTAAATAAAAACAATAATGCAATATATACAAAAAGTGACAAAATATAGACAAAAAAACCCACATAATTGTTTAAATGAGTGTGCAGATGTGTTATTTACAGGTTTAACCTATTGTTTCTTACAATGTACAGTTCCAGATGCTATGTGCAATGTGCAAGTGTGAAATTTACAAGTGTGCAGTGTGATGGACATTCTTTAAACATTGTTAAAATGTTTACATTGTTAAAGTCATGTTGTTTAAACATTGATAAGGCTATTTTTTAAGAATTTACACCTTTTACCATGGATATCAATGCAGATAATCTGAGATTGTGTTTAAAAGTTCTATGTGTGAAATTTAGCAGCATCTAGCAGTGAGGTTGTGAATTACAACCAATGGCTCACTCCACCCCTCCCCCTCCCTTTCGAAGCACTACGGCAGCTGACACAGGACTAAGATGTTGTCACGTTTTTTGCTTCTTTGCCAAAAGAGATAACTTATTTACGAAACACGTTCTGAAGAGCAGTTTGTCTGTTTAGGGCTACTGTAGAAACAACATGGTGAAGTCCATGTTAGGGGACCCGCGGTGTATGTAGATAGAAATAGCTAATTTTAAGGTCATAAAAACATAACGCTTCATTATGTAGGGTCTTTATACACCTCTGAAGACATAGTTGAAGTCTTTTAAAAACATTTCTTTAGTTGAAAAGTCATACTGTGAAGTCAATGTATTCCTAATTTGCCTATATGCATTACTATATTGCCCATTGGTATAGGCCTACTCTCTCTGTGGGTTAAGTGACTCTACATTATAAAGTGAAGTGCTAGTTCAGCGTTTTTTACGTAATCGTGCGTATCATTTTCCTGTTAAAATGCTCCAGCACTGAAAAAACTACTCCCACTGACCCATCAAAACAACTTTTGCATGCTTTGCTTTATTAACTGTGTCATTGTGAGGAAATGGTGCCGTTAATGCTAGATCTTTTCAGAAATTTGTTTTATTTATTATTTCGTTTATTTATTTATTTAGTCATATTTTCTCACTGCCATGGATACTGGAGACCACAGCAGGGGATCTGTGTCTATAAAATGTTTTGTGTCAACCCTGTTACACTCAAAAGGTTTTGGAGTTCAGTGTTACAGGGTTGAAGATCTCTACATAAACTTTATCCCATCGTGGGTTTTGGAGCGACACTTTTTGGGCTAACGATCTCTTTTAATGATGTTAATAATAAAGTCACAGTCACATGGCACGGTTTCCTGAGAATGAACCTAATACTGGCACACATCTCTCTTGCCCTTAGCTTGTGCTCTCATTCATATTTAATTTCCTTTTAAATCTCACTTTACTTTTTCATTTGGAATCTTTGTTCCCGTGTTTGACGTATTTTTCTGCCTGTTTTTTCTCTCTCTTTCCATTTCCCTCTTTCCTTGTCCCGTCGTTGTTCCCGGGCTTGGACATGGACGGATCATCGCATGCACGCATATCGCTCTGGTGCCAATACTTTTCCTTTTTCCCTGTATTTATGTTTTTATGATTATGTAAATGTTTGTATTTGTGCCTGTGATCTTGTGTCTGTGTTTGCAGTCACTCTGAGTGGTTCCTCAGTGTCGTACACACTGCCGTCTCTCCTGCTCTCTCCGTTATTGCTGCTTTTGCTTTGATAGAGTAGAGGAATGTTTTCTCCTCATGTTGAGGATCTCCTGCATGATGTTTCTGTATCTAATAATCCATGTGCTGGGAACACAGAGCCTCTTAGACGAAGTAATGCAGAATACGACTAAAGAAAATAAAACACTTCAGTTTCAGATGACCAAATGCTTTTTATTTAACAACATTTTTAAACGTAACACTGTTTACTGTGAACCGCTCAGTTACTGTATTTAATGAAATGAAAGAATGGAAAACATATTAAGTTAAAGCACAGGGAATGTCTCGTCTATAAATAGCTGTTTGTTTTATTTGCATATTTGTAACAAAAACTGTGCAAATGAAGACCTTTGGGAAGCAGCTTTGTAACAGACCTTTCAGATGTTATTTTATTACTTGAAATACTTTTTTGAGGCTTATACATGAATCACTTATTGTAATGATCGGAAACATTGTATAATAGTCACAGCTAGGGCTATTCTTCACACGTGGCATTATTAAAATCTTTTTGTTTTACATAAAGTGAGTTTCTTTTCTTTGTATGTAATGTTAAATACACTTATGTACTATACTGTACATTTGAGTTCTAAAAGGATGTGAACTAGAGAGTAAATCTAAAAGGTGGGCTTTGTGTTTTTTTGGTTCATGTACGTTGTTTATTTGGAACCCGTATCACTATGTTATGTTGATTGTATTTTTTAGGGCTGTCAAAACAATTAATCACATCCAGAATAAAAGTTTGTGTTTACATAATTTATGTCTGTTTACTGTGCATATTAATTTTGTATTCATAAAAACATATACATACATGTATATGTTTAAGAAAAATTGTAAATAATATTGTTAAATATAAATAAATAATGTATGTGTATGTGTTTATTAGTACAGAGACTAATATTATATGTAAACACAAACTTTTATTCTGGATGCGATTAATCACGATTAATCGTTTGACAGGCCTAATTTTTTTCCAAATATATTTTTGCTGTGTCATAAAATTTTATTAAATGCCCTTCATTTTGTCATTCCTATTTCCCCTTATGATGCTGTGTCACACATACTGAACTGTAATGTTCAAAATAGTAAATATCCACACACTGGCTCCAAAATTGTATTGGATATCTGCTATGTTTTGACCTCAAGGTTATCATCGGGCATGTTTCTTTCTTTTTCTGCTTGTTTAAGATCTAGTGCTCGAAACATTTCATTTAAGTTTTATTGAACTGCAGAGTATTAATATCAGTGTGCAGCAATGTGTCCTCCATCCAGTTTGTGTTAGATTTGCACACTTTTTCATATAACCTAACCTGTCGTGGCCAAATATATTTGGATTTGTTGAAAATAAACCAGACGGGCCATTGGGTTCACATTGCATGTTATAAGCTATGGAGGACCAAGCGTGCCGATTAGCAATAAAACGAAGAATCAATTGATCAATTAAATAATTAAAACATAAAAATGTTAACAAATAAATAACTTTTCAAATTGAGAAATTAATAGACTTATTTAAAATGGTTTATTTAATTTGTGTTTTAAAATGTAGTTTAATTGAACAATAAAACGTTAAATAAAAAAATAATTTTAAATGTATAAATAAATATATACATTTAAAACTGTTTATTTAATTCATGGTTTAAAACGTAAAAAAATAAAAAGTTTTATTGTGCACATTTTAAATGCACATTTTAAATCGCTTTTTAAAAAAGCATTTGTCAAATGCTTTTCTCTCTCTATTTGCCAATTGCTTTTCTTTTTTGTTTTGCCGAATGCTTTTCTTTATCCATTTGTCAATCGAGTCAAAAAATGCCATTGGACAGTACACACGTGGGGGCAACCAATCAGCTTTCGGCCCAGGTTTAGGATACACCCCTTCTCCCACATGTCATACGAACATAGTTGCCAAGTCCGCTTAAAATACGCGACCTTGGGTTTTTTTTTCTGTCAAGTCGCGTTAAAAAATCACTTGTCGCGTGTTGCGGGTTTTGGAGCTTATTTAAAAAAATATGGTTGCTTGTTCTGAACCTGACAAGCAACTTTGTTTCTTTACATCTATGGTCGCTGTTTTGTTCAATCCATTAACACTGTCTGCTCGAAGGTAGGCTTTTTGTACTACATGCGGCAGAGCATAACTTCACAGCACTGCGAGAGCTATTTGAAAGCATACAGAGACGTCTACTGTCGAATCACTCTCGCGGTACTATGATGTCACGCGCCGATTGGTCTGCGCGGCGCCGCAGGAGGTCACACAACATATCTAAGCACGTAAAACAACATAGAGAAGCCAAGAATGTTACAGTGGTCTCTTCACGTAATCATCGGCGCTCTTTGTGTAATCGGAGGTAAATATACTAAACAGATGAAATATTCACTTAAAGATAAAAAGCATTTTATAACCGGGCTACATCATTAAACATGTTAAAAGTGTAGATCTGCGCGTTTGGCTACACAGCGTTATTCAAGCCTAAGCAGGTGTGAATAGCGTAATTTGTCCTCAAACACACCGCCTCCTTTCCCCTACCAACTAAACTAAATGTATTACATCTGTCACGATTAGAATGAAATGTGAAAATGAACGAAACGGTCAGATCTGATCACGGTGCAGCAAAGGGTTAGGGAGGGATGACCCTATTTATTAGGCTATAAGGTAAACATCAAACATTTTTATTGTATTAAATAAATGTATTGATCATTGCAGAATATAATTTAAAAAGTATACATCAAATGCATATAGTTCAGTTTTACTTCATTATAAATGTGTGGCTGTTACAGCTACGTTAAATGGTCATTATATCTTCTCCTTTTCCATCTCTCCAGGCCTATACTGCTCACATCAGAGATTTGCAATTAATTTTTGTAAAATAATATATGTTTGTGTTTTTCAAACAGGGTAGTGTCAGTTTAAAATGACCCAGGCTCGTTCATTAATAATAAATAATTGATAATAAATTACATTGATGATCATGAATAATGTTGGGCTTGTTTTGGGCTTGTTTTTGGAGCTGCAGTTGCTTATTTGTCTTGCAAAAGTTGGCAACACTGCATACGAAGTAGATGTAAGGCGGAGTTTCATTGGACAGCAAGAAAGACCTACCGCCATTAAAACAGTTACTTTATTGCGCCGCGCGCCATAACTACTAGTGATGGGAAGTTCGGATCATTTTACTGACTCGGATCTTTGAGTCTCGTTCAGCAAAATGAACGAATCTTTTTTCGAGTCATATCGTTCATTTCGTTCATTATGCAAACGTTGATCACATTACAAACAATACAAAACTATAATGCTATAAGAAACAGAAAAGATTAATTCATTGTTTACCTGGGTCTTTAGTCTATGATTAGCTCACCACACCTCTTATCTGACAAGTCCTCGGGTTTGACTCCTTCAGTTCATCACGTGACAGCGTCGTAAGCTAAACCAATGCAGTCAGAGCCGGAAAGAGAATTGATTAGTTCACCTCTCGAGTCTTCGGGTTTGACTCCTTCGTTCATCACGTGACAGCGTCGTAAGCTAAACCAATGCAGTCAGAGCCGGAAAGAGAATTGATTAGTTCACCTCTCGAGTCTTCGGGTTTGACTCCTTCGTTCATCACGTGACAGCGTCGTAAGCTAAACCAATGCAGTCAGAGCCGGAAAGAGAATTGATTAGTTCACCTCTCGAGTCTTCGGGTTTGAACTCTTCGTTCACACGTGACAGCGTCGTAAGCTAAACCAATGCAGTCTGAGCCGGAAAGAGAATTGATTAGTTCACCTCTCGAGTCTTCGGTTTGACTCCTTCGTTCATCACGTGACAGCGTCGTAAGCTAAACCAATGCAGTCTGAGCCGGAAAGAGAATTGATTAGTTCACCTCTCGAGTCTTCGGGTTTGAATCGTTCGTTCATCACGTGACAGCGTCGTAAGCTAAACCAATGCAGTCTGAGCCGGAAAGAGAATTGATTAGTTCACCTCTCGAGTCTTCGGGTTTGAATCGTTCGTTCTTCTTGAATTCCAGTACAGGACCCATAGAATGTTGCGCAATGCGCATGCGCGGCTGAACGAATCACTCCCTACGACGACTCGTTCTTCTCGAGTCACATTAAAGATTCGTTCAAAATGAACGAATCGTTCAAGAACGACCCATCACTAATAACTACATGACATGGCAGATGTAAACTCGGACACTGCATATATGTGAACAAAACAAGCATACAGACAATTTTTTGCCCAAATTACTCTTCATCAATCTACACACAAACTCCATCAGAGAATGATCGAAGTTCAGCGCGTGAGAGGCATGGTCGCGTTGTTCTTTTACGATGGCGAGAGACAGAGCTGGAGATCCGCACAGAAACAAAGTTATAAACTGAGTTCAGCGTGAGCTGTACCCACAATGGCCTCGACACTGAACCTATCCACTCAAAGAGCCCAGGATGTGTTAATCAGTTGTTGTGGACGGCAAAACGAAATCGCGTGGCGGTGAATCGGGTGTAGTAGAGACGAGGATGAATCTCGGTTGATATTGTAATGCTGCCAGGAAAGCTTCCTGCAATACATTTTCAATAACACCATTTTCAATAACAACATTACACTGCACGTGAGCAGCGCGGCAAAAGACTATAACCCATTATAAACAGAAATTCTGTCCCTGGATGCGATGCGATGGAACAAACGCCTTATTATTAATGGTTTCTATGGTCATTTGTTGCACTGCTCGCGTGCGGTGTAACAGGGTGTAACATTTACTCCTCGTGCATCAGACGTGGTGTAGGTTTGGTTAACAAAGCAGTTTGTCTCTACATGGGAATTATTATGATTATGGCGTTATAATTCCAGATCAAGTTACATCTCATCTCAATTACAGCCCAGATTCATTGCATGAGCAACACATTTTCACTGGTGTGAAAGAACGCGATCATGCTGCTATGCTTTCTTGTGCTGCACATCTTGTTATATAGGGGTACACACCGGTGGTAGCATTCACCGATAACAACGGTTCCTAATCCTGGTCTCATGACCCCCAGGTTCTACACATTTTGTATATTTCTCTTATCCACCTTAAGACGTTTGCTTAGTAAGTCCGTAAGTGCCCTGCGAAGTGGTTATCACTGGATATTCTGCCGTGATTCCAGTTCGTAAGGAGCGTGAATTATGTTCCATTCGAAGGAATTAACCCTGCTGAAACACACCTGAAAAAGCTATTCAAGGCTTCAGGAATAATAACGTTCGACTGCTGCGCATATTGCTTGCCGTATCACGTTAAAGTACCGCTAGAGTGATTCAAACGCATACAAAGCAGTTGGCACTTGAATCGCTCTTAAAGTACTTTAATGTGATACGCGATGGATTTTTTATCAGGATTAAGGCTGATCTCGTTAGGAAGGTGGATCTCTAGGGTCATGAGAACCACTGTTCTAGACGGCGCAGCCCGTCTCCGTTCGGTGTGCAACCACGCTTTAATTTGGGCTTTTGTCTGTATGCTTGTTTTGTTCACATATATGCAGTGTCCGAGTTTACATCTGCCATGTCATGTAGTTATGGCGCGCGGCGCAATAAAGTAACTGTTTTAATGGCGGTAGGTCTTTCTTGCAGTCCAATGAAACTCCGCCTTACATCTACTTCGTATGACATGAGGGAGAAGGGGTGTATCCTAAACCTGAGCCGAAAGCTGATTGGTTGCCCCCACGTGTGTACTGTCCAATGGCATTTTTTGACTCGATTGACAAATGGATAAAGAAAAGCATTAGGCAAAACGAAAAAGAAAAGCAATTGGCAAATAGAGAGAGAAAAGCATTTGACAAATGCTTTTTTAAAAAGCAATTTAAAATGTGCATTTAAAATGTGCACAATAAAACTTTTTATTTTTTTACGTTTTAAAACATGAATTAAATAAACAGTTTTAAATGTATATATTTATATATACATTTAAAATTTTTTTTTTTATTTAACGTTTTATTGTTCAATTAAACTACATTTTAAAACACAAATTAAATAAACCATTTTAAATAAGTCTATTAATTTCTCAATTTGAAAAGTTATTTATTTGTTAACATTTTTATGTTTTAATTATTTAATTGATCAATTGAGTCTTCGTTTTATTGCTAATCGGCACTCTCGGTCCTCCATAATAAGCACACCACACTGTGGACTTGAAGTGAACTGAAACCAGTAAGTTCTTTTTCTTCTGAAGTTTTTAAAAGTGCAAATACGATGAAATCTTAGCTATATTCCCCAGTGCAACAGGCATTTTCAAATTGCTAAATCCTGATTTGGCGATCATAAAATAACTCGCACATAACTCGTCTCTGTTTGTTTTCTCTTCTCAAGATGCCATGGATGATGGGACGGGGCTGAACACTGGATTAATTGTTGGTATTCTTATACTGGTGTGTGTGGTGTTCCTGCTGATTGTGGACGCCACCTGCTGCGTCCTCAACAAGTGCGGCATCCTCATGTGCATCTGCGGTAAACCCGGGCCTGGCACCAAAGGCAAGGACATCGAGGCCGGCAATGCTGCCTTTGTGTGAGTACCCACAATACACTTCCATTCAATACTGTATGACATAGATCCTGATGTCTCTTTTAAGCTCATATCACACACAGAAAGGCTCGAATTGTCAAGTGTGGGTTATTTCCAGTCGCTTACTGTATGTTGTTCTGTTATAACCTCAAAAGAAACAAGAGCTTCTGTAATGTCTGAGTGACCTCATCAAGTTCCACTCATTACTGTATAATGACCAGATGTGTATTCATTCTCTCTACATGCAGTCAAGATATGGCTAAAGATCCCATTGTGGAAGTGAGGACCGAAGAGGAAGCAACGGCCAATCACGACGCAGAAGGGCATCCGGAGCCCAATGAGACCACTCCCCTGACTGAACCAGAGTAAGCTCCACGTTACGCTGTAATGTTGTTAACTGCCATACAACAGACTGGCATCATCGTGAAGCACCTGCGCTGCCATAAAATCAGTGTTCCCTACACCCTAAATGTACCTAGTCATCACCTACTGCATGTATTTCCCTTTAGTACTTTAGTACCAACATGAAACACCATTTGAAACACTTGGAATTGCACAAATATTTTCAACTTCTGCCATGGACGTTTATCACAGCGGAATTGAAGACCGGAAGTGCTCGTCGAAGCAGTGTGCCGATTCTTCCGGTTACGTATATTTCAATAGGCTGCAATCGCCTATTTGACTAAATGCCTCTTATAACAAGTGTCCGCAGAATGATTTCAAAATCCAGACGTGTTCAGAGACAGGAGAACAGATATTCTGATGATTACTGTGAACAGATTTTTACAAACTCAACCGAATTTTAAAGGGGTCATATGACACGGCTAAAACTAATATTATCATATGTTTTAGATGTAATGTAATGTGTATACATGATTTAAGGTTCAAAACTGCTGTATTTTCCACATACCGTGCTTGTTTGTATCTCCTCTTTGCCCCGCCTCTCTGAAACGCGTGGATTTTGTACAAAGCTCATGGCTCTGAAAATCGAGGTGTGCTATGTTTGGCCAGTTAACCAGTGCGTAGTGATTGGTCGAATACTGCAAGCGTGTGACAGAAATGTAACGCCTCTTACCATATTTGGAACATCAGGTTCCAAAGCAATTGTGCTGACAGGTACGCCCACCTTACTTGCGTATACATTTGGGCGGTCTTAGTCAAATCATACCACAAACTGACGTAGATTTGTGGGGGTGTGGCTACACGAGGCGTTTCAGGCAGGTCTGGGTGAGCATTCGCTTTTAGATAGAATGCATCTTTTGTTCCGACACTTTAATTTTTGCAATTTTACGTGTCTAATACATGCAACATGTATTAGACAGCAACATGTAAGCAACATGTAACGTTATGAAATATGACCAGTAAGAGAAAACACAGGACTGTGCTAGGTTGGGAAATAAATGAATTCATTATTCAGAATGTGGATTTGTATGGGAAATGTATTTATTTGAACATTTCAGTAAGAGAGATAAACAGCCTCCGTTTCAAACGCATACTGCACACAAACGGACTCCCGCATGTTATTTTAAAAGAATGCACTTCATCTCACCGTGTCAGTCTCACCCATGCTTTCCTCGAATAATTTTGTGTCAGGACATTGTGAAAACTAAGGTAAGGAGGTCGATGTTTTGCTTTATACCTTTTACCTTTAATACTTAAGTACATTAAAAATCTAGTACAGTACTTACCAAGTTTTAAAGTTTGAGTAAAAATAATTTTTGAAGGGCGGGAGAAAATGAAGGGCGGGATTTGATTTCCCACATGGAGAACTGATTGGATCGTTGGCCGTTGCTAACAAAATGAAGGCAGATTTGAATTTGAGTTTGCAGTCAGTCGTGGAGGATTATTCCCCACCGGACTCACCATCTGCAGCCTCCCATTCCTCGTGACAGGAAGTGATGAGAAATCGTTTCGAGGGGGGGGGAGGTCAACGTTTTTGATAAAAGATAATGAGTGACATGAATTAAAAAAAAATAATGAGGTGCACAGATAAGTCACACATGACACACTACAATATTCCATAAAAAATATGATTTTTCAATTTTGATTTTATGCCATCTTTAAGTATTGAAGGTAAAAAAAACAACATTTACGAAATTGTATAATTTATGCTTTTTAATGCTGTAAATTAAAAAATTTCCAATGTAGAAACATTGATAAAACAATGATACAATACAGATATCTGAAAATGTCCAACCCTGGGGTCCCTCCCCAGACCCTTTTCAGGGTAAAAAAACTTAAATGGCTTCTCTTTTACATTAAGCTGGGAAACAATAGTTTTTAACATTGAGGAAATTGCACAGATACTGTACACTCTATCTTACATAATATAACATATTTCTCGACTTTATCTCTCTGGATTTGATTGGATCATGAAAAGCAGGCTGTGATATTATTACCCTCCCACGCTGCATTCATTACATCAGCAGAAAAGAAAATACGTTTTGTCCTTAAAAGCAATGTCCACTGATAAATCTTATAAATTTAGCTCAGTTTTGGTTTTAGGTTGCACTTTTATATTTGTTTCCCTACACGCTTGTCTTCATGTTTTACATCTAGATCAAGTGCTCCCTCTAGTGACCGTCCACCGCACACCAATCTAAGCATACATCCAATACTGTATTTCAAATCAGTATTGCATACATGTTGTAACCATGTGTCTGTAATGATTGTCTCCCCTATCTCGATCACTCGTCTATGTTTTCTCCCTCTTCATACAGGCAAGTGACGGAAACCGCCGCTGCGATGGTAGACTTGCCTGTGTCTTTTCCCACTAACTCAGACACAGTCACTGACACCTTTGACCTCAGCCAGAGCAGCCCTGCTAGCGAGAGCACCACTCTTACCTCCAGCATCACAGCCCCTCCCCCTGACCCTAACCCCGCCCATGCATCACCATCCGACAGTAGTACACCCAAATCTCACACCAAACCTTCCATGTCATCTCCATATTCCGACCCTACAACCGATGTCACTCTTCTGGTAGACTTGGGTGATGCCTCAGAAGCACAAGCTGAGGTTCCTGCTTCAGAGGAGCCAAGTCCCGTGCCCCCTAGCCAGGCCGTTGCCCCACCTGGGGAGACAAACTCCACAGAAAAAGAATCAGAGTCATTGCCGTCTGTTCAGAGTGCCTCTCATGCCAGTTCAAATCCCATCAGCCCACAGGGTTGCGCCCCTATCCCCTCAGTAAATCACGATCATCAGATTGATGGAGAACTCCCATTGGGTCCAGACACAGACGTCCCCCAGGACGACTCGAATGCTCTGGGGACAGCTGGATTCAGTGGGCCATCTGCTCCGGCACAGAGCGAGTATGGATTTCTCGATGATGTCTTGATGTTCTCTTAGTTTGTGACCATTAGATGTTTATTCTGATCTCACTGCACAAGGTGATCAGTGAATGTGTGAATTTTCTTAATTTTACAATTTCATTTAAAGGGATAGTGCACCATATCTTAACCCTTATAATGTTCCAAATCTATATGACTTTCTTTTTAAGACACACAAAAAAATAACGCTCCAGTCCCCATTTACTTTAATTGCAAGAAAAAGTGCAAGTTGTACTTTGTAATTGGTCATACAAGTTTGAAATACTTTAAAGGAATCGTTCACCTTGTCATTATTTTCATGCCCTCTTGTCATTTCAAACCTGTATGGCTTTCTTTCTTCTGTGAAACACAAACGAAGATATTTTGAAGAATGTCAAAAAAAACCTGTTGGTCCCCATTGACTTGCATTGGTTTTGTGTCCATACAACAGAAGTCAATGGGGACCAATGGTTTTTGGTGACCAACATTTTTCTAAATATCTTCTTTTGTGTTCTGTGGATGAAAGAAAATCATACAGGTTTCAAATGTCAACAGGGTGAGGAAATGTTGACAGAATTTTCATTGGAAAGGTGAACTATTGATGACCAAGTGTTCATTTTGAGTGAAATATTTTTCAATGATCTCCATCACAGGAACGTTGTGGATGAGGAGAGCAGTACGACAGGAATCGCAGAGCTAAAGAAGGCAGGAGGAGAACCCAACGCTGTCTCGCAAACAAACGCCACCGAAAGTAAAGCATGAGGACAGGCGGAGCATCACGGTGAACATTTAACAGTGCCCTTAATAGATTTTCTCAACTAAAAGGTGTATATTCTATCACTTCAATAATGTATGTACGCCTTTTCCACTTAGTTTCGGAGTAAACTTCCAGATGTTTCGGTTTCAGGAGTTAAATGGACATGATATCATTCATATAATTCAAAGATTATAATGTGTTTCGTTGTAAATCGTTTGGTCAGGATTATTTTAACAGGGCATATTCAGGAGAATGGTTTCTGTAGTAATACATGATTTCCATAGTACATTGTTAAAATGTAAATGATTTCTCCTATTTTTATATTCCATGTGTTTGAGGGCTTGATTCATTGTTGGTTTTATATTTTATTCTGTCATATCATATTTTATTTACACATAACTGTTTTGTGTCTTGGATGTTAATAACGCGGTTTTGTACTGTATAGGCCGATAAAATATCGCAGGATATTTTCACATACTGTTTTTCATTAAGGTCCAGTAACTATTTCAAATGGTCCATTTTGTTTTGTAACTGAAGTTCAGTTTTTACAATTACCATGTATTTCTAATGTTTGCAGTTTATACATCATGTCATTTATCCAACACGTGCTCCAGAAGCATGGACTCAAAAATGTCTGCTCATTTTTATACTGTATACCTCTGGAAAAAGGTATGTTTCACACTGTCGACTGGAAGCTTGTGCACTGTGATTGTGTTATCAAATTGTTGTCTGTTTTTTCAAGCATATCCACTTAGCTTTGTAGTTAACGCTGATTGTCCTTTTATATAACATGACCTGTATATTGTTAACAGTCCTGTGTAAAACAGGAGAAATAGGACACCGTCCTCGTGACATCACTCATTGCATGACCATCTGCTTGCACGTCTGATGTTAAACAAGAGTGAAGTGTGCTGTCTCACTGTAGGTCAGCGTGCAGAAATGCTCGAAATGATGGTTCTGGGTGTTTTATGATTTCTACGCTTTCTATAAAATCAACGTTTTGGATTATCCAAGAGGATATTATCTTTGCCCATTGTACACAGATTGTTCTGTTGAGCACTGCCATTTTACCCCAGAACGGTAAATTGTTTCATGTATATGGGGATTTGACCAATGAAATAACAGTATGATGGGTATGCTTTAAAATAAGAACATGTTGTAAATGGTGTTGCTCTAACACATTTTAAATAAACTCATTGAAACAGGAAAGTTTCACTTTTTTGGTTTCTCAGGTTCATACCTTAAAAGCAAACACCTCAATCTATAAACGTTTTTAATAGAGTGAATCTACTGTTCAAACGTCATTCCTCTGTGATCACAGCATAGTATTTTGGTTCTGAAAAAGTCTTATTTAAAAATGTTGAAAATAATTCTTCTTACATTTCTTTTACATTTAGTTACATAATGAACATACAGTATTTGTATTAGTTGTGTTAGTTTAAAACAATCCATCTGAATATGAGCCTTGACATTTATTTGCTTTTGTAATCCATATTCACACTACAATAAAACAAGACACAATAACATTATTATAAAAATATGAAAAATGCAAGATTTGTATTGTTTTGTGTTATTTCCATATTTATATCACGTTTGACGATAGTAACAACAGAAGCTAGTATGACTGAAAAGGATTTTTCCTTCAGAAATATCCAAATTCTCTTAAAGTTGATATTCCCTTCCTCTACCACAGCGTCCCACTAGGGGGCTTTAACAAACCTTAAAGGGACAGTTTACCCCCCAAAAATAAAAATGATGTCGTTATTTACTGAATTTTTTACCCTCGAGTTGTGTCAAATCTGTATAAATTGCTTTGTTCTGATGAACACGGAGAAAGATATTTGAAAGAATGCTTGTAACCAAAAAGTTCTTGGCCACCATTGACAACCATAGTAGGACCATTGTAAGTCAAAAGTGGCCAAAAACTGCATTCTTCCAAATATCTTTCTCTGTGTTCATCAGAACAAAGAAATTATACAGATTTGGAACAATTTTGGAGAGAAATTTCATTTTTGGGTGAACTGTTCCTTTAATATGCCTCAATATAACTTACAGGTATTAGGGTTTCCCGGACAGGGCTTGAGTCTAGTCCTAGACTAAAATAAATGTTAGAGCTGTCAAAACTGAAAATAGCTTGAAGTGCCCTTGCTTTGTCTCAAAATGCACACCAGTTAAGCTTTTTTGTATACATTTTTTTTGTAACAAAATTGTAAAAACTGCTTAAATGTTCTAATTTAACTAAGGCCTACTCCTGGCTTAAGCTATTCCCTGTCCGGGAAACCGCCCCATAGTTATTTAAAATAAGACAAACGATCATTAAAAAATAAGCTAAAATAACTAAAAATCAAGATGTTTGCTTATTTTCCTAACAAATATACTAGTTTTGCAAACCTCAAAATATTGGGTAGCAGTTGTGAATGGGCTGGCCTTTAAATGTTGTGGTGTGGGCAATGGGGGGCTTTAAAGTAAAAAACGTTGAAAGCCTCTCCATTTCATTCCCGTCAGCAGGTGGCGCTGTTTTACAACATGAGCCTCAGATTTCTGTGTATGAGGTTCTCTGAAACTACGTGACTGCACGTGCTCATATAAACATACTTCACATAAACGTGTGTACAGTTTTATAACGAGGAGTGCATGGAATCCATGTCATCTATTGTTAGTTAAACATGCTTCGGTTTTACTTGTGTTTTGCAATAACCTAATAGACCATAGTGTCATTTTAGAGCTAACCATTAAATTAGTTCAGCTTTTTTGTTGTTTTGCTCGTAAGGCTCGAGGATATTAGTACTCTGTGTTAACTGTGGTTTCGAGGAGTATGACCTTCATCAAACAAGACAAGAAGACAAGACAACAACGATGCTCCTAAAGTTTAGACATTTTGCGGGCATTCCTTCACTGTTATTGTACGTTTAAAAATTGAACCTGCTTTTTCGCGAACACCGTGTCTCTAAATAAGAAGGCAGTGGGAGATTACCAAAGACATCCCCACATTCATTGGCGGGGTGCTTTGTGAGTGCGTGGGTTTATTCTCATTCATTCTTTTTACCCTTCATTCATGGACAAGCTAAGCTCTTTTTAACGCAGTCACGCTCTTTAAAGTTTAAACTCCTCGAGGGAAGTGTAAGCGGACTGCACGCCGTGCTGTTACTTTAAATCAGTCATGTGTAAATGAATATTTGGAGTTTGCCGTAATTTGAGGAACAGTAAGCATTCAACGTCCGTTTCCTTCACCGGTTCAGTAACGCTGTAACCCTGACTGATAATCACAGGATTCCTGCGCGTCTCCGTTTCCCGGCGTCTCGGCGCGCATCAGAGAAAACATTGACGTCACGACGATGATGTTGATCGGAATCCGAACGGCGACTCTAGTGCGCGTGAAGCGGCTTCTGTGAACATTAGTGTGTTGATGCCGTAATAACAAGTGTTCAATTTACGCGCCAATTCCAGGTAAGTCAAAATAACTTCCCCGGGGAAACCTTAATCGCTTATCCAGCTGTTGAATTCGACTGCGCACATGCTTATTCGTTTGTTTACAGTGGTGCAAAATTTAGTTCATTTTGGGTGAAGGATGCTTAACTTGTAGGTTGTCTTTAGATCCATCACGCGCGTAATGTTTAGGCTGCGTCTTCTGGCATGCTTGTGCTTTCACGACACGTAGAGTTTAAGGTGTTATTAAAATGATAACATTTAGAGAGCAAACTGATGTGAATGTTGCTTAAAGCAACTTGTCAATCAGGTGGGATCGCGCTTGCTTGCGCATTACGAACAGCTTGTTGATACAGACTGTTGCGCGGATCAAATGAACGGGTTATTTCGGATCTTTTGCTTTTTCTGTTTTAGTCAGCATGCCTTATATATAGTTGTGTATATCAGTGGCTGTTATAAAATGTAACTCCGTGTCGGCGCATTTTAAAGATGTATTTATTTGATATGAAGACTGAAAGGTTTTAAGCAAGAGGGCAACCTTTCCAGGAGTCGTGAAGGGCAATGTGTTGTTTCTTTACATCGCTGATGTTAAATGTTTTAGTTATGTTAAAACTATATCAGATGCACACACAATATCGACTGCACGATTGCACGCGCAGATAAATCTTGAAGCGGTATTCAGTAGGCTACTACAGTAAAAAAATCGATACACAACATATTTACTTTACACATTTTATCGAGGTTATATTAAATAACTACATTCAAGTAATATTTAAAAGTCTTTTTTTAAATTGTGTTGTGCAGTTATCTCAGGTTTCAGCTGTGCTTGTACTGACACGTAGAAGAGAGATGCGCTCATTGAAATGTTTGTTCCGAGGACTCATTGTTACTAGAAATAAAGGTACATTTAAAACAAAGTAGCCTTTTCCCTGAAGAACAGAATGAGAAACGTAAGTTCTTGTCAAGCGTCTTGAATGCTGTTAGTTCAGTTTCACCTGGCAGCTTTCCATTACTATCACTGCCATTGCATAACATTATGTACCTGTTGCCGTGATTGGCTACTGCCTCTGTATGAAGGTTCGACAACAACAACGCCCCTTTGCCTTTTTTCAAAACATTGAGTCAACCTGTTTGATTGATGATTAACATGAACTGTGCAACCGAGATGAATGAACTGATTTGTGCATTGCAACAGGTGACGTTGTGTGTTTTTAAATTGCTGAATGACGTTTGCAGGAACACTCAAGGAGCAAGAGGAAAAAGCAAACCTGTGAGATGGTACAATAAATGTTACTGTGATGGATTTAGCTAAAATGGGTATGATTCACCTCCAAAACCCCGTCCACCCCACCTCGCTCCTGCAGAAGGCCAACCAGATGAGGCTCTCGGGGACGTTGTGTGATGTGGTTATCATGGTCGACAGCCAGGAGTTCCGCGCCCACAGAACCGTGCTTGCATGTGCAAGTAAGATGTTTGAGATCCTGTTCCACCGCAACAGCCAACATTACACTCTGGACTTCCTCTCACCAAAGACCTTCCAGCAGATTCTGGAGTACGCTTATACCGCCACGCTCCAAGCCAAGCTGGAGGACTTAGATGACCTTCTCTATGCGGCAGAGATTCTAGAGATAGAGTACTTAGAGGAGCAATGTCTGAAGATCTTGGAAACTATCCAGATGTCTGAAGAGAACGACACAGATGTGAATATGAATGAGAACGGCGGTGATGATGTTGATGACCGCAGGATCAAGTATCTCAAGAGCACGTTTATCTCCAAAAAGCATTCCGTACAGGACGGTGGCTATGGCGCTGCCAGCCGCCTGGCTTTGGTCAGCATGGTCGACAAAAGATCTTCAGAATCAGCCCAAATGGGTCTACCGGCCGTCAGCCCGACTAAGGCCGCTGTGGAGGGCCTGATGAGCATGGGCCAGTCCATGCTTGTTCAGGCCAACGCACCCCAGAGCTTTTCACAAGGTAACGGATCTCCATTACTAGATAAGATTAAAACCGAGATGATGCAGGTGGATGAGGAGTTCCAACATGATGGAGGCTTTACTAGGAACGGGGAAGGCGGCGGTGACTCTCGGCAGCACCGGGGGACTCCTGGAACCCCTACTAGAGGCAGTGTCATCACCAGCGCCCGTGAACTCCACTCCGCAGACGGTTCCGCAGATTCCCAAGTAGACAGCGGGCAAGCAGGCCTGGTGAACGTGGCTAGCCTGGCCGACAGACATTTCGCATCTCTGTGCTCTATGCCGTCCAACCATAAAAGCGATGTTATGCTGCCCTTGCCCGTATCCATGGCATCGTCATTACATGTGCCGTCCACTCTGGCCATGTCGATGGATTTCAGTGCCTATGGGGGGCTCTTCCATCAGAGTTTGATTCAGAGAGAGTTCTTGAGCAAGCTCGGGGATTTTACAGCGAACGTGAAGCACGAGGTCCATACCCAGAAAGAACGATGCGAGGTATGCGGTATGGAGCTGCCTGATAATGAAACTGCCGAACAACACAGGTGAGAAGGTTTCTGAATCTTTCTCATTAGTTTTAAAAATAAAAAGACTAATGTCATGATTGTGTGCTCATTTCTATCACAGTTTCTCTTGGACTATATGTTAAGCACAGCCTAGATGAGATTTTAAGGAATAAGTCATCCAAATATGTCTTTTTATTTCTTTACCTTCATGTCAGTCTAAACCCTTATGACTTCTTTTGTAGAACACAAAAAGAAAATCCTGGCCACTCTTATTAATAATGACCAACAAGTTGCCATCAAACTTCAACACCATTAGGAATATTATAAAAAGGTCTAAAGGACTTTGGACAGGAGTTTAAACGTATAGTTCACCCAAAAATGAAAATTCTGTCATCATTTACTCACCCTCTTGTCATTTCAAACCTGTGAGTTTTTTTGCAGAACACCAAAAAATATATTCGTAACCGAACAACGACTTGCATCGGCTTTGTGTCCATACAATAGTAAATGGGTACCGCAGATGTTCAGTTACCAATATTCTTCGAAATATCTTCTTTTGTGTTGAAGAAAGAAAGTCATACAGGTTTGAAATGACAAGAGGGTGAAGAAATGATGACAAAATTTTCATTTTTGGCTGAACTACCCCTTTAAATTGCATTTTGTACTCCACAGAAGAATACAGGTCTGGAACAAAATGTATAAATATATATTTTATCATTTATAATATATATAATATATTTTATTATATAATAAATATCATTTTTATTTTTGTGTGAACTGTTTCTTTAAGCGCTCGCTTTCTCAGTCCTGATGACAATGGTGCCAAACAGGTTAGAAATGTCTGCCAGTTGGACATGCCAAGCTTTTATTTGATTTGTGAAAGGAGGTTTTCTTGTGTAGAAATGAGGGCTGCTTAGTGTGGCTTGACCCTAGCCGCCCCTCCATAACCTTTGGCTTAACTCTGTCAAAATGATCAGCCAGGAGGAGCTTTGCTCAGATAGACAAATGGGTTAGAGAACAATAAGCACTATTTTCTAAGTCAAATCGGGCATTATCTATATAGGTGTGTTTGTCCTTTTTAATGACATAGATCATTGTAGAGCTTCAAGCCTTCACTCACTTCGTGCTATATGTCAAAATATTTTATTATAGGTTTGACGAGATTGTTCCCCGCAATTGACCAATCCGAATTCAAAGCACATGGTGATTCCAGTTATATTGGATCAGGGCTTGAGCGGTTTAAACGTGGACTCTCAAACAGTAGGTAGTGCCTTATCTCTATTTATCAGAGCGGAAGATAACCTCGCACTGCTCTCCTTAGTCTCTGTGGTGAAGATGGTCTGATAGTGACTTTACCCTTCTGTCAGACACAGATAAAGTGGCCACACGTTGTGTGTATTGCAGCGCACCTGATACTCTTTCATTCATTCCCACAAATGCTGAACCCAGTGACACCAGCGCAGGTTTCCTGTCTGAGCTCACATACAACCAGATTCGCTCCTTTCCAGATTCTTTGCTTTCAACACTGTGCTGGTGCTACCTTTTTTAAGGTCCTCCAATAATGCAATATAAATGCTTTTATTAATGTAATAAATTGTATGAAATAGAAATAGATTTCTACTATAAAATTTCCCCTATTGCCAAAAAAGGTTAATGAAGTATATATTTCAGTGTTGACACAAAGCTGTAAATCACAGATAAGGATAATACTTAACAAATATGGTTCCTTTTTTCTTCAATGGCGATGCAGATACAATAAACGCGAGTGGGTCACTGGGTCAGGCGGTCACTAATATTTGTTCATAAACTCAACTTGCCCTTTTCTGGTGTGTGAACGGTGACAGATGTTAAAATCAGCGGGCATGTGACTGACACACCGGACATTATGAAAGCCCGGAGGCCCCGCGGGGTCATTGTGGTCAGGGCGAGCGGATCCTATACCAATACCAGTTAAACTTTTGCCCTGTTCACAAAGAGGCCCTTAATGTCACAAATCTTAACCTGAGTAACCAACACATTGTCAGTCCTCTGGAGTGATACTTTATCAAATAGACTAATTTTAACAAGCATGTCGCTGCTGTCCTTCTGAAACCTTGTATCTCCATATTTCATGATTTTTATTATTTGCCATAAATCATTATTGTTAGTCACCCTTTGTATTTGCCACTGGGTTTTGCAATATCTAAACCAAATAAACCAATATCTAAACCAATATCTAAATCAAATAAAAAGTGCTTGTCAACTTTTGATTTGTATTTAATCATTTAAAAAGTACAGTGTTTTTTCAGTTTCCTGAAAAACAGCTCATTTGGACATCTGAGGTTTCGGAAGGACAGCGACGATGTTTATTTCAAAATCAATTAAAAGTGAATGCAATAGCATTCAACATTGCAATTACAGCGCAACAGACATTACTTTATTTTGGATTAAGACCTCTGAAAGCCACTGCACCCGGTCTCAGCCCTTTCATGCATGTCATTTCTACCCTGTGGACGAGCCAGGGAATGTGCTGCTTTCCACTGAGTGGATTTAATCTGCTACTGATGTGTACTCACAATCCACCGCAGGCAGCGAGCCGACGAATGATGCGTGCGGGGGCTCTAGGGACACAGATCAGCTCCGCTACTTAGAATTCCCTGGAAGTGGAAGATCCTAGAGCGCTCGCAGTGGACCTGGTGCACACAAGCTCTAATTAGATCTTTTGTTATAGAGCAAATGGAGAGAGATTGAGAGACAGAGAGAGGTCAAGCCAGAAAGAAAGGGGAAGATGGAAATAGAAAGGATTGCCATAAAACCCAATTGTTAGATCAGAAAAAGTGAGATCAGTTACAGAATATTGCGCTGTACAGGATTATTGTGTTGTTGAGTTTTGAGACACAAATATTGACAGTTTGTAATATAGAGGTCATGTGATTAAAAGCTCAAACTTTTCATTATTATGTATCGTGTATGCTATCATATAAAATGTTTCTCATGTTTGATTTTTTTAGGGAGAAATTACATTACACAGTGTAGGTCATAGTGACCAGGGACTGATGTGTTCCAAAAAGGGCACAAAACATAAAAAGGCCTTGAAAGTGTTTTGAATCAGCTGTACTTTATCTGTTTTATATTTTACTGTACTTTAGTATTTTTATTTTAAGAGGCCTTGACAGACATGGATATGTTTTCAAAAAAATCTCCAAGAAAATAGCATACAGGTTAAGGTGGAGTACATTCTGACAGAATTTTCGTTTTAGGGTAACCTGTTCCTTTAACAGCAGTTATGTGAGACCAAAAGCACAGATCACACCCCCGGGGATCAGACCTCATTATTGTCTTCTCAAATGTTGCTTCAAGAGACCCTTTGTTTACTCAGCCTAACCCTTTATCTTCTGGTTAACCACAACAGCGGCCCTAACTACATACCACTAGTCTTTACAAGCAATATTATATATGCCTCTTTTAACGGAAGAATTGTTTTACCTAATTGAGATAATCACAGGTTATCATATACCGGTGTTTATCTTATCTGTGTTGCCATCTAAACTTCCAAACTCCAATCTCTGTAATTGTTAGATATATTAATGAACATCGCATTGAGATGGATTACTTGACTTTGAGTTAAATGTGGTGTATTCAGATTGATTCAGTTAATGTTCGTGGCTTCACAAATAACGCACATTTTTTAAGTGACTGATAGTTCACCCAAAAAGGAAAATTCTGTCATCATTACTCACCCTCTTTTCTTTCTTCTGCAGAACACAAAAGAAGATATTTTGATGGAATTTGGCAACCGAACAGCGCCGGCACCCATTCACTTCTATTGTATGGACACAAAACCAATGCAAGTGAATGGGTGCCAGTTACAGTACCTACATTCTTCAAAATATCTTCTTTTGTGTTCTGCGTGAGACAGAAAGTCATACAGGTTTGAAATGACAAAAGGGTGAGTACATTTTCATTTTTGGGTCAACTGTCACTTGAAATATTTTGTAATAGATAAAGATAGCCATATTGAAAGATTAGCATGACACCAGAATGCACAGGATTTAACAGAGGCCAAAGAAAACTCATTCAGTGTATTAATGGATAACCCAGCCCGTGTGAAGATATGTTGCCAGAGAGCATTGCCTCGGTCAAGCTTCATTAGCGCTTTAAGCCCTTCCTGTCCCGCAAGACTATGGCCACCCAGTGATCTTTAAACCTCTGTCATCTCAACAGACCTCTGGAATCCTGTTGGTCAAGACTTTAAGCCCTCTTGTATCTTTTCACCCCAAAGCCTGCTATCAGGCGAAGACAGAACTCTTTCAGCTCTTATCGTGGTTATACAGGTCACCTCTTTAGGGTCAGGTCAAACTTCTGACCTTTGGCGCCCGAGGGTGTTTTTTCTTCTCCCTCTCGCATTGTTCTTGTTTTCAAACCCTCCTTTGTGTGCTTGAGTGTGTGACCGCCTGTTTTTCGTAGCGTTGGGGGGTTGGGTGACTTATTGATCGGTGACTGGGATTCGGCTGAAATGCGGTGACTTCAGTCACAGTTCCTAAAGTCTAATGTAATACGTGAAAATACAACCAACGCTCCTCGAACCTTTGCTCTCGTTGGCTCTGCTACGTGTTTTGCTGTCCATGCGTTTGTAACCCAAAGTACTGATCAAAGTAAAGGTTATAGTGTAATATTTGCTTAAAGGCCAGTTGACCGATTTCCACACTGATTCCATTCAGTTAACGCAATGCCGCCCGTGTGTGCCAGGGCTCTCGCTGGCTCCAGGTGCCAGGGGGAAAGAGACAAAATCTCTGCCCTTTTCCCTGGAAAGTGTTTCTAGTTACTGCCTCAGTCATGGGTTCATTGGATCACCTCGTGGATCATCTTGTAGATGTCATTACAAACACAATTAAACAAAAATGAGTCAATATTATCAGTAATACTCAGTCTGGATGACGTCTGTTATATGATCGTAGGGTATGTACTGTATTTTTTTACATGTGGTCCAGCCCAAAGAGATGGAGTCATGATTTTGATTGGAGGTTGCTGGGTGGGTGTTTGTAGGGAGTGGGGGGGGCTTGTTGGTTGTGGTTTGGGGCGTTTCATTTGTTGGGACTGTGTGGGTCTGGTCTGGTTGGTCTTGTTTTGTGGTCGATGTCGGACAACAGAGGAATAAAGTTAATTATGCCATTACTACTTTTCCCTGGTTGTTCCTCTGTTGTCTGTTATTGATCGCGCAATGGGACCGGGTTGGACCTGCACGGTTTCGGCGGGTGGGGCTTACTGGGTCGTGGCTCGTGGGCTCTCCCTGTTCTTCGTGGACGTTGCTCGGTGGTTTTGGTCGGGGTCAATGAGTGCAGCTATGACACGTCAGAGGAGATCTGGCCCTCCCGGCTGAGCCTGGTTTCTCCCGAGGTTTTTTTTATCTCCATTTATTCATCATTGGAGTTTGGGTTCCTCGCCACAGCAGTGCAGTGTTGGCTTGCTCACCGGGAGACTGCATTTATATATTTATTCATTTATTTATTAGATATTATTTATTATAATGATCTTGCTTGGTCTATAAAACACCATGCACTGTGCTGTGTTTTACCTTTCTGTGTTTTTCTTATTTGCTCCTGTAAAGCTGCTTTGGAACAATGCACATTGTGAAAAGCACTATATAAATAATATTGAATTGAATTAAATTGAATTGAATTGAATTTATCCATCTAAACACCTGGGGGAGTTTTTCCCCCCCTGGCATCCTCCCTGGATGTTTTAAAAGCACTGTTGTTTAAGTTACATCTGATCATTTTGTTGTAAATATCACTGTACAAATAAATTGAAATAGAAGAAATCCAATATTTATAGTAAAGTTGGGCTTTGATTGAATTGGTTGTATTCCTTTAAAAACCTCAGTAATGCTGTCTGTTTGATAAGACAGTAATGTAGCCATAAGCATTTACAGCAAATTGGTGGTGTTATCAGTCTCGAATTCTTTTAATAATTTACCCATTTAACCGATACCATAGATACGCCAGTACTCTGAATGAACTAAAAATAAATGTTTGATGTTTAAAGATTAGAAAAACACACAGAGATGCTTAAAGGTCAGTGATTCGGCTTACTATCAGAGCCAGTGAGTCAAATCCAACGTAGAACTTTCAATAGAAAAAAAAAGTTATCAAAGGGCTGCTGTGGTATTTGTTTGTTTACCGTGTAGTCATTTTGACCTTGAGTTAGATGCATAACCTTAGCTGGAAACTGTTTTAGGTGAATAATAAAACCTCTTGTAACTCTGAAGCTGTTTTAGTAGTAACTCCACAATTCTTAGTACATACCATGGAACATGTGTAAACATCAATTGTAAGAATCCTACTGTTGTTGCAACATGCTCTCAGTCAACATTTTCCAACCTGCACAGTATAACCAAAGTGGTTTTTGTACAGAGAACTGTGAAATTACCAGTTGAGGTCTTTCAATAGAGCTTTAGGTAAGCACAAGTCAGTTGTGAGCATTGGAGGGTGTCAAAATGGCAACGGTCTCACTCACACAAACCCAGCGGGCCATTGAGTCTCCACCGGACGGATAAATTGAACACTTCTCAATTTGAAAACAGTCTGTCCTGTTTCTTTATGTTTTGCACTGTAAGGATGAGTTCCAGCTAAAAGTAGCACCGTTTGTGCTAGAGACATGAATGATACCTCAAATCATAAGTCATGTGGCTTGTTGAAGACTTGGGCCCGGTTGCATAAAGCACCTTAAGTGTGTCCTTAAGTATACCTTAAGTTTTACTTAAGTTATTCTCCTATTGTCTTTGCTAAAGGAAAATCACCCCTTAAGTGTCATACTGAAGGGAAAAACTTAAGGTGCTTTATGCAACCGGGCCTTGGTCTTTTTCATTCCTACTGTAAGCGGTCAGGCAGGTAAAAATGGAAGAAAATATCTCACACACTTTTATAAAGGGATCATAACTTCACAGCAGGGTTTCCCAAACAGGTTTTTGCGAGGGAATTGCAGGGGAACTATACCAGTGCATATACAAGTTATTTCCTTTATTTTGAAAAAGTTAAATATCAAAGAAATTGACTAACAATAGTTATGTAAAATACTGCTGATAAAAAATAAAAATGAATCTGCTGTTAAATGATTGAAATGTTTAATTAAAATCTCAGGGGGCACTTCAAGTGTTCGGCTGAAAAGAAAGTTTATAAACCTCTGCCTTACAGTATTTATACATATACCATTTTTTCACTGTAAGAAAATGTTCAGGCCTCAAAATTTTGTAGTGACTTATATCAAACATTTTGAGTTTAGGCCTGTTTTTTAAATGGCCCAATGGAAATGTATTGGTTTTGAAAAAGTACCAACACATTTTTTTGCACCGACTACCAGGGTTGCCAGATCTGTGTGACAAAACCAACCCAATGGCTGATCAAGACTATTTCAATGACCTCAGCCCAAATACCAAAAATATTTGACAGTCAATGTTATGCATCTTACACAATTTCTCACTGTGCAACAGTAATCAAAAACACCGTTTTTTTTCATAAATGACTCTCATGAAGGAATAGTTCATGTACATAATTGGTCCCCATTGACTTTCCATTGTAGGAATAAAAATGACTATAGTGAAGTCAATGGGGACCATTTTGGGGTGAACTTTTCCTGACTGCTTATTAACAAAATCCTTTTACCTTTACCCTGCGGAATAAAAAACCCCACATACTTGGCCACCCTGTCGACCATCAAAATGATCAACCATGATATACTGTATATAAAAATAACATGGTGCCACCACAGTAATTTTTTACAAGTGATCCCCTCATCATGTTAGATTAGAAGGACAATTGTTTGTAGGTTTGTGAAAAGTGTTTCTGCTTCCTCGTTCACGGCTCATACGGTTTTCTCACACGGATTTGGCGAAGACTTCCTTTAAAGCAGCAGTCTCATTGGTAATTTGGCAGTGCTCTAGTATCCGATTGCACACATCAGCCCTTGAATTGCTCTCTCAGTGGGAAAGGTACTATAGCAGCACAGCTCTGGCCTGCCATTAATCAAAGCCACTTCCAGTGGCCCACTCCAGCAACACAAGCGCTCGCCCTGTCTCAAACAGACAGCTCAACAATTTGTCTCTTTAGAGAAAGTCGACATTTTAATGCCTGCATTTTATTAGCAATGTATAACATCAGCCTGTAGAGACAAATGAACCATCATCTTCACAGATTCGCTCCTCTCCTCTAACCCCGGCTGAGATGTTTTTTTCACTTTTTGCCCACGGATTAACTTTTACCAGTTTCGCATTGTATGTTTTAAATCGATTCATTTATCCAACATCTGTGTTATTTAATGTTCTTTTGTTACAGCTTCTAATGCGCATCTCAATGTCCGGCGCTAAAACTATTTGAATAATGCAGCGAGTTGTCATGATGTATAATGGTCGTGTTCATTTGGATTACCTGACTGAGACAGTCTGTTTTGACTGGGATAGAGACAAGCTGTATTGATTTTACACCCATTGTTCCATTTACCAGGAATTTCTACACGTCTTGTATCAGTGTTGTTCCACCTTTCGTGTCTTTCAATTGGACAGAGAGGCCGGATTAACAGGGGGATTTCTGAAAGGTGCTCTGTTATTGAGCAGTTAAATTGCTGGTCGGGGTTTAGTCGATTATTATTAGCAACTCACAACTGTTAACTTGGCTTAGGTGAAATGTACATTTTAAAATGTGTTTGCAATATTCAAATGCAGTTGAGAGTTAAGCAAAAAACACTTTTTTTTAGAGACGCTCCAATATATCGGCCAATAATCATTATCGGTCGATAAAAGCACATTTTCACACTATCGGCCGATGGTTAAAAAAACAGCCAATGATCAGGGCCGATATGTTCTGGTAATCAAAAGAGGACAAGAAAATGCAATTGTGCTTTGTATGTAGAACATTTTAAGAAACATTACTAGTGTTCAATATTAATAGTCATTATTATATGAATTAATAATAACATTTAGAAAGTTTAGAAAGATTAATTTAATCTTCAGTATCGGCATTGGCAGACATCAGTGAATAACCGGTTATCGGTATCGGTGGAGAATTTGTTTTAGTCATGGGTTGTCATGGGTATTGGTTGTTGGTATATTGGCTATTCAGTTATTTGAGTAGCATGATCAGTTTCTAATTTATTGGTCTGTATTTGTATGCAATACGTTGAAAAAATCTTGGCTGTTGTGCCATTATACAATGTCTTCACTGTAACGTGTCATTTTTATCCCAGCCGCTGCATACGGCTAAGATAACACCAGGTTTTTTGTTCCAAACACATGAATCTGTAGATAATGTTTGCTGGCTGCCTGCAGCAGCGCTCAGTATGTCCGGCGCGCTTGAGTGGATATTGTTTATGGGAGGCTGGGCTCTGTCAGGCGCTCTATTTTAGACACTATGTTGTGGCTGCGAAGGGCGACGGCACGGCAGACGCTTCGAAGCTTCGAGTCGTGAAACACACATTTTGTGTCCGCGTGACCTCAACCAAATATTGGATGTAAAATAAAGCGCCTGAACCGAGGAGTGTTGACTCATCTTAATTTTAATGGAGATGACTGAATTCTATTACTCCAAATGATTTTCAAACATGACATCTCAGAATGAATATTGTGCGGGGAAATTTGGAGTTCACAACAGCTTCTTTTCAAGGTGAAATAATATGCCCCCTTTTGTAATGAGTCTGTGTGTCTGCAGGCACCCCAGTTGTGGAGCTGTGATAATTAAGGGCTCTATAGCAGGAATAAAGGTTATGCCTGCGATGGGCTCGGCCGGCTGCTCTCAGATGCAGCGCACGTGCCGACTGTGTCTGCGTGTGTGGCTGGAATTCACATGAAAGGACCGAGGCGAGTAAAGCGAGCAGGAGTGGGCGGGAGACAAGTAGTTGATATGTATAGTGTGACTCAGTTAAACATACCGACCTGCTGGCGTATTTCAGAAGCGTTTAATGCGTTTTAATGAAAACAAATATTTTGAGCCCGAGAACAGGTCAAGAGGACAGAGGACGATTGGCATGTTTGACTTGATACGTGGTTTTTGGCTCAATCTCAGTGGCTACTTCGTTGAAATGGAAGGTATATATTTGTCTAGGCTCATTGTGTAATCTCTCTCTGACACGTGTGTGTTTAATTTTTGATAAAACCAAAGCCATAAATGTTTTCTGTGAAGCCAGCGGGTCATCGTGCCTGGAAGGTAAATATTTCATTGCTGTGCTCAGACATGAGGGTTCATGTGTGGACAGCTCAGTGCCGATTTTTGGACACACCTTGTTTTTAGTACATATTTTAGGTGCCAGGCCATGATGTTTAGTGTGTTAACTGCTTTTTTATGTAATAGACTTAATTGATTCAGACCTGCTTGATGAATATCTCAAGTGCCCAGAATCTTTCACAGACTGCTGTGGAGAATATTCAACTATCAAAACAAACTGTGAGGCTGAGACACAGTCATGCTTTGAATATCACTAATGGTTTTATTAAACCTAATAGAAAATAAAAAATATATTATTTCTAAGTAAAATTGTACATTTAAATCAACATTCAAGGAACAGGGGCCTCATTTATATCCCATTTATATCCCTTCCCACGCAAAAGATGGGATTTATAAAAACAAACTTGACGGAAAAATTTGCGTACCTGCACGCAAACTCGGACCCATGCGTACGCACATTCTGGAGACAAGGGGCGACACAAATGGTGAGTTAGTGGACTTAGATTGCAGAAACTAAGATTGATAAAATGATTGTAAGCATTAATGCCTCACACACATTGAATTTGACCTCATATCCGTTAAAGATCCACATTATCACGAAGATTAAATCTGCAGTTATTTGCGCTTGTATTGAGCGATAATTGTTTCATGCACCTTCTTGTAAAATCCAACTCAAATCTTAAATAAAAATTAAATGTAAATATTTAATCAGCGCTGTCTCTCCATCACACTATGAGCGCATGAGGAGGAGATGATCCGACTGAATAGGGACAGCATCAAATATGATATAACTGCAGAACACAGTGTAAATAAATACTAAATATATTTTCCTTAAATACTGTGCATAATCATCGAACGTCAAAGTCTGAAAATTCAGCCATTAAGCTCTCGCACAAATCGTTTCTCTTTATGTTCTCGTTATCAGTCCTAATTATATTCATAACAAAACCAGAAGTTATGAAGAAACATTCGTCTTTTACAATTATGTCTTCAAATTTGATCTCAGGTGAAGGACACCGCTAATTAATGATGTGATTTTAATTAGATGTTAATGATCAGTCTAAATGCTGTAAACATTTAAATGCTGCAGAGACCTTCTTTGGCTTTAATCTAATTATAATAATAATAATTATTAATAATAATTATAACAATTATCAATTTGTAAATCGTAGTGAATCTCATGTTTGGCCATTTGTGATTTCGTTGCGGAGATAAAGGATGGGCTCGGGTGTTTTCGGCAGTTTTACATCATTTTTTGTTATTTTTCTATGGCATCTGATAGCGGTTGGACCCGGAAACGGTATACGTCCATTATGGTGCGTGAGGTCAGGCTTAACAAGCGGATCGGATGCCAGGCTTTTTAATATACGAATCAGCATTCATGAGGTGCTTTGCATTGACTATTTATGGGTAAAAATGGGTGTGTACAGGGCGGGATATGAAGCTGATTCACGTACGCACAGGTGATCTGTGATTTATAAAGCAAATATTGCTTACAGGTGTGCGTACGCACGGTTTTATAAGTCTGAATATTTTTGGGTGTACGCTATTTATATTTTTATATATTTTTGGCTTTCGGGTGCACGTACACTTTTAGTAAGGATCCTACGCACAGTTTTATAAATGAGACCCCAGGTCACCTAAAATTACAATCATTGTGCTCACATTTCCTTAACTGATCCTCATTATTGCCAAACATCCTTGTTTTCTTGAACATTGGTTCACATAGATGCACAAAGGGTGTACTGTTAAGTTATTTCCACTTTGAGTCATATAACACGACTTAAAGGGACTGTTCACCCAAAAATAAAAATACTGTCTTCATTTACTCACCGTCTAAATCTGTATGAATGTCTTTGTTCTGATGAACACAGAGAAAGATGTTTGGAAGAATGCTTGTAGCCAAACAGTTCTAGGCCATCATTGACTACCATAGTAGGAAAAAATGACAACCCAAAAGTGCCACAGAACAGTATGCTTTCCTACATTCTTCCTACATTCATTTTTAAGGGCGATTTTTTCTACTATGATAGTCAATGGTGGCCAAGAACTGTTTGGTTACAAGCATCCCTCCAAATATCTTATTTTGTGTTCATCAGAACAAAGAAATGTATACAGATTTGAAACAACCTGAGGGCGAGTAAATGATGAGAGAATTGGATGAAGTGTTCCTTTAATATAAGCATGAAAATAAAAAAATAATGCTTCATTCGGCTCTTGGTTATTTTTCACATCTGCTGTATTTTATGTAATTTAAAGCTCAACAGTACATATGTTTATATTGAGGTCATACTGACCCCAATAGACCTGATGATCTGATCTCTTGGTCAGAGTGTTTATTTACAATATTATGAGAGCAAAACACAGACTGTTACTTTGATAGCACTGACATATTAAACACCAGCTTAATCTGACATTGTGTTGCATCTACAGGAAGTTGCACGGCGGAATCAAGACCTTTGGTTGCGAGATCTGCGGAAAGCAGTTTCTGGACAGTTTGCGACTGAGGATGCATATGCTGTCTCATTCAGGTAAATCCCACTCAGCCATTACAAAGATATACTGTTTCTGTAACTCAGTTGGTAGAGCGTTGGGTTAGCATCACAAAAGTCACAGGTTAAATTATGAGGTAACACACACCTGGAATGCAGTGTATGTCACTTTGTATAAAAGCATTTGGTAGAAGCATACATGTCATTTAATGTGAAATGAATTTCCACAGATGTCACATCCACGTTGCATTTGCAACGTTCTTCACATCCCTTGCTTGTTTGTTTATATTGGCTTACAACACTCTCAGCTGCATTTAACACATTTGACCATTCAATTCCATTAAAAAGGTCATGTCTGTGCCTAACTATCACTAACTATCGTCCTGTGGTCGTCCACGGTGTAAACCACAGTACCATGGAACATATTGCGCTTCTGTGTATTCATGACGCGGTGTTTGGTTATCCCCGGTTTCCCATTCTGCTCTCAACTGCGTCTCAACTGTTACATTTCAGGCCTGGCCGGGATCCATTCTGGGCAGTTTGCCACATTATTAGTACAGTATGTACAGTGAATCCTTGCCAGCTCAGTTTTTTTGTATTGTAATGAGGAGGTATACAAGAGAAACAAGGCAGAGGACAGCTCCAGTTGTTTATTCACATCCAGACCCATAATTAAATGATCGTGCTGAAATGTTGCGTCTTACGTAAGTGTTCGGTATTGTTTTGTATAATACGCTCCATTAAAATAACTTGCATCTTGCACTTCAGAGTTTGGTTATGGAAGGGTCAGTTGCATAATCGTAGACAAATTAGACACAGGCTGGAAATGAAGTTTAGCAGTGTTTGGGTCTGTTGTGCAGCTGTTGTTTTTACTGTTGCTTTTCGCCAGTTAGTGGTCGACAAGTATGACTTTTTAGTTAACAATGCCAATGTGAAGAGAGCATATTTAAAGACCTTGGTTTTTAGTATTTAGAAGATCTTATTCGGGGAATTTATTGACACCCGTAATAGAGAGTGAACAGGACATTATGTGGGACTAAACCCATGGCTTCAACATCAGTATCAGGAACCAACGTGTGATTGATGCTGATTGAATTCAGTACTCGCCCTGACTAAATTGTGCTTCAAAGGGGAATGTCCTGTTCCAAGTGAAGGGGAAATACACTCAAACTGGCAGCGGTGAGTGTGTGCGAGTGTGTCCACCTGTCTGATTAAGTCTGTAGTCATCTCTCTGGAAGGATTTGCGAAGCACACCTCACTTGACTCTATCAGCTCCGGTTTTGGTCAAGATTTTGACAGCACCCTTTTTCAAATGAACTTAAATGTCCTTCTCTTTATGTTTTATTCTCGTGCTCTGTTTTAAAACCTTTTGTGCTGCCTACTAAGGCAGCATGCATTGCGATGAAATTGAAAATTGATTATGCAAAAAAGTTTCTTTTAAACCTAAAATTGTAGATAAAATGTAGAAATGCACCGATATATCGGCCAATAATCGGTATCGGTTGATAAAAGCAAGTTTTCACACCATCAGCTATCGGCTGATAGTTTAAAAGCAGCTGATGATAAGGGCCGATATGTTCTGTCAATCAAAAGAGGACAGGAAAATGCAATGAATTTTCAGAATCGGTATCGGCAGATATCACTCTGAATAATCGTCTATCGGTATCGGTGGAGAGATTTTACAATAATTCCGGTGCATCTCTAATAAAAAGTTCTCAGTCTAATAAAACAGAATATTTTTGGTCTTAATATGCTCATCAACACGTAAAATAATCAAATAAAATCTCCCATTTGGAGCAGTGCTTGTGTTGCTGCCTTCGTCTAAATTATTCACTTCAGTTTTCACGATGGTCAGAACGGTGTCTAGCAAGGGACCTCACTAGGTTATATAACAGACCGTGTGTTGTCAACTGTTTGGCTCATTTTTCTTTTTTCAAAATCGTTTTTTCCGCCTAATCAGTCATAAATCAATATCATAAACTCTGGCAAGAATATTCAGTTACTCCCACACATAATCTGCTCGTAATCCACCGTGGCACCTGTTCACGCGCCGCACGACAGCACAAAAGAGACACCAAATCATCATCATGTGCTGCACCGAAGCCGAAAAGCCCCGTCAAGATGTTTTCTCGTAATATCTCTTTCTGTCGTTCTCACTCTGTCTGGGTGTCTGAGAGAAGCCCTGCTCTCCGAGCCTGGCGGCACTCCAGCTCTTCCCTCGCGCTGATGACATCATCAGCTGCCGGCAGGTCTGGATGTTCTGCCAGCATTCTGGAGCATTTATGATCGCTCGCAGATGTGTGTCCAGGAACATACTGTACCCAAATCCCAAAATTAATCAAACTTGACTGCTCTCCAAGCCACTGCTCTCCAAAATAGTGTGGAGGGAGGGTGCTCGAACAAATAAACAAAAAAGGAGAGCGAAAACAAAGATGTAAACTACTGGCTGTCGGAGGATGGTGTTGAGCAGTCTGCGGGGTGTTGAGAGGTGGCGTGCCTGCGTGTGCCGCCACGCCTGTTTCTCTTTCAGTTTAATCAGGTGGATTAAACCAGCGGTTTTGCTTCATGACCCAGATTTCTTTGTTGGACAGCAAGTGGAGTTTACACAATGCCAGATTCTGTAACCCATATGCGATGTAGTCAGTGTTTTTTTTTTTCACATTGTGTAGTTCGTGATTTTGGTTTTCGAGGACATGGGTATGTCACAGAACCTGTCTGTGTTGGCATGTGTCTAACGTGACAGGTGAATTTGCTCCAAAAATCATATTGGCCTTTGACGTCAACAAGATATACAGAAGCATTTCGCTTTCCTTTTTAAAGTTGGCACATTGATTTTTTGTTAACTGTTGCACGTGTTTTTTTTTTTTGCCCTGTCAGAACAGATCTATACCACAATTTTTGGGTCATGACCCACAGGTTGAGAACAGCTGCATTGAACCACACATACCTCAGAGGCCTGCAGATGTCAGCATGATAATAAATGACCTCTCATTGTTAGAGAGATTGACAGTAAAGGCATTACACCACCCTGCTGGCTTTATATATAGGGCTGGTTTAATAATCTGACCTTTGTGTCTCCATTATTTAATGGCTGTTTTCTACAGTGACCTATTATTCGTCTCTCGCCAATTGCTAGGTAAACAACGTTGGTTTCATTTCCACGTCCAAACACTAACAATTTATGAATGGTAAATAAAGTATTTAATTTGCAACGGGAAAAAAATAAAAGCAAACATCTAATTCGGTCTTTATTGCACAGAAAAGCACTAGAGCTTCTGGCCCGTCATTGGATGTTGCAGCTTTAAATCCCTACGGTTGCCAAGTAGCAGAAGCCCTTGTTTTTTAATGGTCTAATTTGGTATTCAGCACGAGATTGGATCTTATTTTTGTATGCCAGACAAAGTGTTTTGATAGAGGGTGATTGGAGCCCAGTCTGGAGGCTGTTGTGCTGTATTTCATGGGTTGTACAGTACACAATGTGCCTTCTGAAACTGAACACAAGCCTATTGAATATGGAGCTTTCTAAATGTGTGCCGAGCTTCTGGAGGAGAGAGGAAATGCCTTAGAAGAGACATATGAGAGAATGCGGCTGCGTCACAACAGAACAAATCAAATGTGCCGGAATGACACATAGGCTTTTGAATTTACCCATCATGCCTAAAGTGGCTGTCTATGAAGGCAACTTGGTAGGATTTGAGATAGAGCCATTGACTAAACTACAATGATTAGTTATTTGCTCAACTTGGAGATGAAACAAAAGGAAAAAAGGAGAGAACTGATGGGTCACAACCCAAAAAATTTGTCGGGGAAGCTGGCAAATGGTTACTGAATCTTGACTTGTTACAGGAGCGATTACTGAATTGAGACTTTTGATCAAATTTTCTGATCAAAATGAAGTGTAAAGTAGTTCATTGTAATATTCCTAAAAAGGGACATTATTTACTTCTGTGTTGGGTTGCTTTTAAAATCTGCTGCAAAACTCTGATGCAAAACCAACTATGTCAACAAACAGATTATATCAGTATACAGTTTCTGTGCATTCAGTATATCTCAGTATATCTCTGTGTGCATACATTTACAAGTGTAGCGGGAACACTATATGCTCTTTTACTGTAATAAGCCAATATTAAATAAACCAACAACAAAGAGCGTTTTCATCCATCCCAAATGTTCTCTCAGGCATAATTTGCGCGAGGCTGATGAGTCACACCGTCAAAGTATTTTTGCGTGTGGTTTGTAATGATTCTGAAAACGAGGGCATTTTTAAACTTTAAAGGGCTTGGGTCGTCGTCCAGAAGGAACAAGAGCGTATGTGGGAAAGACACTAAATTTAGCCGCTTGCTGGCTGACTTCACAGAGCTTGTGGGTGCTTTAATGAGTCATAATAAAGCCATTTAGGGCCAACCGAGTGGAAATAGATATTTGACGAGCCGATGGTCATTACAGATTAAAATTTTATTGATTTTTTTAAGGGTCTGCGAGTCTGAGGTGAGGCGTGTGTCGGAAATGGTAAAACCAAGTTGGAGAGAGACTTTGTGTGTCCCTGACTGCACACTGTGTGTGGTGAAGTGTGTTGTTCATTTTTCTGTCTTGAGTAGGTCTCGTCCCTCATGAATTGTTCAGGAAAAGCAGCGTCAGCTGGCAGTTTTTTCTTCCTGGTCAGTGTGTGTAGTTGTTTGAGAGTGCTCGAGCGAAATGTTTCTTAAAACACATCCTGGCCTACTTGATAATGGGCCAGCAGCTCCACAGGTGGATCTAACACTATTAATAGATGGATTCCCTCAGGTGGCTTTTCAAGTAATGGCTATCAGAATAAGTTATTTAGTCCAGTTATTAAAATTGGTGATTGCAACTGGGTTAAATGAAATCCACAGTTTTTGTGTGCATGCGTGTGTGTGCGCACCAGGGCATCGTGTCTAATGAACTCAAACAAATTGTGAATTCAGCGATATCCTAACAAATATTTAGTTACTAGAATGCTTATTCTTAATGTTTATTAATAGGTTAAATAAAGTGAAAATTTGAACCTTCATAAACACATTTGTGCTATTCTGAAATTGTAGGGTATCAAAAGCACCAAAGGCATCTTTAGGGGGTGTCGGGGAGACAAGAGGTTACACAAATTTCACCCTTTTTGCCTCTGTAGCTTTCTGACAAAGCCCTTCTGTACTTTTTCTATCTGTGTAAGTGATTTATGTTTCAATGTGATAAAAAGCTGGTCAAGAACTGTCAAGGTCATTTAACACATCAAAAACCGAAAAAGGACAATATTAACTTTAATACAGTATAAAGTATAGTTTTTGTTTTGTTTTGTTTTGTTTTTTGTATTATGAGATTTTTTTGACACCCCCAACCATTACTATCATAAAACAATCTCATAATACAAAAAAATAAAAATAATAATTTTAATGTGAATTTTTTTAATGAAGTTATACATCATTGCATGTAACTTGGTGTGTTCTTTTCAATTTATGAATTACTTAAATTGTCTATGATGATTTTAATGATTGTATTACAATAATGAGAATCTAAGGAGAATTATAATAATGACATTTACATACAAACTCTGCAGTAAAACATCCATTACAGTAATAAGAAATGGGTGAGAAATGTGCTTTTGTGCCATGAAAGTAATGTCTCAATGCAAATCTTAATGATTCTAAAAGCAGGCATTTTTCTTTCTAAAAAAGGTATAAATTATATTTTGATTTTGGGGTGAAATACAACAGGCTCATCCTCAGTGAATAATGAATTACGGGTGATCTGAAACATGCACTTTACCAAGGGAACATGAAGCACTAGCCTGAGGCTCCTTCAACCTGATATGACCCATATCATTATTTTATCATGGTATTATTATTATTTATTACGGTTATCTATTGAAACACATAATAAATAGGTTTTGTGTTCTTTTTGTTAGGAGGAGACTTCGCATATTTCATAAATCAGACCGAAGATACAAAGCTCTTTTAATATCCTTTTAGGACATGTTCTGCCTCGGCTTATGGTTTACGGCCTTTTATCAAGGCAAGACAAAAGAAAGTTGCCTGTTCTCGTTGATAAGAACAGCTCTTTGATTGTGTTAAGGGACTGTATGTTGATATGAAATTTAGGGGAAATGAATGCCATATATTTTACACTTTGAAATAACTGAATTTATGATTTTTGGATTGTTTGGCATGATTCTTTCCTGCCTAAAATTGTTCCTTAGAGCACCTTCAGTAAAGCTTTTACTGCCTGGTGAAAAGAGTTTTTGAAAGATTGTAAAAAGGTTTTTAAGCTACATCACAGTTTATTCAGGTCAGTGTGTACTGTGCTGAAGGGTTAACATGTTGGAGATCGGATTAAAAACCTGGGATTCAAAACCTTTTTTGACCTTGCAAACAAAGAGACAATTTGGTGATTCTGACAATGTCAAACAAAGAAAAGGAAAAGGAAAAGATTTATTTTGTAAAAAAGCACACAGTATACTGTTTAAAACATTCTGCAATGAGCATCCAGGTGTTGCTCAAATTTTTAGAGGTCTTACCAGTTTGAGTTAGGCTGTACGACCTGTTTTGGTTAAACTGGAATCTTTATTTTTTAATGTACATGTGACAGTGTTTAACAAATTTATTAGATTCACCTGTCATAATAAAGAGAAAACACAAATATTTAGGAATCTGCCAAAAACGATGTTTTTAATTGTCATTTAATAACAAAAAAATTGAAGCACTGTAACACATAATACATTGATGAAGAACTTTATAATGTGTGACCAAATTGTAATGAAATTTTCTGTTTTCCAGCTGGACCAAAAGCCCTAGTATGTGATCAGTGTGGAGCTCAGTTTACCACAAAAGATGCGCTGGAAGCCCATCGGCAAACACACACGGGTAGGAACCTCACCTTTATTCACTTCTATAAACACCTTTAACGTACCCTGGTTAGAAACTCCACTAAAGTGGAGACGCATCCTTCACGTTCTATTTATCTGCATAGCAGTCATGTTTATAACCGTATCAAAACTCCATTCTGATGCTCTTCCATTATTTAGATGGCAGGGTTCACTGCCCTCTAAAATTTCAGTCAGTAATATGTGCTTTTACAGGGCAGGGCAACAAACCACTGTGGCACAGCAGCCGTGCCACGTTTCAACCATCTTCATCACTTTGTCTAAACATGGCACGGTATTGTGCTACATTTGTTCGAGCGACTGTACAGAGTTACCCAGATCTGTGCGTCATCAGCGTTCTGGCACGCTCATTAACGCCGGCAGCTCTCAGCTGCTACCCTGCTGTCACATATTCATATTTACTGACACCTGATGACTGTAGCTTTTGGTTTTAGACTTTTAAAAAATCATATTTTAGCTTAGGTGAATAGCATGCACGCCGGTACGGGTTGGCATGGGGCTGGGGATGATGTGTGGAAGTGTGGAAACTTGTTTTTGTTGGTGTTTATATGGGCAGTTTGTCAGGACAAACAGACATTTCATTTAGTGAGATGATATTGTAGAAAATAAGTTAGAAATAATAAGCGCAGTTTATCACGCGTATTTTAGTTCTGTAGTAAAGATTTTTCCAAGCTTAAAGTGTAGTTTTACCGTTTATTAAAAGCTTTTTAATCTCCAATTAAGGGCGAGTATTAATATATGGAATTAATACAATAATAAAATTTTATATAAATTAAATGAATTGGTAAAACTTTACAATCAAGGTTGTATTTGTTAACATTAGTAAATGCATTAGCTAATATGAACTAACAATGAACAATATAGTTTTCAGCATTCATTAATTTTGTTAATGCCAATACAGTTGTTCATGTTAGTTCACTGTACATGAACTAATGTTATCAGATACAACATTTGATTTAAAAATATTTGAGTAAATTCTGAAATTAACATAAGATTAATAAATGCTGTATAAGTATTGTTCATGGTTGGTTCATGTTACCTAATGCATTAACTAATGTTAACAAATACAACCTTATTGTAAAGTGTTACCTAATATCACACAGTTATTTACATAACAACTTTTTTTGATCCATACACATGGTCCAGCGCTTCGCACACATGCCTAACACATTGAGCCACAACGCTTGAGTAGGTAAAATAAGTTCAAGTATAGCTTGTTTTATTCCCAGATCATTCCCACCATTATCAACCCAAAAATCTAAACCAATGTAGTCCAACAGCAAAACCCTTTACGTCCGCTGTGTCCTATATACCACGATTTCTACCTGTAATTGGTTTATTGGACTGTCATTGTGTCTAAGGAGACTGCCGTGCGAGGATCAAGTCTGTCGCAGGTATTCCAGACTGCACTAATTAATTCTCTCTCTGGGTATGAAAGCGTTTCATGGGGCTAATGATCCACATGTTGAGTCTATATAAAGGTTGAGTCCTAATTAAAACAAGGTGTCACACTTTTGTCATCTTCATAGAATTGAGGTGCTAAACATCTCCGTAGCAGCAGGCTCATAAACTCATAGAATTTCCTTAGGCTCAGAGTCAAAAACCTCTTGAATGTTTGTCATATTTGTACAGTAGAGTATGATACTACAGCCTGGGAGCAATAACTGTCGCCTGGCTTCCATGGGGAGAAAGACGATAACCCTCTCCAAAACGCTGCCATGTAACTGTAACTCTCTGTGGCACACACTGTATAAATACTTAATGCATGTCGACATAGGGCTGGTGTTAACGATGCCCAGAATTTTATACCTTCTCTCCCAAACTTGTAAACATCCCGTTCTCCATTTCAGTTTGGCAGAACATTCAGTCGAGAGGAGGGGAGGACGTCACTCGCCCATTTTTTAGAAACCGGCATACCGCTGGGCCTCGGCCATCACTCAGCCAGAGTGCAGCGAGATACTGTCACTGCTTTTAGAATTTATCTGGTCTTTATCCTGGCAAGATTTCCATATTTTTGTAGAAAACGCTATGAAGCCAAGAGAGTGGGGATTTAAACAGTGAAGGAATGTGGTTGTGGATGTGAGTCGTGAGGAATTGAATGATATTGGTTCCAGTGTAGATTTCTCTTTTTGAATCCAGATTGTTCTTGTGTTTCTGAAAAGGAAAAGGAGTTTTAAAATAAGAAACACGCTTCTTGTTTACAGCCCTCAGCAGTCCTTGAGATCATTTCTGATCTAAAAAACAGATCAAATCAGTTATGTAACGAATTCTTGCAAAAGGCATGTTTACACAGGCTGTTCAATGCGGCACCGACGTGACAAATGCAATCCATTTATTCACCCAAATTACATATTAAATACAAAATATTCAGCAAAAGTATTTGAGCATATTTTATTCATTCATTTTTGTTAATACCACCAACATAACTCATTGAACAACTTACAACCAGTCAAGGACTAACTGAAGTCTTAAAGGGACAGTTCACCAAAAAATAAAAATCTGTCATCGTTGATTTACCTTCAAGTCAGTCAAAACCAGTATATGACTGTTTCTTTTGTGAAAAGCAAAAGAAGATATTACGAGAAACGTCTCGGTGGTTTTGTGTCCAGACAATGGAAGTCAATAGGGACCAATGTTGTTTGTTCAAAATATCTTATTTTGTGTTCACAGAGATTTGGAATGACCTGAGGGTGAGTAATTGAGGAAAGAAGTGTCATTTTTGGGTGAAATGTCACTTTAAGTACAAGATAACACAGTAACAATTTTTGATTCATTTTGTACAGTAAGTCCAGTCAGATTTAGTAACCCCTCTGACACATTTGTACATTTTCCTGATTCATTTAATAAGAGTCATTCTTTTGAGTCAAGAACAAACCAAGTTTTAAAAAATCCAGTTTTGGTGTTAAGAAAAAAGCTTAGTCATGGTGTGTTGATCTTGGGCCTTGTTTTCATAACACCGCGTTCAGACTGTAAGCAAGAAGATCCTCCTCAAATGTCAGTGTGTGTGAGAATGTCAGAGGTGGACAACTTCGTGCTTTGATGTTTTCTGGTTGAAAAAGGATTGCGATGGACCCGTAGGACGGGGTGGGTGAGTGGATGGAGAAGGAGGAGGGCACTGGTGGCGTTTGGTGCCAGGACAGAGAGGAACAAACAACATCATGTGCTGTTGTTTACCCTCGGCCGCTCTGCTGTCATAGACGAGACCTACTAGAGCACTTGACCTACTTAGAGGGCCTCCTAAAATAAAATCTCAGGACCCGTGTACTGGCGGGCAGGCTGAAATGCAGTCCACAGTGGTCTCTATTTTTCCCTTTGCCCCCCCCACGACAAAACCGGCTTATTTTATCCTTCACAGAACAGAAAGAGAAAGTTATTAAAGGTGTTTATTTGGGACTAAAATAGAAGCGATTTGTCTTCAAATCATTTCCGCCTCAGGCGCTACGGTTTGTCTGTCTGTCTCGTGTGCACGTGTCAGCTTATGACGTTAGATTTCCCAAAACACTTGTCGTCTGGCCATTTGTGGACATGCACAGGAAGTGTCTTCCGTTTACAGTGGCGGTTATGGCACAGTTGAATTTACTCACCGGGAAGGACACACCGATCTGGCCCGCAGAATAAACAGCGTTTAAACAAGAGCAATGTATCTGTTGTTGCGTTAATTATTAACGCACGCCTCCTTACTTTGGTAGATTGACCCGTCTTCCTCACACTTCACTGTTGAGTGAATCACAGGGGTCATCTGAGGTATAGCTCATGTGTCAGAGACATAACCACACATAAGTCAGTCTGAAAGCAAGGAGCTATATTTAGCACATACATTGAGTTCATGCGGATCTGATACGCTTTAATGGTACTGTTTACTTTAGGAAGATTAAAGATATAAAAGAGTAAAGAATTTTACTTGCATGTGAACGTTTGGGTCTTTTTGACTTGATATTTGTGTGTGCTTAGTTTTTTATGCTTTTAAAAGTATCATTGCATTTGTTAAGCAAAATTAACTGTTATGCATTATTTGTGATTTTTTTGTGCAGTTTTATCAATATTTTAAATCAGCTTTTATTTGTATATTTTGAGTTTTACGTTAATTTTAGTTTAATTTTGTAGCAATTTTTATGTGCTTTTGTCTTTATGTTTATATATATATACATTGAAATTATTTCTATTTCAGTTGAGTTTGGTTTTATTATAATTAGTAGTTTTTAAATAATAACATATTTTTCATATATTTGTCGTTGTTTATTTGAGATATTTTTATTACTCATATATTTTAATTAATAATAATAATAATAATGAATGAATTGACTGATATTTTTTAATAAAAAGTTTTCATTTCTAATTTTGGTTTAGTTTAAGTTTATCAATTAATATTTAGGACAATATTTTTATTTCAAATAACAGAAATGTTTTAATAGTTTTAGTTTTAATAAAATATAATAACCTTGATTGAAAACACGCTGTTTAAAAGCAGCATCTTTAAAAAACAAACTAAATAAAACACCTGTTTGCATCCACGAGACACCGGAACAAGGTTATGGCTACCATTACTTTATGTTAACCACGTTGTAACCTTGCAGCCCCTTTTAGTGCAGTATTTTATATTTTCAGTTTTAGTAGGCTGAAATAAGTTTAAACCATGATGTATGTGGCGTTTAAAAAGTCCTTTTGATATTGTGCCAGTATTGATAATTTTGTATTTATTGATGCAGTATATCATCACATTCAGTCAGATCTTCTGTTCTGTCATGGTCCAGCTATACTTTATCCAAACAGGCTGTATAGGGATAAATAAGCTTGTATTCCCCCACACCTCCACCCCACCGGCTCAGCTAAAGATTCATTGTCTCGGTGGTGCAGCTGATTTCCCAGCATGCCTCTTCATCACACAGTGACTAATTCCTATTGTGCTATAACTTCAATGCAAAGAGATGAAGTCCTCTCGGCCTGTTATTAGGCAACTTGCATCACAGGGTGTCCACAGTTTTTTCAGAGAAGATCGTTTTTTTGAAGAGCACATATTCACGTGCATCTCTGAAAGACTTTGATTATTGTGTCCCTGAGCTTTTACATGCTGCGAGAGTCAGCAGCGGGTCTTCTGTGTAGATTTCTGTGGGTTTATTCACAAAAGACTGAAGCAGTTAGTAAGTAAATTAGATTCTACAGATGTTTGTGGAAACCTTGGAGGAAATCTTTTTGTGTAATCTGCAATGCAAATAAATAGACTCTCATTGTTTGAAAAAAAAACTAAAAACAAAAGAAGAGACTTGTGTCTTGTGGTCTCCTCTGGTTGTTCAGAGACATGGATATTTGGTTTTGGTGAAGTAAATCCTCTTCAGACTTGGTGTTATTTCTTTAAGAGTTATTCAAATGAATTTTTGTCACTGATCCATCTTGGGTATCTACATCGAGAGCAAGATTCATATTTTTTCTCAGATAATATCTTGCTTATCAGTCTTGCCCGTTCCTCCCCGAAGGCCTATAATGAAATAACAGAATTACACAATGTTGTGTTTATCAGAAACACCCTCCTCTTCACCCGCAACAGGTGAATTTCCCCAGTTTGGCCAGAGATAAAGAGATTAGATGTATTTGTTGAGCCTGTTTGCATAACTTCAATGTTTACATCTCCTCCTCGACGTGTTCTTTATTAACAAACTGTGCAGAGAAGATGGTTTCTCATCACTTGACTGACTGGTAAAATGAATCATATACGCATCATTTCACATTACGTCTCAAAAACAAACAAAAAACAACATATTTTACATAAATCAAATGCAGTCTGGTGTTAAGATCAAACTAGTTTCTTTGCATTGTGATGGTGTTTGAAGGGACAGTTCTATCAAAAATAACAATTCTGTCATGATTGTTCCAAAATCTGTATAGATTTCTTTGTTTGGTTGAACACAGAGCAAGGTATTTAGAAGAATATTATATAGTGTATAATTTTTGTTCTGGTGCACCTTTGACTACCATTTAATTTTTTTCTACTATGGTAGTCAATGGTGGCTCAGAAATCTCAGTTGCTAACATTTTCTTGAATATCTTTCTTTGTGTTTAACAGAATAAAGACATTAATACAGGTTTGGAACAACTTGAGGTTGAGTAATTCATGACCGTTTTTATTTTTGGGTGGAGTATCTCTTTAAATAAAATGACTGTAATTTTTACTGTATTGCAATAAATGACCTCAAATGTACTACAAGATGTTTTTTTACTGTTTTTTTTTATAATTTTTTTTGTTTAAATTTGATTATTTGCTTTACATTATTGAGGTCTAATCCAAACATTTGAACAGTCCTAAAAGGTTTTGTTTTCTTTTAGCAAAACATAATTTCTTCTTTTCTTCTTTTGATTTCGGGGCGAAAAATGACACAGACAGGTTTTGTGAGATTCACTCATTGGTTGTTTTCTTCTACCTGTGACATGGCCAAGAATTTATCAAAGAGTTTGTTTCATTAATGTCATGGCATGTCACACATGTTGTTTCGAGTTCTGAATTGTTTGAGTTGCTGAGTTTTAAATGTCTTCCTCTTCCTTGAATGTTACGCAAACCTGATTCAGATTCCTCGAAAAGTTTGCCGTTCTCGCACCCTTCCCACCAGCACTGTGGGAATTGGATTAAGTCTCTGGCCTTTCTTCTAATTCACAACTTTGTAGTCGTCGGATGTCAATGGGTCAGCTGACCAGCGTGAAAAGCAAATCCAGTGGCTATTGTACAGTGAGGGGCCGGGCCAAAGTGTTTCCTTCATAACGTCCGTCTTCAGCCTGGGAAAAATGGGGGAGGCAGAATGTCAATTAGGAATTCATTTTCAACCCCTCTGAATTAGTCCCAGACAACTTTATAAAAGCTTTGACTGGCAGGACGATCAAATGAGGGTGAGAAACAGTCTGCCCTGTCAATAAAAAGGCTTTGAGAGAAATTGACTTATCAAAGACAAATACCTATGGCCTATTTTGCTCGGTTTAATAGACTTCATTATCCATTCCTGTAGATTTATGTTGGATGTTCTATTTTAATTAGGTGCCATAGTATTAGGGCACGCATTTGAATCATCCTGTAATGTTATTAAACTCCTTATCCTCATCCAGAAAGCGGTTTCGAGCGCTCTCGATGCTGATTGGCTGGGAACGGTAATGAGGTCAGATGCAAAAATATATAAATGTTGCTCATTAAGATTGTTCAGACAGAAGCGTGACTCACAGCAGCAAGTTTATGTACATGAAGCGTGTTATGTGACTGGGTCATGTGAGGAGACGGTCTGCATTGCTAGTTGCTGTTACAGAGAGCACCCCCTGCTGGTGTATGTATATGACACTGAGCAAATGTCACCTCTCATTGGAAACAGAGAAGCTTTTGTACACTTAATATATACATTCACAGTTCCATTGAAATGAAACACAGCTTTTAGAGATGTGTTGATTTTTACCACCTTCATAAGATCTCATTGATCGAACATCATCATTGATCTCCCACCTTGCATCTTCAGGTCCAAACATCCCGCCAGCACCTGGCTCTAATTAAGTGTTGTGAAAGGAGAGGCTTGTTCTGAATGAATGCTGACACCCTACTGATCTCTACACTTTTTAAACCCTCTTTTTGTACCCAGAGACCTTTCACCTCTGTAATGGATTTCAGAGGAGTCCTTCACCTTTCTGATTGATTATTTCTCTGTTTAAAGTGACTCATAACATTCATGCTCCTATTTCTCTAGAATTAATTTAGTTTAGCTCCATTGACAATAATGTTAGGTTAGATTTATTTCGTTCATAGAGTACAAGTACAGAGTCACTAAAATACTGTTAGCGTCTAACCAGAAATATAAATTGCAATACATGGCATAGCATAAAGGCATTGTGAAGTACAGAATGTGGTTCAGAATCCCAATATAATATATAATAATATAATAATATCATATACTGTATAATGTGTATGTACACTATATGCGTATGTGTATAGAAACGTTTTTTTTATAGTTACACATATATAGACAGATTTATCGGATACATGCGCCTGGCCTGAAGTAAACTTCCGGTCTGAGTTTGGTTGTAATATGACAATTTATTTTGTATTTAATTTATGTTTGTTTATATTACTTTATAATCATATTTTATTGTATATTAAGTGTATTAAATTAAATTGAATTAAATTAAAACTACTTCGCAGTTATTGATTCTTTGCGGAGGTCTACCGGAGGTTAAGTTTGGGCCACATAACCTTTGTTTATGTTGATGTCACTGAAACGTCTATATAACCACTTATTACACGGCTCATTTGAATGCTTGATTCTGATTGGCCAGTCGCGACATTCCAAGGGTTGTTATTTTCAAATAACAACCACTCAAAACCAATAACACCCTGTAACCCGGATGCTGCAAATCATTTTGAGAGGGGCAGTTTAATATTACACAAAAATGAATTATAAATATGTCTTTTAATAACATATATGAAATTGTATTTACAAATGATTAAACCAATTTGCCTGTTCGTGACGTTGTTTCTTACTTTAAAATTAAACGGCTTTTCCTCGCGGAAGGTCTGCATTCGGAAAAATATTCGGTAATGAATATTTCAAATTCACATTTTATGTCCAGTTTTTTTCTCATGTGGCAAGTAGCTGTGTAATAAGCGGGATAATGTACAAGCAGCCGGCTGTTATCGCAAAATAAGCCCCTTCAGTGTGATACAAGTCTGATCTGTCACGGTCCTGCCCTCTTGTTTCTGAATTTCTAGTCGTGTGGCAGGATCAGGACAGAGCCCTTAGGTTTTATGTGAGAAAGCCATGAGTTGTTTATGTTTTGACATCTCATGTGCTTTCTCGTGTCTTGTCATTGGCCCCGCCCCTCTCGTTTCATGTATTGCTTCCCTGCCGTGTCTAATGTTTCCCACCTGCCCTGTGTAATTATCCCTCGTTTGTTTCTCCTATAAATGTCCTCATGTTTCTTTGTCCTGTGCTCGTGTATTGTATATTATGGTTCTTGTCCGTGTACTTACCTCCGTGCCTAGTGCTGTGTGTTCCTGTTCCTGGTTGTTGCGTGAGTTTAGTTATTGTCAGTTTATTGTAGTTTTGTCCAGTGTGGTGTTTAGTCCTTGTATTTTAGTTTAGTCAGTTTATGTGCCTGTTTTGTTCTTCCACTTATTATCGTGTTTTGTTCCCCACTGTGGGTTTTTGTTTTGCGTGTCTTTTTTGTAATAATAAATCCTTTTGTTAACCCCTTCATCCCCGCTGCCTGCGCTTGGGTTCTCTCCTTTGTCAAATCCTGACAGAATACACGAGCCAACACCAAACCCAGCGGGCAGCATGGAGGAGACGGACGAGGCATTTAGGAGCCGCCAGGCTCACACCTTGTTTGGCTTTCGCCAGAAAGGCACCCCCGTGAAGACCTTCGCCATGGACTTCCTCTCCACTGCGCGCCACCAGGGTTCGACGAGGCAGAGTTGAAGGTTATCTTCAACAGCTGCCTCGACGAACCCTTTGAGCCAGCGGAGATGCGCAGGTTGAGGCCCCAGGGCTTCGTAGATCAGCTCCAGATCGCGATGGATCGCGAGGAGTCCAGGGGACTGTCCGTGGCGGGGTCTTCTACGGGGCTGGCGACGATCCCGGAGGGCCAAACCCTGCAGCTCAGGGTCGTGGGCCTCTCCGCACCCTCCACCTCGTCCGATGCAGCCTCTCCACCACCGGCTAGCCTCCGTGTCAGGTGTGGACGGAAGGAGTCGTGGGACTCCCCGTCCGACTCCTCTAGCACGGAGCTAGTCGTGCCGCTTCCCAGCAACCGGCCACATGTCCTGTGGGCCGGTCCAGGAAAAAGAAGCCGAGGAGGGGGAAGTCTGGTCCGGTGCAGCCGGCGTCCAGTGCGGTGCGGCCGACGTCCAGTCTGGTGCGGCCGGCGCCCAGTCCAGTGCAACCAGAATCCCAGCCGGTTATCCAGCCGGTGTCCCAGCCGGTGATCCAGCTGGCGTCCCACCCGGTGATCCAGCCAGTGTCCAGTCCGGTGCAGCCGGAATCCAGTCCGGTGCAGCCGGTGTCCAGACCCGTGTCCAGTCCCGTGTCCAGTCCGGTGCAGCCGGTGTCCAGTCCTGTCCAGCCAGTGATCCAGCCGGCGTCCAGTCCGGTGCAGCCGGCGTCCAGTCCGGTGCAGCCGGTGTCCAGTCCTGTCCAGCCGGTGGTCCAGCCATCGTCCGGTGCAGCCGGCGTCCAGTCCAGTGTCCAGTCCGGTGCAGCCGGTGTCCAGTCTAGTGCAGCCGGTGTCAACCAAAAATAGCTGTATTTTCTTTGGATTAAGTAGAAATAGTAGTTAGATGCTATTGATACTTATAAATAGTGGCAAATAACGTTACTTTACCCTAAACTTTATGAATAATTTTTTTATTGAAAACAAATGTTTGATTAGAACCCCGGCCTCCTGTGTCACACTATACAGACTTTACAACTTACGCTACTGCAGTCATTGTTCAAAATTAAGTCGTTCTTACATATTCTCTATTCCAATCACATATTGGTGGGCGGACCTGGTGCAAATAGTCTCTGCCTTTATTTATTTATCTTTCACACTGTTTCAGTTTTCCTTTTCGCTCGACGCCAGGGGGTGCTGCAGCCCCCGCAGCACCCCCACTTCCCGCGGCTATGGACAGAGCCCTTAGGTTTTATGTGAGAAAGCCATGAGTGGTTTATGTTTTGACATCTCATGTGCTTTCTCGTGTCTTGTCATTGGCCCCGCCCCTCTCGTTTCATGTATTGCTTCCCTGCCGTGTCTAATGTTTCCCACCTGCCCTGTGTAATTATCCCTCGTTTGTTTCTCCTATAAATGTCCTCATGTTTCTTTGTCCTGTGCTCGTGTATTGTATATTATGGTTCTTGTCCGTGTACTTACCTCCGTGCCTAGTGCTGTGTGTTCCTGTTCCTGGTTGTTGCGTGAGTTTAGTTATTGTCAGTTTATTGTAGTTTTGTCCAGTGTGGTGTTTAGTCCTTGTATTTTAGTTTAGTCAGTTTATGTGCCTGTTTTGTTCTTCCACTTATTATCGTGTTTTGTTCCCCACTGTGGGTTTTTGTTTTGCGTGTCTTTTTTGTAATAATAAATCCTTTTGTTAACCCCTTCATCCCCGCTGCCTGCGCTTGGGTTCTCTCCTTTGTCAAACCCTGACATGATCACACTGTCGGGGCTTATTTCTGCGATAACAACCGGCTGCCTGTACATTATCCCTTATAGGGCTGCAGCTATCGATTATTTTAGTAATCAAGTATTCTACTGATTTTCCATCGATTAATATTATCCGGGTATTCGGATAATAAGTACTTTTTCTTTATTAAAGAGCAATACTAAATATACAAGAGAAAATAAGACAGGTCTCTTAAAATGAACAACTAATTTGTTTCCTTTTTAGAAAAATTTACATATTTATAGCTGAAATTGCATACATTCATATCTGTGAAAACTAAACCCATTTAGTACATTCCATTGCCATATTAAATTCAAAATGCAATATAGGCCTAATACAAATGTATAAATAAGAAACATTAATAAAAATAGAAAGAATAATTTCAAAGGTAAACAACTAACTTCAGCTTATGCATGATGCATTTAGTTTATATAAATTAGTTTTAGTTTCTTTTTTACTATTAAATAGTAATATATTTGTCCACATAAAAATACAGAGTTAACCTGACTTTTATTTTGGCAGGTCAGACGCTTATTTTTTAGTGTGTTAGCTTCACTCTGTAAAATGTTCATGAAATAAACTCTCAGAGCAACTCTGCAGGTGAAGTTCATGTGTTCATGTCCTCATAAAGCGCAGACAAATGTATGAGCATCACGCGTGTAGCACGTTAAACTGTGCAGTTCATTCACTCAGACACACAGAACAGACAGATGGCATGTGTAAATAACAGGATTCGGCATCCACTAGTCTGCATCTAGTATGGACTCAATGCAGCCGGAAAACAAGTTTCATTCGCAAAATAGACTAAAACAATAAAATAGCAGTTCACCATTTCAATAAGCTATCAGTTATTTATCAGCATGAGAAATACGTGTGAGCGTGTAAACAGACTAAAATGCGTGTGTCTCATGGTGAATGCGTGAGACTTGAGAGCCCTGTAACATGAATAGAGTTTAGCGGGCTGTGCGTTAGTAATAACGGTCCATGGGGAAACGCAGTGCTCCGTGTGTACTGTAGTTAAATGGATTAAACAAAGCTTCGAGGCAACAAAAATTGCCTCAATGATTTTTTTGTATTCGAATAACTCGAGCTACACGAGGAATCGTTTCAGCCGTAATCCCTTACATAATACAGTATACATAAAACCTTTGTGAATCCAAGATAATCTCACTAGAAAGGTAACTCTTTTAAGAGGTCGGCAAAATTCCCACAAATTCATACGAATTAGTAACCTTGCGAAAAAGTTACATATTGCGTGAAATTGTGTTTGTAAATCTTTAACTTTGTAAATCTCTTCCCCATTTGGATCTTCATCCACAGCTATTTATTAATTGTCCGGTAATTACGTGCGATTCTGAGTCTTTAATGATTAACCGTACACCTCAGACAGCAGAATAAGGCAGGGCACGGTCCCCCGGTCATGTCTTAATGAGAGACCGCTGAGAGTCTTTTGTGCCGGGGAAAAGCCACCTCAGCAGTCACACAGATTAGCCGAGTAAGAGGTGGACCAGTGGACATGTAAACAATAGAGAGGGTCATTCATACCCTGAGCCCGATTGTCTTCTCACTGTCCAGATGGCCCATGGAATAAATTATACAGATAGCTACAATGCATTCCAGCGCTGGGGCTTTAGCTCTACTGTTTGTGGAGTCACACGGGGCTTTTTTCTGTCCTGACGATTATTAACAAGTGCGAGCGCTCAGCGGTTTGTGGTCTGTAAATGAAATCCCAGAGGAAGCGAGAGGAGGCCAGCGGTCAAGACGAGCAGGAGGTCGTGTGAATGTATGATGCAAAACTGCAAGAGAAGTAGAATATCCAGTGGCGTCATAGTTTTTGGTTAACTTGGAGCTGATGTAACTTAAAGGGATAGTATCACCCAAAATAAAAAAATGTCATCATTCATTCACCCTTATCGGATTAAAAAGTGGTACGACTTTCTTTTGTAGAACTCAAAAGGAGATATTTTGAGAAATGTCTCAAATGGTTGGAGAAAATACAATGTAAGTCAATGGGGGCCAATGTTGTTCGGTCACCAATTTTCTTCAAAATATCTTTGAAGAAAGAAAGTCATACGGGTTTGGAAGTGCATGAGGGAGAGTAAATATTGAAAAAAAAATTTTTTAAATGTGTCATTTTGTTGTTGTCAACCATGTGATGATTGAATTATAAAAGCTGCAATGTGTAATATTTTAGCTAAAAATAAATCGAAATTGTTTATTGAGCTAGCTATTTTATCGAGCATCGCCATTTTAGCACTTCCTTTTAACGTCACAAGTGATACAAAACTGAAACTCTACTTCAAACCGATACAGTCAATCCAACCCTTACGTCCATAAGATTCATTCTGTTTGTTGTATTTACAGTCCATGTTAGTAAATCTAAAACCAGTTCAGGATCATGGCAGAATTATTCACTAAGGCCAGCGAGCTAGCAAGCCAGCGGGATAAATGTGTTTACTCTTGAAGTATTTGTCCCCCTCCAAACGAAATGAAACCCTGGCTTTGACAGCCCCCCCTCGCCGGGCGAATCATCTGTATCTGATTCTCAGCACTAATTCCAATTTAATTGCCTGTTGCCTGCAGGCTCCTTCATAGCGGTAACAAATGGTTTGATTTTGTAGTCCTCATCAGGCAGCATTTTAAATGCAGTACTCTAACCCCACTCGAATGCCAATGAAGACACGGCGCAGCCCTGTGTTTACTAATGCTCCCCTCACACGCGCGCTCCTCGCCTCTGTTCCACTCATATCTGATTAAAGGGGATTTGTAGGATTCTGCGAGATGCACGCAGTCGCTTTCTCCATTGTAAATGATCTTAGGCCAGAACAGGCGGTCTGGCTTCTTGTTTATTTTCGTTTAGGAGGCTGCGATGTTTCTCGCTGGTTTAATCCGGCGTTTTGGCTTTGAAGTTCAGGTGTGATGCTCGAAGGCCGGGTGAAATCAGAGCTTGAGCTTGAATTTTTAAAGCGCACTTTATGATTAATGTGTTATCTTCGAGAGATTATATCTTCATTAATTGTAAATGGTAAGTGGGGCTAGACATTCCTCGACACAATAGAGACAAGGGCTTGTAGAAAGCCAGCTAACAACAATCCAAAAATGGTCGAAACCACCTAGGAATGACCTGGCAACCTGTAGCAACTCGGCGGTGAGTTTATGCGAACTGTCACCCCTTATTTCCACAGGAAAGGTTACGTTTAAATAATGAATGTGTTATCTGCAATATAAGAATAAGATTTATATCCAACTTGCTGCATATAAGGACGTGACAGTAATTTAAAAATGTTAGAAAGCTAACCTCGAAACATCTAGAAACCTTTTTCAATCCCATTTTCAAAGTGATATTGCATTCTGGGACAGGTGGTTCTTTTCAGTCTTTACATCTGCGTCCTGCGCTCCTGACCTCTGACCCCACTCACACGACCTACACAAGAGCCAATTCATCCAAACCCATCCTTTCCCTTCATTCCTTCATGATTCACCGCAGAAAACCTATATATGGGTAGTTGACAGGCTAATATGCAAATTTGTCCTATGGTGTGACGGCAAACATGTAGAAAAAATCTAACAATGAAGACAAATCTCTCTTATGCTATTTTTTCAAACTGGGATATTCTCTCATTCCAGAACAACAGGTGACACGTCTCTGTCCCCTGTTCTGTGTCTGAGAGGTGCATTGTGGGTAATGGGCATCTCCAGAGCCCGTGGGACACCGAGCAGAGAGGAGCTGCTGAGGAGAGAGAGGAGCTTTCTCCATTTACAGCCCTGTTCACCTGACTTAAGCTACTCTGTCAGCCACTTCAGAACCATTAAAGCTCTGCTGGGAGCGAGAGCGAGAGTAAGAAAAGATAAAAGTGGGGGTTTCTCTCAGAGTACAGAGTGATGGTATAAATAGTTAGACTTCGACACGTGCATTATTTCTAAAGACATTAAACAGTGCTGAAGCTGAGACCTCCTCACTTATCATACTGTGTTGCTTCTTTTTTTATTTCTGCTTCTTTTATTTTACATAGCCAGGTCAACTTTTCTAATTTAATAATAACAGTTGCATTGCAAATTGCATTATCAGCATAAATATGAATGAGAAGTTGTGTACAAAAGTTTTAAAATCCTTTTGCTTAAATGACGACATTCAAAATGTCGTTTGTGCAAAATGTGATGATCCAGTTTTCTCTGCATTATTTAAGAAAGTTCAGAGGAGCATGATAGAAGCAGGGAAACACCTAGACATGTAAAATATTTCTCTTTCATTTTGCATTTGAACTTTTCTTTGTTATCCTACCTATCCGTTAAGTGTTGTGATTCTGTGAATCTCTTGGCCCCTGAATGGCCTTTCATAATGACGGGCTGCGATCAATGTCGGCCCTTAAACTGGAAGAGAATAAAGCGGGAGAAATGATCAAAAACCTCTCTTGAGTACATTCTCATTACACACAGACTGTCAATGATGAAATCGAGAGGTTGGTATATATGTGTCTCAGGCACTTGATGTTTTTTTCTTTGAGCTCTGAGTTCAGTTGTAAATGCTGATTGATCGAGTGAGAAGTCAATCTCAGCCTGCTGTTCACGAGCTCACCGCTGGGCTTTCACAAAGATTTTAAATTAGAGGCTGCTTTACTTGAAAGATACATTATTGATTGACTATAGATACTGAAAAGCGCTGCTTTTTGTTGTTGAGACCAGAGAAAAAGAGTCAGAAACTAAACCAGCACGTCTGAATCTGTTTGCAATGTCGACATATTCATTCAATTGGTGAATGAATGCCAAACGCATGCTTTGCATGAAACTAAATTTCTTTTTTGCCTTCATCAGGCTCAGACATGGCCGTGTTCTGTCTCCTGTGCGGGAAGCGGTTCCAGACCCAGAAGGCTTTGCAGCAGCACATGGAGATTCACGCTGGCATGCGGAGCTACATTTGCAGCGAGTGTGACCGGACCTTCCCGAGCCACACGGCCCTCAAACGCCATCTCCGCTCCCACACCGGTGAGCTGTACCTGGAACCTTGATCACACCTCTCATATCATCTAAAAGTACATTATAAACTTTACATCTTAGACATTAGAGACTCAGAGAACAAAGGACGTACTACTTAACAGATCTTAAAGAGATCGCTCACATTTCTTTAGAATATTCAACGACTTTTTTGTCACAATTTGTTAAATTTAAAGACTGAATGTTCTCCAGTAGCACTTATTTGTTAGCAGCCTGGTATTGCTTTGAAAACTTTTGAGACAGTCCGCAAGCAGTTCATCTTCTCTTCACTTGTTGAAAGTTGTATTGCTCAGAAGTTACTTTTCATTGCTCAGGAGAAGCAAGTTGAATTTATTTCAGTATCAATTATTTACATTTACATCTATTCATTTGGCAGATGCTTTTATTCAAAGCGACTTACAAGTAGGAGAGCATATAACATTTTGTCAACACGCTAAACAGTACCGTTAGTTCACAAGGCCATGCTATAGGAGGATTAAAGCTGGAGTAAGCAAGGGAGAAAATGAACAACAAGAATATTTTTTATTAGACATAAAACATAGACAAAAGTTAATTATCTCAAAAGTTTTGGTCAAATTTATTTTTATTAGTAAAAATCTAAAGAATTTGAAAATGTAAATTAACACGGATATTTTCATAAGGTCATGTTAATATACTGTACAGCCACTGAAAAAAAAAAAACTTTCAAAATTACATGTTGACTTTACATGTGTGTGTTTAGGTAAAATGTTTTCATTCGGTGAACTACTAACAATATTTCTCCCAAATTTTAAATAAAAATATTGTTACTATTTGCATTTATTTGTAGAAAATGTAAACTGGAGAAACAGGTCAGAATAACAGAAAAAAGACTGTTGTGTACTGGCTGTATTTGACTTTAAAAAAATGTATTGTGACAAATCTGAACACAGTTTGAAACATTGCCATGAAACTCATGAGTAGACACAGTGTTTCTTGTCAACAGAAAAATCTACAAGAAGGACTTTTCTCCAATGTAATCGTATTGCTGCCTAGAAGAAGCTGCTGAGATATTTAGGAGACATTACTTGTGATTTGTATTTCATAAGGGTGGTTACTTTAAGGTTAACTTTCTAATAGTAGACCTTTTCACAATTTCATTTAGACATTAGAAGAATTTCTTTAGTGAATTCACATTCAATTAACTGCAAATCATCTGATAAAAAGAGGAAATTTAGATGGAAGAGACTATTGGAAGTATTAAGCATGATTTTACATCCATATGTTTGCAACAGGACTACATAGTAGCCAGTATTGAGGTCAATGTGTAGGTCAGACGTGTATGTGTTGTGTTTAATACATTTATCAATTTTTTGGCTTCCACAAGAAAAATAAATGTACGATTTAGAAAATGTTGAAAACCAATCAGAGAGCAAAACACGGACTTCATCCGCGCTCTCTCACTTTCTCTCTCTCTCTTTCTCTCTCGCCTGCTAGCTCGTTCACTCTGACCTGAAATACTAAAAAGATTGTCAGAGACAGTTGAAGTCTAGACTCAACATGTAAATTTTTGATAAGAGGGGCCAGAAATGAAGGAAGGCTGTTTTATTTTTTTCGAGATTGAAGGCATTAAGTATGCGCCCCATCTCACCACATAGTAAGTTTCACGAGTTTCTCCAACGCAACTTCTAGAAGGACATCCTGAGGTTTCAAACCGTCTGAGTAAATGTCAACAAAATCTCATGGAAAATCTGTCCTTCCTTTACTTGAATTGCACTAGCAATGTTTGAACAACAGAGGAACAGAGGAGTTTTCAGAAGATTAAGATTAAAGCAGATTACTTTACTGTAGATATAGTTATAGATTTACCAATTCTGGTATGAAATGAAATATCCGGATTCATTCAAAAACCCCAATAAATTAAATGAATCGAATGAATAAACGATGTCTTTAAATGTAATTTCCCTTCATCAACAACACGCTTGTCAACCCGCCAACATCTAACTATAACATCCTTGCTTATATATATTTCACACGACCTGCGGCGGATAAACAATGCGAGGTGCAATTCAACAATGGGCTGCGTGAGTCTCCATTTGCTCCTCTCTTTATTCTGCACATGTAGCCGCTTCTCATTAATATGCCATTCTTGTTCCCTCTCCATTTCACTGCCAGGCCATTTGCAGACAGTGGCGGCTGTCTATGTTCACAGCTGTGTTTGATAGTACAGAGACAGCATTGCTTATGGCACAAACAGTTCTCTTCAGGTTTTTGGCCTTGGCTTTGAAGCGATTTTGTCAGACAGGGTTAAGCTTTTTTAATATTTAATCGTGTGTATGTAAAATTCAACCCTTTTTATTTATTATGGAGGGTCGGAATCGATGCAATGCAAAACGTGATGACATTAATATGCACCTGACAACAGCCTATAGCCGTGACTACATTCATAGCTCAGCCTCTCGTGCCTTATACATAAAATGAAAGATGTTTTGGTAGATTGAATTTTGTTGTGTTTTTTCTTCTTTTGTGTTTGACGGGTGAATATATTTGATTTTAAAGTGATCGTAACAAAAGAAATCTCTATCTTTCCAGCCGTTTTAAACTCCATCATCGTTGAACAATACACTTTCAAAAACTGAGTTTTACAGAAGGCTGATACCTGTGGATTTTTTCTCCACCCGTGCGGCGCGTACCTGATGCGAGTGACGTGTTCGGAATGCGCACGGAGCAGACGGCTCGGGCGCATTAGCATGCCTGCGGTGTCGCGCGTCTGGCCTGCCTGCTTCCCGCCTCTGGGCAATTAACTTTAATGACAGACAGGCTGGAGGGCTTTTCAGAAGGTGCATCGGATAAGTTGATACAGATGCATAAAGACTGCTACTCTATCTATCATCTCATATCTGCACACGAGGGATCGCGTCCCTCCCTCCCTTCTTTTTTCTCTGGGCTCAGATAGAAAGCCATTCATCTCAGCCAGAGCCAGAAGTGTATTTGAATGTGAACGGCAGCCTGCGATTGGCTCACAGAACGTGCTCGGGGAATTTCCGCATTGTCTCTTAAGAGGAGGGTTTAAGTCGGAGCATGACAGAACATAACAAGAGGCGCAATTTATTCCCAGGCACGGCCGGCACTTGGACGGGGAGATAATGAAGAGCATAGGTCACCATCGATGACTTTAAAGCCCCGGCGCCCGCGTTGAAATGCATTAAATATCGCTAGCGTTATATGGCGCTGCCATCGGGGGAAATGATATGAGAGGCTGTTAGGCAGAGCAGGAAAGCAATTAGCAGCTGGCCGCCGTCTGAAATCACCACGGATCACAGTGCTCTCCCTGATCATTGATATTAGAAAAGCCAACAAACAGAAACGCGCCAGATCATTCCCTTTCAGCACCATGTGATGTTTACTCAATATTAATAACTCTCTTTAATCTGTGCGTAACTCTCTGACTGTCTTTATTTACGTGCCGCATCGATACATGTGAAAGAAAACAAACAGTACTGGTGATATCTATGGAAAGGTTTGTCTTGTTGTTGGCGGTCTTAATATGGATCGCCGCCTTTGCGGGAAAATCCAGGTCAAACCGTTCCACAAGAGAGAAAAATCACAGATGAGATCTTTTTAATATCTCGATTATTTCTCTTAACGGAGAGCAAATTGAAACTTTAGTTTGCTGATTTTTTTTATCGTGCTTTTTTTACTTTTATCGACCGATACCGATTACTGGCCGATATATCGGTGCATCTCTACAATCTACATTAGTTTTAGAGCTCCATACTATTAATGTAATCTAACAATGTCTCATTTGTTTCTGTTCTTGCTTCTTTTAAGCAATTTTAGAAGGAACATCTGAGATCAAGTTGATACTTGTAAATTAAACATAACTGAGAAATCCATCAAATCTCCTGAGCTATGAAAGAGCCGCATCTGAGCAATAACATTTTCCTCTGAGAAACTAAGCAGCGTTTTGAAAGTGTTTGGCCAGAGTGGTCTACTTAACCATAACCAGTGGTCATGTAACAACTTGAACCAGTTTGAAACATCTAAAAAACATATCATGACAAAACAATATGCGAGTTACTATTTTCTTTTTCCAGTCACCTCAGTGGTCCAATCACTGCTGGATTATTTGACATATTTGTAAAAAGAAACAAACAGTAGGAAAATATATGACCAACTAAAGATTTTAATATTGTGTATTAAGCATGACCTCCGTATGACAGGTGACCACCCGTTCGAGTGTGAGTTCTGCGGATGCTGTTTCCGTGACGACAGCACGCTGAAGGGCCACAAGCGCATCCACACCGGAGAGAAGCCTTATGAATGTAACGGCTGCGGCAAGAGGTTCAGCCTCAAGCACCAGCTGGAGACGCACTACCGCGTCCACACAGGTCAGTCGCATCATCCTTCGAGACGTTACAGCCTTGTGAGCCAGTCGGTTCATTCAAGGTGGACAGTAACATTTTTGAGGTAAAGCAAGTCACATCAGGATTACATGAACTTCCAAGTTTAGCAAAAATGATGCTTTGTATAAACGACTTTTTACAAATGTCATGTTTTACACTTGGAAATGTGACATTTTCAGGCACATGCTGCATTCAGTTCCTGGTTAGGTCTTGTCTCGGTGGCATAGTAAATCTTTCAGCTGAACTGGAATCACTGCCTGACCGCTGCTTTCTGGCCCTCAATAAGGCAGCTGTTAAAGCCAAACCTATCAGAAGCCCTGTCAAATAATTGCTGTCTTTGTGTCAAGCAGGGCTGCGGCCACCAGAGCAGACAGGTGAAGATAACAAGAGCAGAAACTCACAACTGAAAGGCCACTGCTCCTTCACACCAGCAGCCGGAGAATCACTGACATTTACACTCGCTGTCAATGAGAGATCAATACTTAGTTTGCTCTGCTCAGTGGCAGTCTGCCTGCCCACAGCTTTGCACATCTGTTGTTTCTAAGTTGAACAGCAGGTGGCGTCTTAACTCCACTGTCAGTATTACAACCGTGATCTAATGAGAAAGTCCACCCTACTTTTCATATTAAATATAATAAAACAGTAAGAATAAAATGCGTTGCAGTGACTTTTATCACCACAGTTGTATCCGTCCCATTTTTAGTTGTTTGAGACATTTCGTCTTTTTTCCTCACAGGTGAGAAGCCGTTTGAGTGCAAGCTGTGCCACCAGCGCTCCCGAGACTATTCGGCTATGATCAAGCACCTGCGCACCCACAACGGCGCGTCTCCATACCAGTGCACCATCTGCCAGGAGTACTGCCCCAGCCTCTCATCCATGCAGAAGCACATAAAGGGTCACAAGCCCGAGGACGTCCCGCCTGACTGGAGGATAGAGAAGACCTATCTGTACCTGTGCTACGTGTGAGGTGTGATGTAGGAAAAAGGAGCGGGATGTGGCATGAGGTGCCCAGGGACAATTCATTTGAAGGTTTGGGCCAGGCCAAAGAGGGGGCGTGGTTGGAGTGATGAAAATATGATGTGGATTTTCAGATATTTCGTCCGTGTTTGCATTTAAATGCACATTTTTAAGGATGTAACTGCACTCACAAATGTTTATGAATGGAACTGTGAACGTGAACGTGATAAAGAGATGTGAATTTCAGAGGGAAGAGTTCCACTAAAATGAGATCCCTTCGAATCTTTTTTGCTGCATTCCAGCCTGTTGAATTCAAAGTACTACTGTGTTTTATTCCCTTTATGATTCCCACAATAGCGCACTTCTGCTCTATTAACAAACCCTGTCGGCCTTTAAAGAAGTATGATTTTAAAGAATCATATTGAGTCAAATATGTAAGTGGACCAAAGCTCAAATTGAAGAGATGAGCACATTAGTGACTGAAATGATGGCCTTTTTTGTCAAACGCGCTCTTAAATTCATTATTCGGCATTCTGCTGCACAATTTTCATGACGTTCTATGTAAATACAGGCATCGGAGCGAACAAACATTGGACCCATTAGTCATTTTCTTTAAAGCGCGTGCTTAACTAAACAGCTTTCCTCAGAGGTACATCCAAATTGTGATGCCAAGCAACTGTAGTGAATGTTCAGGGACATGTATTCAACCTTAAATAACACTGTGCACTTTCAGATTTTTGGAAGCCCTTTTTGTTTCGCCACTCAAAGACAAAGTTTGAGTGGCGAGTCCTTGGGATTGAGATTTCAGTCACACCAGAAAATCCAGTTGTCATTGGATTTCATTTAAAAGCTCATATTACAAAATCACAGTTGCAATATTACAGATATTCGTAGTCAAAGAATATAAGAAATATGATTTGCATCTAATGAACTGTTAATGTGATATTCATTTCTTATTCTCAGAAAGCAGTTTATGAATTGAAGAGAGATTATTTTTTTCGATTTGAAATTTAGATGCAGTATATGTTTCTGCAGTCAGCTTGCAATTTTCGTTTATCTTTGTCATCTCTGTGTTTAAACATTTTACTTGAATTGCCTGTATTTGGCACCTCACATGCTAGATTATTTTTGTACTTGTCTCATTTTCCTTTGTTTGCTGCTGAGCTGTGTTTAAAGAGACAGTTCACCCAAGAATGAAAATTCTCTTCATTTACTCACCCTCGAGTTGTTCCAAATCTGTATAAATGTCTTTTTTTCTGATGAACACAAAGAAAGATATTTGGAAGAAAATATCTTGGCCACCATTGACTCCCATAGTAGGAAAAATGACAGTGGTAGTCAAAAGTGCCCCAGAACTGTTTGCTTTCCGACATGCTTCAAAATATCTTCTTTTGTGTTCAACAGAACAAAGACATTTATAAAGCAACTTTTCCTACTATGGTAGTCAATGGTGGCCAAGACCTGTTTGGTTACAAGCATTCTTCCAAATATCTTTCTCTGTGTTTACCAGAACAAAGAAATTCATACAGATTTGGAACAACTCGAGTGTGAGTAAATAATGACAGAATTTTCATTTTTGGGTGAACTGTTTCTTTGAGAGCGGGAATTGTTCCGAAAGGATTTCATGAGAATATGAATATCTGGTGGTGTTATTGAATCTTAGTACTAGTCTGAAACTCTTGCACTAACTAGTGTGCACGTCTGCCTTCTCGGCTGTTTGTTTCAGGGCTACCTCTACACTGTTCTCGGTTTTGCACTAAAACAAAAGCACACTTTTGTTTTGCTTGTAACTAGCATTTTCATTTCTACCCACTCTCATTTTCGCAGAAATCTCGGTTTGTCCGTCATTATATTTACACTCCTAACACACCAGACGCAGTGAAATTATGGACGAGTTTAGAATAGTATTAAGAAAATGCTTAGTTATTAGATACTTGAGGAGGATAAACTTGAAACAATGCGAATAGATCTTTTTATGTGAAAATTGTTGAATCAATGCAGTACCGACGCGTGCAGTTACACGGGGAAGAATGGCGAGAAAGAAAACAAACAAAAAAAGTGATTTTCTGTGAAAATAGATCTCTCGGACAAGAGCCAAACGCGGCACTTTGATAAGGGAATATGTTGTATTTTTGTACGGGGCTGTGTGTCACCCCTGTTACGTTGTTTGTTCGAGTGAGCAGATATTTTTACAGTATCTTTTGCATCGTGCTTGTTCTTTGATTTGAGTGGAAAATCGTTTCTCTTGTGCTTATTTTACGATGTTAAACATATACAAGTAGTAGATGTTTGTAAGAACATATTGTAGTCATTGCTGCTGGGTGTCATAATTGATGATGAAAATGATGATAATTCCATGTTTTTGAGTGTTTATTGGGTGAACTAATGCCAACAGCTGTAGGCCTGCGACAGTTCAGCAACGTGGAGCACAACAAACTCGTACAACCGCAAAAGATGTGTCTGTGTCTTTGTATCGTGTGCTCTACTCACTGTAAGATTAGAGTCACCTGTGAGATCTGTATGCTGGTTCTCGTGTGTGTGCAATGTGAGTCAATGTGGTCGACTTATTCAGTGTTAAATAAACGCACCTGTCAGCAGCGAAACTAATAGGTGCTCTTACAGACGCCGTGTAAATGAATTGCTGCATCTTCTGTTTGTATTTGTGTCTTTATGCAAGTCACCTTGATATGAGCATTGCAGTCGGGGATGCCTTCAACTTTACTTACTGTACATAACAGCGTAAATATCACGTAAAGCGTAACCATGCATACTTTCTGCTTATTACAGAAATGTTAAAACCCTTAATTCATTTTAAAATGCTGCAGACATGATAAACAGCATCATGGTTTTTTTGTTTGTCACAAGCAGTAAATCTACAGGTACACTATTGCGTTGCATTAAGACTTGCATTAAGTAAAATTGTGGCATCCCCGCCATATATATCACGGGTTTATTTAGCTTTTAGACAGGAAGTAGCCATGCCGCTCTCATATCTGTGCCATTGTTACACAAACTAACACATGGACTGAGGATCCACGCGGGACCAAACGGCCATTTTCGCTCTGTCTGCCTTGTTCCTGTAACAAGGCCGTGTTCTGGGTGTCGAAATGGTTTTGCATTCATTGTATTTTACTTTTTTGTATTGTCTACCTCAGCACCAGTTCTTTGTGTAACTTTTCAAAGGTGCCCGATTATTGTTACTTTGTTTTGTGTATAGATTTTGTATTATAGCCTTGTAGGGTTTTCTGTTCTTTATTTCCGCATAGAGATGATGTTCGAAGCACTGTGTGGTGATTTTGATGCTGCAAATAGAGGTGTAGATTTCTTTCTCTTCTCTGTGGGTTCAGACACATCTCTGTATACGTCAGTGTTCTAAAATAAACTTGCAGAAGAAACGTAAAGAAGCAGCTGGTATTTTTTCACAATCTATCATTTTCTGTGTAAGAAATGTACAGGTTTACCTTGATATCTGGAATATAAAGTAGAAAGAAACGGATTTCTTCAAATATTTGGTGACTGAGCCCTCTAGTGGCAACTGAAGTTACTGAAACATTAACTCATTTTGCTCATCTAAACTGGGTTGGTTAAATCTGGATTAGTGAAAGAAGTCACATCGTTGTCTTTACTTGCTCGAATACAGCAATCCATAAAAATGCACAGCATAATCTAATCACGATAACTTCATTTAAAAAACATCATAACTGGGAAGATGAATAAAGTCAATGTAAATCAATACATTTGGATGCATTGCAGAATGTGATGTATTGCATTGCATCTCAAAATCATTTTCAGGTATTAAAAGTTGAAAGCTGGTATCAGCTAGTAATGTAAATGATTGTGAAAATTTGCTGAAAAAGATTTCCTACATCAAGCACATTAAACAACTAAGGAAATCTAACATGTTAATAAAATATACTGTGTGGTGAGATCACTAATATATTTAGCGAGGGGCAATTCCAGCGTAATTGACGTGACATTTTCTGTCAAAACTTGAAATAAAAAATATCAGAGAATGTATTTATTACCATTTATTGAATCATCTGTTTATATTTTACTAAACCCCTGATGATAGAGTCCAGAAACCAGAAAAATATCAGCCTATATGCATGAGTTTTCTATTTTAAAAGAGGGGGAAACTGAATGCGCTATGGATATATGACAAAAAAGGATATACGTGTTTGAGAGACAACATACTTTGCAGGATTCCTGCATGTGAATTAAAATGAGGAAACCAGAAGCAATAATACCCAACACATGAGAAGAGATGGCTCTATATAGAACATAAGTTACTATGTTTTAATTTTCTGTTTTTTAATTTTAGGAATATGAACCATTATGGATGTGACTCACTTACCTGACTACACACTGTAAAAAATGATTTGTTGTTTTTTGTTGTTTCAACTTAAAAAAATAAGTTACCTGGTTGCCTTAAAATTTTAAGTTAGTTCAACTTAAAAATATTAGTTCACTTAATGAATTTGTTGCAAACTCGTTGTGTTATATAATATGTTAATATGTTATATAATAAGTTGCACTAACTTAAAATTTTAAGGCAACCAGGTAACTTATTTTTTTAAGTTGAAACAACAAAAAACAACAAATCATTTTTTACAGTGCAGAAACCAATGATTTAAAAACAAAAAAGCTTGAAAAATTTCAAGAGATAGTTAACATGGGTATTTAAACCAAATATTGACATCTGAATATCTATCAATATGGTAAAAACTTTTGGTAAAGACTTTTTCATCCTAACACCGTGTCTACACCGGTCGCGACACGGCAAAAGACATTAGAAACGCATTAGAACCCATTATAATTTTAAGTTTTGTCCACACTGGATGCGGCGCAACGCGACAAACCCATTAAGAACAAGCAGGTTGTCAGGTCGCGAAGCGCCTGTCTCGTCCAGTGTAGACACGGTGTTAGTTGACATTTGCATGGAATTGCCCTGAGGTCAACTCATAAACTATTAACTGAAGAACTCGCAGTCATGTTAAATATTAATAGTGAGTGCATTTCCATATGACAAATAGACAAAAACTTAAAGGATTTGGGACTTAAAGCTGTGTGCATGGCCACAAGAAAACCACTTGTTAGTGAGACTAATCTGAAAATGTCTTAAGAGAACAAGATTGGACTATGGAGCAATGGAAAAAGGTCACACATGGTCTGATGATCTCAGATTTGCCCTTTTCTAAAGTGATGGATGTGTGCAGGGTCAGAAGAGCACACGAAGTGATGCACCAATCATGCATAGTGTCCACTGTCTGTTCTTAACCTCACTGAAAGTCACTGGGAAATGTTGGAGAAAATTTTATAAAATGTGTCGATTCTTCCATCCTCAATAAATATAAAAATAAACACAACAGTGGACTGAAATAAATGTTGTGATGTTGCATAAGGTTGTGGAACAATAACATGACAAATGCACACAGCAATGAAAACCAATAGCGGTGCAACAAAATATTTATTTGTTGGCCAAGCAGTGTATAACACATAAATGGCAGAAAAGGTAAACCCGCATGGTACATCGCAAACCTCCAGGAATCAACTGATGTTTAATAGAAAATTATCAGAGTCAGATTAAAAGATTGAAGTACTGTAAGAATTGATAATATGCACACAGCATTTTCCATTCTCTTTACAGTAGCATGTCAATCAAATCTTACCCACGTTTATGAAAATCACATGGGATGAAGTTGTTTACATGTGGAATGGCCTTGGTGGCTTGTTATTTTGGATGATGTAAGTAATGTTGTCATTAATTATTAAAGCAGACTCTCTATTTAGCTTTTTAATTGGTAAGAAGTGTGCTTGTTTTGAAAACATAATCAGTCAGACTGGAGCATTATCTAGATGTCAGTCAGTTAAAAGGATGAAGAATAAACAAATGGGCCCGGTTTCACAGACAAGGCTTAAGGCTAGTACCAGACTTAAATGAATGTTTGAGCTGTCTCAACTGAAAATAACTTGCCCTAACATATCGTAAAATATGTCAGTGCCATTGTTTTGTCCAAAGATGCACATAGGTAATGTTTCTTTCTAAAGCATTTTTATAAAAGTGACTCAAATATCCTAATCCAACTAAGGCATAGTCCTGGTTTAAGATAAACCATGTCTGTGAAACTGGGCCATGATGCCATGATGTTTTAATGGCTTGCTCTAATGAGACCTATGTGTGTTAATGTATACCATGAAAACAGTCTGGAAACATTGATGATGAACTCCAGAAAACAGTAGGGGGTGACAGTACTGTTTTGTTACAGAAGAGTTTACTTGATCTTTGCTAAAAGGCCAAATATCATGTCTTGTTCAAATATGATAGTATTAAACAATGGGACACAATATGCTGTGTTAATATGGAGAAATGATCTGCATTCATTTTTTATAGCCATTTAACTAATTAATTAATTAATTTATTAATGTTTTACATTTTGTGCTGCACTGTTTTAGCATTAACAGAAATGTCTGTAAAATCGACGGCATAGTTTTAAGTGTGTGCACACAAGTGTGAATCAAGCTACACACACTACAAGCATCTCATCATTATTATGAATGCATTTGAAAAGGACACAAAGACCTGTCCTCACTGTCTATTGTTACTGTTTCTGAAAATAACAGTGTTTCTGAGCTTTTTAGGACAAAAATTTAAACATCTATGCATTGCGCTCTAAGCATTGGGCTGTGTGTAGTTAAAATATATAAGATATGGTATTTCATTAAAAGTTTCATAAAAATACATCCTGTAACAACAGCACTCTTTAGACACCTGTTTACAATGAGTAGTGGATTAAAGGGATTGTCCAAAAATGAAAAATCGGTCATCATTTACTCACTTGTCATTGCAAACATGCATGACTTTCTTTTTTCTGCAGAACACAAAAGAAGATGTTTTGAAGAATGTTGTTAACCGAACAACGGCGGTACCTATTGACTTTATTTATTTTGTGTCCAAACAATTCAAGTTAATCAACAAAATCAGACTCCTCAAAATTAGACTTTTGAAAAAAATGAAGATTAGACAAAAACATTTGCTGAGTGAATCAAAAGTTACTGAGTGCAGCCATAACATATCAGAGGAGAACTGGCCCTCCCAGCTGAGTCTGGTTTCTTACAAAGTTTTTTCGCCATTTATTTGTAATTGGAGTTTTGGTTCCAGGAGTCTCTGCTCCTCGCCACTGTGCCATGTTGGCTTGCTCACCGAGAGACTGCTGATATTAGATTAGCATACATTTTATGAACATTGCTATTATAATGGTCTTATTCTTCCAATAGTACTGTGCACTGTAATGTATTCTACCCCTTTCTGTTTTTCTTTCTTCCTTATAAAGCTGCTTTAAAACAATGCAACATTGTATGAAGCGCTAAATAAATAAAATTGAATTGAACTGAATAATATTTTAATAATTCGTAAAAAATAAATCAATACCTGGCTGTCTGTAATTTCATTATGGAGATAAAGGTTAGGATTGGAGGTTTTTGGTAGTTTTACATCACGCCATGAGAATATATTAGATTTTGTTCTTTTTTGTTATATGGCATCTAATAGAACAGTTGGACCCGCTGGATACTTGAGGGGGATAAACTTGAAACAATGTGAATAGATCTTTTTATGTGAAAATTGTTGAATATATGCAGTACCTAAGCGTGGAGTTACACAAGGAACAATGGCAAGAAAGAAAACAAGATTTTCTGTGACAATAAATATCTTGGACAAGAGCCAAACGCGGCACTTTGATGGCTGTCTGTAATTTTGTTATGGAGATAAAGGTTAGGATATACTGTATATATTAGCATTTTTTGTTATTTATTATATGGTATCTAATAGAGCGGTTGGACCCGGAAGCGGTGGTGAGTGATGTCAGACTTAACAAACGGACTACACTCATTATATGGCTATAAAGATGCGGCTAAATTGTTTTGTTAAAGCAGCAATCTGTAATTTTTGCCTCTCTATTGTCATCTTCCTTTGAAACATAACATTGCAGGTTATTTAAATACTTATTTTGTGTGTTAATGTCAAACTGACATAGTCCACAAAATCTGACCCAACAGCCTAGCATTCTTACAAATCTTACCAATCAGGGTAGGGTAATAAGACAGATTTGAATACTGAACATTTATGGATGTGCTTAATAACTGATTTTTATTACTTTTGTATGATTATTTCTAAATAAATATAAAACATACTTTCCCGCTGATTAAAGTTAATGTGATATTCACCCCAAAATCTTCAAAGGAATAGTTCACCCAAAAATGAAAATCCTGTCATCATTCACTCACCCTTTTGTCATTTCAAACCTGACTTTCTTCTGCAGAACACAAAAGAAGATATTTTGAAATATCACTTCTTGTGTAGAGCTGAAATGTGTACATCACAATGATGAAATCAGCTTTGTGATTATAATATTTATGATTCTTAATGAGCTGACTGGGAATAAGGTCCACCCTATAAAAACACAGCAAAAACAGCTGAGAGCTTGGAGGTTTTGTGCACATCACATCTTCCCAGTCGACAACATCGTTCATGGCCTAATTGAACCATCATGCCGAACTTAACAGAAAACAATTTTAGCAACGCTGTGGTGTATAATGTCAAACTATTGATTGTGCAGGTTCTGGTTGGAATACTTCTGTATGTAAATGGACTGATGATCTTCACCTTCCTGAAGAAAGAAGTCTTCTGGGTTGAGACGCGGTACATTCTGTTTGCTCAGACACTTTTCGTTGACTCTACTAATATGCTGTTAACTGATTTAGCCATGGTGGGGAGTTTTAATCAATATCCTGTACACATAATTCCTTGTTGTATCTTCTGTACACTTATGTCTTTACTCAGTATTTGTACTCCTGTGACTCTTGCAGCGATGTGTTTGGAGCGTTATGTGGCTATTTGTATGCCTCTAAGACACTCCAGCATTTCTACACCCAAGAACACATTTATTGGCCTTCTTGTCTTATGGACTATCAGTTTTGTAATACCGCTGTTTGTTCTAACTGTGTTTCTTGTTTATACCTACCCTATTGGTCTGGGCTCATATGTTGTGTGCAGTCTGGAGGTGATGTTACGAGTAAAATGGCTGGCAGACACGAGGGCCGCGAGTCTACAGATATTATTTATCATTTTATTTTGTCTTGTTGTTTCCACATACATTAAAATTGTGCTTGCAGCTCGATCGGCCTCCTCCGATAAAAAGCAGTCAACTAATAAGAGTCTCAAAACCGTTATTCTCCACGGCATTCAGCTTTTTCTGTGTATGCTGCAGCTTTTAATGCCTTATATAGAAATGCCTTTATGGAAAGTAGATGTTGTGCTGTTTCTGAATGTAAAATACTCAAATTTCGTTCTGTTTATGATCTCACCTCGATGTCTGAGTCCATTAATTTATGGATTAAGAGACAAAAAGTTCCGTCAGGCTATGAAACATTATGCATTTTGTGGAGTTTCTTTGGATGATAAAAAGTATAAAATCAGACATGTAAAGACAATCCCTCTAGAGGTGTAGATTTCTGCAAAGAAAGAAAGAGTTGACATATTGTTACTGTAATACAACATATTAATGTTTAACACACCATGTCATATTATAAACATTTGTTGTACTTCATTGCAAAACAATACATTTTGTACATTTACAGTATACATTATCCTTTATATAACAAATATGTAATGTGTTTCTGTGGTCTTTTTAAAAAAAATCAATGTAACTAATTCAATGTAGTTTTTTTTCCATTTAAATATAGTTTAATATTTTTGTGTATGTATTAAAATCACCAGTAGAGAATCAAATGTAACTGAGTGTGAATTGTGAATTTCGTTGAGGAAACTCAAACAAATGTAATAGTTTATTGAGATGTAATCGTTGACTCTACAAATATGCAGTTAATATGACGCTGATGGGGAATTTTTACCAATATCTTCTACATAATAGACCTATTTCACAGCATGACGTGACCGTTTCTTGCTTGTGCGTCACCTGCTGGCCTGGACTCATATGTTGTGTGTGGTGTGGAGGTGATGTTACGGGTAAACTGGCTGGCAGACACGATGCAGCAGATATTAATTGTGCTCTTGTATTGCATTGTCATATCCACATACATGAAGATTATGAGAACAGCCCAATCAGCCTCCTCTGATAACAAGAACTCAACTAATAAGAGTCTCAAAACTGTAATTCTCCACAGCATTCAGCTTTTTCTGTGTAATGTGCAGCATGTAACCCCTTATTTAGAAATACATTTGTTGAAAATAAATGTCATCCTGTTTCAGAATGCGAGATACTCCACTTACATTCTCTTTATCATCTTGCCTCGTTGTCTGAGTCCCTTAATTTATGGATTAAGAGACAAAAAGTTCTGTCAGGCTCTGAAACATTATGTTTTTTGTGGCATCGCAAAGGTGTAGTTAGCCATTCTGCAAACAATAAAGAGTGCATGTATTGTTTTAGTAAAATAAATAACACTAATGTCATATTACATGATTTACTGTACTTTATAGTGCTTTGTACTTGTATCTTAACTTCCACATGGATAGGCTTACAATATGCTATGAACAACAAAAATATATGCAATGTTTTTAAACAGTAATCTTGTAAACTGAGTTTATATCTATTAATAATTAGTTCAATATTTATAAACAGTAACTGTGTATTTGTGTTACTATTTGTGTTAAAGATTTATCTAACCTATACAGTTTTATGAAATTAAATGTAAGTGTGAAGTGTAAATTCATCAAACAGCTGTGATATTACTTTTTATGAATTATATACTAATAAATATTTAAATTAACATTAGGATTAATGAATGCTGTAAAGTTCGTGCTAACTAATGTATTGACCAATGCTTACAGTATTGTAACATGCTATAGTTTATTAGAAACAGAAATCTTTAGGTTGTTTATATGGTTCACTGATGTTTAACATTATGCTTAACAAATATCAGAACCTTTGATGTAATTTGTTTTATGTGCTCAAATTACCTTTTGACTAGCACTGGATATAGAGTAGGCTTACAATATGCTATGCATAACACAACAACTTTCTTTTACTTGCAAATATTTATGTCAATAAATAGCTAAATATTTATATAATTACATGTTGAAATAATTCATGTTTGACATAACCATGAGTCATGTTAATTAATGTTGTTGACAAATGTTAACAAATAGAAAGGGCTATGTTTACTAGGTGATGAAATCTTCACATTGCTTACATGGTCAGCTAGAAATTACTGCATACAAACTGCCTTGTTTCAGTGCATGTCTGTGCTTATTAAATAAACATGACGATCAACGATTGTGCGTTTAGTGTTGTTAATGATGATAATAAGAGTAAGTAAAGAAAACCAATATAGCAGATGTAGTGGAGTGATTTGTCACCAGCATGAATAGGTGTCATCTTTGACTTACCACCAGAGGTCACTGTCTTCCATTTAATGACAAGGACTGTTACGCAGCAATTTAATTGAAGCAAACCTCTGGTGTGTTTAAATTCTCAGACATTCAAAATGCAATTTTAATTTAAAATGTGAAAGATCATGATCTACAATATGATCCCAGCACGTGTACATTTTCATGAGCTCTTTATTCATGAAAAAGGATGGCAGGAGGAGCTGTGACATCACTGCAAGGTGCTCGAGTGAAAGTAAAACTAGTAACTTCAAACTGCTGTATGTTGTAGATCGACGACTTGAAAAACTTGATCTGGTTATAGAGCAGTAGATTATAGGCCTATATATTTAACTCGAATCACTTGGTCAAAACCAGAGTTTAGCAAGAGTCGTGACGAGTAAAATACTCAACTTTCTATACGACAACAAGGTCAGAATTGTATGCGAGTCGTTTGACTTTAACGAAAAGAAAAGTTTATTTTCTTTTGTCACATAATGACGACATATTATTAACCAGGAAATACCTGCACTGCACACAACCTGAACTCACGGAATTTTTGAATGAAGGTAAAAAGTATTTTGTTTAAGATAACATTTTGAGTTTAAGATACATTCGGTTTATAATGAATTGCTTTAGAAAATAGTTTCCTTAATAAAAGATTCATTTACTAAAAAACTTAAGACAGATTTGAGATTCTATTATCAATTTTGCCTTTTGCAAAACAACATGTTTAACTGCCAAGACAGAGCAGAAATAGGCTACTGTATCACTTTTAATGTTAGATTTTATATCATTTATGTATTACTTTTTAGGAAACACTTCACAATAAGGTGCTATTAGTTAATATTAGCAATGCGTTAGCTAACATTAGCTAACAATGAACAATTTAGTTTTTCAGCATTTATTAATCCTTCAATGTTAGTTCATGTCAGTAAGTTATTCATGTTAGTTCATGGTGCATTAACTAATGTTAACAGTGACAACGTTTGATTTTAATAATGTATTAGTAAATGCTAAAATTAACATGAGTTAATATTAATAAATGCTGTAGAAGTATTATTAATTTTGTTAGTTCATGTTAGCTAATGCAGACAGACGACTCATTCGCGTGATTCAGGGTCGACAAATAGGCCTAACTTTGTTATTTGTTCACTTTTGGCTTTACAAATTGGCAGACTGATTACATTCACACACGACAACATAACACACTGCTTTAAATGTAATTTTAAGGACATTGTAATAGTTACTTTTTAAAGAAACACTTTAGAACATTTGCTCACGGCTCCCCATGTGGTTGATAAGTGCAATTGTCTATTACCAGTGTTGTAAATACACGCGGGCAGCACAATACATGTGAATTTGTTTAAGTAAGCTGATGGACCGCTGATTCATTCAAGAACGAAGCAAGTGTCTTGATGAATGACTCACTGCATCATTATCTCGTCCGAGTCGTTCAAAACATGGATTCATTTAGGAGAGAAACACCGCAAAAAGACAGATGAAAGTGTTCAAATGAATGTTAATGCGCATTATGCAACATTAGTTACGGCACTACGATACTACAGTTTAAAAAACAGAGCGGCATCGCAGGAATTTTGAAGCTTTAGCATCGCGATGCTACCGTAGCACTGGTACACCGTGCAACCCTAGTATGTACGGACCCGAACACAGAATTTACAGAGTGTGGTTGTAGCCGCTTTGAGGCTGCTCAGGAAGCAGCGGCAGTAGAATTCGTGTGGTTAAGTGTCGTTCTAACACTGAAATAATTTTAGAGACATTGTTTTAAGGTCGAAAAACTACAAAGTGTTGTTAGCACAGGAACATTTTTAGCAATAGCCAAAAATACATTGTATGGGTCAAAATTGTAGATTTTTCTTTTATACCACAAATCATTAGGATATTAAGTAAGGATTATGTTCCATGAAGATATTTTGTAAATTTCCCACCGTAAATACTGTACATAAAAAATGAATAGTTCTGCCATGAAACTCTAGACGGCGCAGTCCTAAGTCTAACCTATCCGACATAATAACTACACGCGAAGTGATTGGTTTCCTCTGTACCAGCAGCCAATGAGCTTGCTGCTCAAGACTGTTTTTTGTTGTCTGGGGTCACAATTATTTGCTTGACTGGTCATGTTACCTGCTGTCAATGCCATATGTTTTCCTAAATAGGTATTAAGAAGAGGAGAACAATGGCGGAATCTTCACCAAAATCACCACAGGCCAGGAGAAATAGTCTGGATAGACCTCCAATAAGTCAGTAACCTGTTTTAATATTATTTGCATGAAACACTTGTTAATTGTTCTTGACTGCATGCATACATAATGATAAATGTACCTGATAAACGGTCTTTGTTTGTCTTTACCTTTCAGGCCTGACATCCTCTAGTAGTTCACTCTCAGAGGAGCTGCAGTGCTCAATCTGTCTGGATGTGTTTACTGATCCAGTCACCACTCCATGTGGACACAACTTCTGTAAATGCTGTTTGAAACTGTGCTGGGACATGAGTCAAGATTATCTCTGCCCACTCTGTAAAGAAACATTTAATAAAAGGCCTGATTTCAAAATTAACACAGCCTTTACACAAATTGTGCAGCTCTTTAAGGAAATGTCTGCTCAGACAAAATCGGAGGTTCTGTGTGACATGTGTGAGGATAAAAAGATTAAAGCCCTGAAGTCCTGCCTGGTGTGTCAGATCTCTTACTGTGAAACTCACCTGGAGCCTCATAAGAGAATCCCAAATTTAAAGAAACACAAACTAATCGATCCTGTGAAGAAGCCTGAGGACTATATATGCCAGAAACATGAGAAACCTCTGGAGATGTTCTGTAGAGATGATCAGACTTATGTGTGTTTACTGTGTGCTGTGACAGATCACAAGACTCACAACACTGTTGCTCTAGAGGAAGAAAGTGAAGAGAGGAAGGTACAGTAGAAAATCTAAAAAAAAAAACACTCTACACTCTAAAAAAAAAAGCGGTTCATGGCTCGTAATCATAGGAAAACCACTTTTAGTGCTATAGAACCATATTCTAGTGCTTCAGGTGCTTTTCAAAAAAGTGCTTCTTTGGGATGACTGAGGTGCTATATAGAACCGCTGAAGAACCATACAGGGGCTTAACAGGTTCTTTAAAAGGAAACGGTACTATATAGCACCTCGGTCACCCCAAAGAACCACCGAAGCACCAAGATATGGTGCTATATAGAACTAATAGTGGTTTCCCTATGATGATGATTAGGAGCAAAGAAACACTTGTAGCGCTATTTTTTCTTTTTTTAGTAACAACCTACAATGTAATTGCTTTCATTAACTATTTATGTCAGGAGCTTTGATCTGTGTTCATTGATAAATTGTGCAGGTTTCTTCAGCCTCACCTGATGAAGATGCAGACAGATGTACGGCAGATGATCCAGGACAGAATAAAGAGAATTCAAGACATTAAACACTTAGCAGAAATGGGAAATGTGAGTACTTAGTCTTGGGGACTCAGGCTATCATCTTCAATATTATTGGGGTTCTTAGTGACGTTTCATTTTATGTATTTCTATCTGTTCAATTTTTTTTTTAAAGCCATAGGATTTAGACTGAACAAAATTATAAACACAACACTTTTGTTTTTGCCCCCATTTTTCATGAGCTGAACTCAAAGATGTAAGATGTTTTCTATGTACACAAAAGGCCTAATTCTCTCAAAAATTGTTCACAAATATGTCTAAATCTGTGTTAGTGAGCACTTCTCCTTTCCCGAGATAATCCATCCACCTCAGGTGTGGCATATCAAGATGCTGATTACACAGCATGATTATAGCACAGGTGTGCCTTAGGCTGGCCACAATAAAAGGCCACTCTAAAATGTGCAGTTTTATAATGATGTACATTTTATCATGATGTACATAGAAGTTCAGCTCATGAAAAATGGGGGCAAAAACAAAAGCTTTGCGTTTATAATATTGTTCAGTGTATTTAGAAATATAAATAGAAACACTGAGACCGTTATGAAATGATTGTGAGAGCCTTTGTGTAGAAATTTGGAATTTAAAATGTTTGAGTTATCAAAATCTCTAATACTGTATATAATGTCTTGGCCGATCTGACCACCACATGAGACTTTGAAATAGCTTTTAAAACTCGAACACCGTGTCTACACCGGATGTGGCGAGATGCGACAAAAGACAATAGAACGCATTAGAACCCATTGTAATTTAACATTGGATGCAGCGCGCGGTGCAACTCGACAATCCCATTAGAACAAGCATTGTGTCGAGTCGCATCAGCCGCGTTCGGTGTAGAGATGGTGTAATTGAGACACTGAGATTACTGTAAAAATATATATTTGTTCCAGTTAATATCATACACACAATAATATAGGGCTGTCAACGTTAACCCGTTTATGCATGCGATTACTTTTTTTAGATTAAAGTGTTAAAAAATGAAATTAACGCAGCATCCGTTTTTTCTGTCAACCCTTGTGTAGAGTTACATTATATAATCACGTTCTTATTCCTTTAAAGGCCTTTAAACCATTTAAGAGAGATTTGAAATGGTTGCTTTGATGAGTCCAGTATAGAGGGTAAGCATTTACATCACTTTCTCATGTGAACACACCCCCTTGAGTGGCAAAACACTCAGCAAAATGCTTGGAGGTTACTCGACTTTCCAGTGGCAGCTCCTGCCGGTCAGCTGAAGATTGAACCCCTATTGAAACATTTTCTACTCGAGCAAAACATTTTGACTTAATCTGCATCTAACAAGATTTACATTGCTGTTCTAAATGTTGTTTGTATGAAATACATCTGCTTAGAATGTTAAAAGAAATAGGAGATCTCTCCCAATACTGTGGTTATATTTATCTAAGGTTACAAAACGCTGGGAAAACGTAACATTTACGCAACATATTAATGCAATATCGCTCTCGTAGTCATGTGATAGTCAGACTTAGCTTAGTGGCGGAGGCGGAGTGATACAAACAGTGAAGCGGTTCCCGTGTTGAAACTGGTGGAATATCGCATGGCTCTCAGCCATTCATAATCGAGAACCAGAAAGAACTTTTGTATAAAAGGTGTAGAAAGTAGGTAGGTAACACTATTATGATATGGTTCAACAAAAACAACTTACCTGATTCCAGGGCTGGACTAGGACAAAAAAATCTGCCCTGGTCCCCGGCCCACTACATTCGATCACAAATACCACCATCTTTGTGTCCCTTTAAATATGTATTCCAACTCCTTGATTGCCTAAGAAATATTTCTCCCATGGGAGATAATAAAAGGAAACGTAACTAATAAAAAGTTACTAACGTAAATTCGGTTCCCTGAGATACGAGAACGAGTATTGCGTAGCAGGACGCTATGGGGAAAACTCCTTTTCTCCGATGATTGAAACTTTTAATAACGCAGTGAATAATGCATGGCCATTGGTTAGTGCAAAGTAAAATTTTGAACCAATGGAAGTGAAGCTGCACGGACCTATGGCGATGGAGCCCGCCAAACTGGGCGCGGCTTATGGCTATATAAACAGACACATCGCTGCAGTGTCCTCAGGTTACTTCGACTGAAGCGATGACCAGCTGCAGCTTGTAAGCACGGCTAGGAACGCAGTACTCGTTCCCGTATCTCAGGGAACCGAGGTTACGTTAGTAACCGAGTACGTTCCCTATCGATACTTCACTCGTACTGTGTAGCTATGGGGAACGAATATAATCCCGCCGTGCTACAAGAGGAACGCCAGTTTACCCCGGAGCCAGGGCTCGGGGGCTAAGTATGGAGCAGGGGAACCCTGCGGTAGCGGAAGGGGCCAAGCTAAGAGGTGGCCCAGTCCGATTAATCGTCCCAATGACAGTGTGCTTGGTGCTAGTGAGGTTGGAAAGGAACTATCAGTCCGGCGACATAGTGTGAGCCCGTTAAGCAGAGAGGACCCGAGCCTGCAAGGCCGGGACGTCCAGACTATAGAATCTGGTGAATGTGGACAGCGAAGGCCAGCAGGCTGCAGCACAAATCTCCACTATGGACACACCGCTAGACCATGCCCATGAAGAGGTAACACCTCTAGTAGAGTGGGCTCTAACTCCCTTGGGGCATTGAAGGCCCATGGAAGAATATGCTGGCGTAATAGCCTTAACTATACATTTAGAAAGTCTCTGCTTCGTGACCGAGGACCCTTTGGTGCGGTCACTGAAGCAAACAAAGAGCTGTTCCGACCACCTGAAGGGGGCAGAACACTCGATGTAAACCTTCAGTGCTCTGACAGGGCAGAGCAGGTTCAGCTCCGGGTCCTGCTCAGAAAAGGGGAGCGCACAAAGCGTCACTACCTGTGCTCTAAACAATGTAGAGAGCACCTTAGGTACGTAGCCATGCCTTGGTTTGAGGACCACCCTAGAGTCGTCAGGCCCAAATTCAAGGCAGGTGGGGCTCACAGAGAGCGCCTGTAAATTGCCCATGCGTTTAACCGATGCCAGAGCTAGAAGCAGAGTGGTTTTAAGCATCAGGGAACAGAGGTCCACAGACTACAAAGGCAAAAAGAGTAAATTGGGCAATGAGCATTGTCTTCTGAGGCAAAAAGATCAACTTCTGCCTTGCCGAAGATCTCCCATATTTTCTGAAGCAACAGGGGGTGAAGCGTCCATTCTTCTGAAGGGACATTGCTCCGAGATAACATGTCCGCTCCTTGGTTCAGCCTGCCCGGCACGTGTGTCGCTAAACGCAGATTGAGCTGGACCCATTCCAAAGAGACAAAGTACCAGGGAAAAAGGAGCCTCAAAGAGAGGCCTCCCTGGTGATTTATGTAGGACACCACCGTCATACTGTCCGACCGGACTAAGATGTGGCGATCCCGTAAGACCTGCAGGAAATTGTGAAGGGCCAGCAACACTGCCTGCATCTCGAGGCAGTTGATGTGCAGGCTTCTTTCCTGGTCCGACCAATGGCCGAAGGCCGGCATGCCATCGACAGAGCCCCTCATGTTGAAGCAGGGGCGATTCTAGGTTTTCAATATTAGGGGGGCTCAGCCTCCAATGAATATATATATATATAGCCACACTCTAAGCACCACATACTCTATACATTACTAAAATAAAAAATTAAGAAAGAATATGCAGAAAAGCATGAAGACAAGTTATTGTTATTCAAATTAATATCACATTAATCAGTCAATATGCAACATTTATAATTCAAAGTGACAACAACAGCCACAAATCCATATAATAAATGTCACAATCACTGCTGAATCATTATTTAGTAGGAATAACTTGATATGATGTTTCCCTGCCATTCATTCTGATTAGCATGAGCGCTGTCACTTCTGTGCATGACTGCGTTCATCTATTACATCCACAATATGTTTTAAATTAATAATAAAAATACTGAAGCATCTGAAAAACGACAAAGAGCTTTTAGGTACACTTTTGTTTCTTCGGAACTCAGAACAATGAATAACAGAGCCGCACCAGGCTGAACTACAGTAACGTAACTCTATCTGGCCGTCGACGTCTTTCCGGGGCTGTCAAAACTACAGTCAACTCTCTATAACTTAGGTGCAGAAAAATCAAACAGCACATCATCATGAATGACACATTTCTGTGATCGTTTTCTAAAGTATGCCGTCATTGGTGTGAAGTGATGCTTTCATTTTGCTGGAGGTAACGTAAACTACTAACGTTAGTTAACGAGGGGTGAACTTTTTTACAGTGGATGGGAAGGGGTCTTGTATCATATTACATTGTATTACATTATTACTCATAATATTTTAGGGGGGGGCTAAACTAGAACTTTATCACTGATGAACCCCTTTGGTTTTAATGAGAATTTTTTTACAAGGGTGGTGTCACAAACTGCTCCGAGACTCAGAGGTTGAAGATCTAAATGCAGCTTTAATCCACAAACGATACAGGCAATGGTCTGGGCAGGCAGAAAACAGGCATAAACGATATAACAGGCAAAGGTCGGGGCAGGCAGCAGAGGTTCCAAAACGATAAGCAAATCCAAGAATCAAACCACAAGTAATCCAATCGAAGAACGCTCAGAAATGCAGTGGGACACAAACAAGACTTCACAATGACTGAAAGTAAAACCAGGGTTTAAATAGGCAGAGAGACAACACTAAACTAGACTCAGGTGAGAGTGATTAACATAATAAGTCTGGCAATGGATTATGGGAAGTGTAGTGTGTATATGAAAGTCCGGGTGATGATATGAGTGCCCTCTGGTGGAGCACGAGGGCACTGCAGCTAACACACGTTACAGGTGAATTAGAACCCCGAACCTATGAAATACTTGGCAAAAGTTCAACCACTAGACCATAGAGGCACATGTATACTTTCCTATTTTAATAAGAGTAAAGACTGTAAAGAACTTCAATTTCAACATAAAATTTTTGTATATGTTCTTATTGATTGACAGCACTAGCATATTTAGTATGAAGTAAAAATAAGAATTTGATGTGTTTCTTGACTTCTCAGAAAAGCTCAGGGAAAGAGAAAGCAGACAGTGTTCAGCTCTTCACTGCTCTGATCAGATTTGTAGAAAGATGTCAGGCTGAGCTGATAGAGATGATGGAGCAGAAGCAGAAAGCAGCAGAGAAACATGAGGAAGATCTCATTGAAGGTCTGGAGCAGGAGATCATTGAGCTGAAGTGGAGAGACAGTGAGCTGGAGAACCTTTTACGTACTACAGATCATCTTCACCTCCTGCAGGTAAGTCCTTCTCCGCTCCCCCGAAAGGGTTTATGATAAAAGAGACGCTCGCGTTCAGAAGACACTGCGTTAACACTTAACTCTGATTACACATGAGACTAAGCAAGTATCTAGCAAACGCGAGCGTCTCTTTTAATAAAAACCCTTTCTACGCGTCTGCAGCAGGCACATATTTTGACATGACGCGCCACACACATGACAGGGATAAATACATCGATACACCGAGCTTCGCATTACTGCTTCCCCTGAAGAGGAGTCACGGATCGCCACTGCTATGCTTGTGTTTACACCAGACATCTGTCCTTCACCACGAACGATTTTTGAAGTGTAGGCTGACAGTTTTGTTAATTGTTGAAGGCACAGGTGAATTCTGGGTGGATTTGTGCATGCCCTAGACTTGTGGTGTGAGCGGTATCGGAGCGGAACCGGAGCGAGACAGAGCGATCGCTCCGGCCTTTGGATAAAAACCCGCTCCGCGCTCCGACTATATTTCGCACGCTCCGCTCACATGCTCTGTCCCCCAGTAACATCTGCATTCGCTCTGTTTCTGAACACCTATCAAACTCTGGCATGAGCTTTGACATTTTGTGAAAGTGTTTCTCTCTCACTTCTTTAAATTGATCACAATGAAGGAGAAAATGTGTCTCTGTTTCGACCTCACCGGTGTCACAGTGTGCACAGGCTCGTTCTTCCTTTGGAAGCCATGTTTGTCTGTGTCTGCCTCTCTCTACGGCAAGACTGAGTCTGTATTTGGTCAGGATCCGTCTCTGTTTTACATCTCCAACAGTGTAGAGATAATCTGTCAGATTGTATTTTCTGTTTAGGGTCCGATAGCATTCTAGTTTTCTTTGGTTTTTACTTTCCTTTTTCCCAATGATCTAAATATGACTTTTTACTTTCTTTGATAATTTGGTTTATTCTGATTTGGTTTTGTTCCGTTGTGCCGGTCTGAAGTTTCAGAGCCAGCTGGCAGATGGGACTAGCTTTAGGTCTCAGCTCTTGGGTTTTAAGTGCGTTAGGAGGATGAATTAGACTTGAATTAAGGTGTGTCCTGAATTTGAGGGAATGTTTTTGGATGTGTATGGGGGTATCTGCCTAATTCAGCCCTGCATGCATTAATTGGTGTTCTTCTCTGAACTCTTAAAATGTTTCTACAGAATTCAGCATGCAGGGATTCTATGGGGTGTTTATCCCATTTGGAGTAATCTGTCAGACACTGTGGACCCCAAACCTCGCAGCCATATAGAGCTATAGGCATAATTACACTATCAAAGATTTGACACCAGACTGTAACTCTCTCTGCTCCCATTACTGTACAACACTCCATATCCCAAGGGTTTTCTCCTTTCTTCTAATGTAGATTTATCCATCACTGTGTGGCCCAATATATACCAACAACTGGCCTGAAATCAGTGTTCCCGACACCAAGCTGAGTGTAGAACCTCTGGTGAGAGCTCTGACTAAACTACAGAAGACTCTAGACGAGAAGCTCACTGAAACTGGTGGGTGAAAATCAAATGCAGCACACAGATTTTCATTTTTAAATTTTGTTAAAGGGATAGTTAACTGAAGAATGAAAATTCTTCACAAACTTGTAAAAATACACATGTGAACTTGTAAAATACACACAGAAAGTAAAGGAAATCAATCATTGTATTTAACATGGCCTAGTTGATTCGTGTACTCTGTACTCTTGTTTTTTTTTACCATTCTCCAGTCTACCATACGTGTCTCATTATTTTTCATTATCATTTGTCTCTACAGTGCTAAAGACAGTGAAGCATTATGCAGGTAAAATCTGTGATGCATGACATTGAGATAAATGTAGTTTAAACAGTATTTTCTTTTGATTTTAAACAAACATTAAACATTTTCTGATCTCTCTCCCAGTTGATGTGAATCTGGATCCTGACACAGCTTTTCCAAATCTCATCCTGTCTGATGATGGAAAAGAAGTAAGATGGGGAAACATCAAACAGAACCTTCCGGACAACCCAGAGAGGTTTGACTACTGTAGCTGTGTGCTAGCAAAAGAGGGATTCTCCTCAGGAAGATTTTATTTTGAGGTGCAGGTAAAAGAAAAGAATAATTGGGATCTAGGAGTGGTCAGAGAATCCATTTGCAGAAAGGGAGCGGTCATACTGGCTCCTCAGAATGGATACTGGACGGTCGTTCTAAGAAATGGAAAGCAGTATAAGGCTTATGAGTCTCCCTCTCTTTCTCTTTCTCTGAGAGTGAAGCCGCAGGTTGTTGGGGTGTTTGTGGATTACAAGGAGGGTCTGGTCTCCTTCTATGATGTGGAATCCAGGTCTCATATCTATTCTTTTACTGGTCAGTGTTTCACTGAAAAACTTTATCCTTACTTTAGCCCTGATAATGATAGAGTTGGTGAAAATGCAGCCCCACTGATCATCTCACAAAGTAAAGTAGTGAAGTGAGACACATAATCAATCATAGAAAAGCCATATGATTTTCACCTGTTTAAAAACGTGATACTTTCCAATGTAAAATACCCACAGGTGAAATCATATGTGAAAACCATGTGAAATTTATGTGGATTTATATCATTATCTGTATATTCTTTTATTACTTAATATATAAGCAACAAGTTAATCCATTCTGGATGGATGATGACAGTGTTTTGGTAAACTATGTGTTAATGGTAAACACGGACAGACATTACATTTTAATGCTGGAAGTAATTCAACGTATCCATCATAAAAGTATCATTCTTAAGCCAAACCTCAAAGTTCAGTCTAAAATTTAGAATTCAGGCAGGCAGAACTCTACCTCTCTTGAGGTGGACTGGCTGTCTATTACTGTAAACCCTGATAAGTTAAGATAACTCAAAACATTTGTGGAAACTTATTACCACAAAACTTTTGAGTTGATAACTCAATTCTTTTGAGTAAAGAACACTAAACACATAAGTATAGTAAACTCAAAAGAATTAATTTTGAATAAACTTATTTTACATTTACTTGAGTTTCACTTAACTATGTTGTCATGAAGGAACAACAGCCAATTACAGTTGTAGTATTACCAATGTAATGCCTTCAGATCAAAATCTTGTTGTTTTCTGTTTTCCTCGTAAGCAAATGCTCTACTCGTCTGCACAATGGCAACCTCATTAAAATCACTAATGTCACAAAACTCTTTAAATAACAGAATAGAACATAATACTAAACATATTTAAGCCTCCTCCCATTGTAATTTTGATATAAATACATAAAATAACACTTTATTTCGAGATTTACTTCCATTTTTCAGTCCACACAAAGCATGCTGGGAATAGCTCTGACGTCACTGGAAGATATAATTACAATTTTTGAGTTAAGTGACTTCTTATTCTTGTGTCCCTGGAACTCAAAATATCAAAATAGTTAAACGCACTTAAAAGTTGTAAGATAAATGAACTTTTTCACAGTTTTGAGTACAGTTTGCTTATTTTTAATGAGTAGATTATACTGTTCGGGAATACAGTGGGGTTTACCCAGCCTGTGGCCAAAGATGGGGGGATAGGCTACAGCACAATACCCCCCCCCGCGCCACCCCCCTCCGAACAACTTGCAGAGGACGAGCAGGTTTGGAGAATGGATGGAACTTTAGCAATTTGTGTTCAGCTTGTCTATAATTAAAAGTAGAAATTAATGTCCTACTGAATGCTTCAATAAAAGTTAAATTGTAATAAGTTTGTGGGGGTTTTGTTGTTGCATAAAAGGTACATTTGCAGATAACGTGCAACTGTGTTTTTGTCAGTCAATAATTCTACCTTAAAAAATTCACATCAGCAGTCATAATGCATGTCTTTTATAAAGTCTTTTATAAAGAACTGAGCCTGTATTCTTAAAGCTTCGCAGAATCCTCTAAGAAAGCTCTTAATTTAGCTTAAAAACTTCTACATAGGAGTCTATTCAGGACCAATCTGAGAGCAACTTTGAGCAAGGAAAAGACAAAAACTTTTATCTTAGCGAGGAGGCGGGGCTGACCCTGTTGCTACGTATGACACAATCTGTGATTGGTTGGTTGGCCAAAAAGAGTTTTACCGTACTCACGCACACACATACACATGCACTATATATATATATATATATATATATTCTTTATTTTTTCCATGCTGTTAATGTCAACGTATTTGACGTGACACAATAAGTTTCTGCTGTAATTGTTTGTGTGATCAGATTGTGACAGTTGTGACAGAAACAAATCATCTCTGCTGCATATTTACATTTCTCCAGTTGCCAAATATGTTAATGTAGTGATTACTTCTATTTCTGGCGCTATGGCATTTCTACGCTATCTTGGAGATGTTAGCGTGTCTCTAATAGGATCGGTCACAAACATGAAGCCTGCACGATCTAATGTGTTGTGTGTTGTGTCTTATTTACTCACTGTCATTCAATTGAATTGAATTGAATTTGATAGCGCTTTTACAATTTGCATGGCATCAAAGCAGCTGTACAAAAAAAAAACAAGATAAACTTAAGTTGAACACACAAAAAACAATCAAAATAAAAAATCAGATAAACCTTAAAAGTAATATGGAAATGGTCATGCATTGCAACACATTTCTTCTCACTTTTCGTGTGTTGTCCATTTTCTCTGCTGCTAAAGAAACTCTTAAGTCTCTTAAAAGTCCTCCTCGCTACTCCTAACAATTTTGGACCTTAAGAGCTCTTTTAATGGTTAAAATGCTTTATGAATGACTTTTTTCTTTACTAGGATCTTTTCTGTAATTTTAAGGGGAAACGCCCACATTTCTAAGAATTTTCTTAGAATTTTGTCACTAGGAGCAACTCTTTGCGCTAAGATTTTTCATAAATACGGGCCCTGATATTTATTTAATATATTGGGAAAAGTATGGGGTGCATGAAGTATTAAATATTAGGCAGGAATATTTAACTGTTATTGTAAAATGTTTTCCCACAAAATGTTATTGTTAATAAAGCTCAAACTCTTAATAACTTATAAACCACTGAATTGATATACAGCAGCACATTGTTCTACCTGTTGATTTAAAATTTCTCTATCCAGATATGAGACTTTTCAACATATGGTAATTACAACCTTTTCTCAGGAGCTGTGAATTGTCAACTAGAAAATTCTACAGTAAAGTAGACGCTCTGCTGGCACAGGTGAGGGTGGTGCTAAGCAACTCATATCCTATCAGTGACAGGAATATCTTCAGAGATGTTTGGCTCTAAGCGCTCACGCTGTCAGGATAGGCCCCATGACCCTCTCCATAAAACAACGGGTTCATTCTTTGCTCTGCTGTTGACCTCATTGTCTCTTTGTGGAGTGAAAATCCAGAGTTGCATTCTACTCAATGGTCTGGTGTTAGACAGCTGCCGGTGTGTAGCATCTCTGTGATGGAGGTCAGTGAATGAGAAGCTGCTGTCAGGAGATCACTGGATGCCAGAAAGGTAAACATGGTGAGTCATGTGCACTCATTTAAAACATTAGATACTGTGTATATATTTTGACAAGATGTTTTTATTGGGAATGGCTGAGACAATTTGCTTTAAATTGTCACTCAATTTGTGAATAGTGCAGGATAGGATGAGACTAAAGACCCTACATTTAGAGCATGCACAGCTACATAACCTGTTTGTGTTTTAAAATAACATTTGCACAGAAATGGGCATAATTTATTCCCTTATGTTGTTTACTGGCTTCAGTTTGTTGTATAATTCAATAAATATCTGTTTTTAGCTTTACAGCATAACCAAATGTTATGGCTAAGAAGGATATTAATATAGCTCTTCACACTAATGCTGTGATTTCTTTGTAGTTTACTTAGTTTTGTTTTAATATGAGAAAATGTAGACAAAAAGAAAGTTAAACAAAAAGGTGCTTTGTACACTAGTTTGTGGGAACATCTGGTTGAGAAAGAGTAAGGATCAACAAAATGAAGAGTTAACAATATTTTGAAGTATGATACAGAACCACCGTATGTAAACTGTCTGCAGCAAAGTAATACAAACTTTCTAACACTTTTAGTGCTTTTACATTGTAGCTCAAATATTGGCAGTACACTATCCAGATTATTTACACAATATGGTTACAAGTGTGTTTTTTTCTGACTAATAGGCTACATTTGCTCTGTGTGACATCAGAAAAGAAAACATGAGATTTAGTATCATTGATCATAGTTTAATGGATGTGATACTGGGGTTTGATGGTGTGACTGGTTATATTTCAGAATCTCAGTAGGGATGGAGTGGCAGTGATTGAGAATCCAGTAGCGGTTAGACAATCTTTTCATGCACAGCAGCTGCAGGTGGATTATGCAGGTCAGAATAATCCCACCTGGAGCAGAGAACTTCAGTTTCTTCACCAAGGCAAGTCTAAACTAACACACATTTGATCAGACATCAGATCCTTCAACAGCACAATATGAGGGCCAAATGTTAAAAAATAAATTACTGCCACTACTACTGTTTTCTTTTTGTGTCCATTTGTGAATAATCGCCGGCTAAAAATAAATATAGACTGCAAAATTTTCCAGTTAGCAGTGCTTTACCTAAAAGATTCTCATTATGTCTTGAACTAATATTTGGGTCACTATTGTTTCATTCAGTGTCTGGCAAACTATTGCGAGTATTAGCAGCTCTGTGTGTACTCTGTCTGCTGGGAGGAGTTGTGGTTGGTGTTTGGTTCATAGGTAATATTCTGAATTTAATATCTAAAAAAAAATGATGCATTGTCAACACATAAAGAAATGTGAGGCAATCAATTGTGTTTGAAATATTTTCCAGTGAATGTTTAATGTCTTCATCTAGTGAAAGTTCTCCTAAGACCCAACTCAGATCAGAGCCCTGCAAGTTTAGGAGACACCAAAGATACCTCCTTCTGCAATTTAACGGAGGACATCTCTGTGACAGACCACAGGAAAGGTATCTGCTCCTGGTGTCCAGTGTTGTGTGTTGCCCTTTAATTCAGACTCTAAAATAATAGACACAGTAGGTAAACACAGCACAGTGGACATTCATCCTAACACAATGGCCAGTCTAACATGATCTGTAACAAACGTGTAAACAAGAGAAGCAAACTAAAGCCAATGATAGAAAAAGGAAAAAATATAAATAATACAGAAATTTACCCCAGTTCTTATGGCTAAACTCAAAGTGTTCGAATAATATAACAGGTAATGAAAAATGGCATTAAAGGGATATTTCACCCAAAAATGATTTACTCACCTTCGAGTTGTTCCAAATCTGTATAAATTTCTGTGTTCTGATGAACACAGAGAAAGATATTTGGAAGAATGCTTATGACCAAACAGATCTTGCCGCCCATTGACTACCATAGTAGGAGAAAATACTTTATCTTTTTTTCGTTCTGTTGAACACAAAAGAAGAAATTTTGAAGAATGTAGGACAGCAAACAGTTCAGGGGCACTTTTGACTACCATTGTATTTTTTCCTATGGTAGTCAATGGGGGGCAAAATCTGTCTGTTTATAAGCATTCTTCCAAATATCTTTCTCTGTGTTCATCAGAACAAAGACATTTATACAGATTTGGAACAACTCGAAGGTGAGTAAATGATGACATTTTCATTTTTGGGTGAAGTATCCCTTTAAATATAAGATGACTCAAAAATAGATTTCTTCAGACTTCTGGATCTTTGATTTAGGCTACAACTATAATACAACACATGAAAAAACTTGAAGCATATTCTATAAAAATGATGACAACATTATATTCCAACAATCCTCTTCATTGGGTTATGTTGAAGGGATTTTGACTGAATAGGGCTCAGTGTTTTACAGGATCAGTGGTGAGAACTCTCTTCTGGAGATCCAGCTGGAGAAGCTACAGACGTGGCTGCCCGTGTGTTTCGAGAGGTGGAACTCATCTCTGGGAACGCTCGTGTGTCGACAGCTGGGCTATCTGAGGTGAGCATGCTGACAGCTGAATCACACACATACACTTACAGCTCTCAGCACCTTTTACTTCAGCACCAGCTGGGGCTGTTTTCTGTAGGTCAAGCATTCACAGAATGACTGCACTGTTGAAATGTACTTTGAAGTCACATCTTATAATTGAAAATATGACGTGTGCAGCACACAAGCATTTCGATAAATTAAAAGAATGGTTAATCCAAAAATGAAAATTCTGTCATCGTTATAAGGTGCTATGTTTAATTTTTTGGAGGATCTGTTGACAGAAATGCAATATAATATACATAACTACAGTATGTCTTCAGAGGTGCATAAAGACCTTACGAAATGAAGCGTTACGTTTTTATGACCTTAGAATGAGCTATTTCTATCTACATACACCGCGGGGCCCATACATGGAATTCACCATGATGTTTCTACAGTAGCCCTAAACAGACAAACTGCTGCACAGAGCGCGTTTCAAAATATGTTATATCCTTCAGCAAAGAAGCGAAAACACGACGATATCTTAGTTCTGTGTCAGCCACCGTAGTGCTTGGAAAGGGAGGGGGGAGGGGTGGACTGAGTGATTATAGAGGTTGAAATTCGCAACCTCACCACTAGATCCCGCTAAATTTCATACACTGGACCTTTAATCACCTCTTGTCATATTAAACACTTGTAATTTCATGAAGTCAATTGACCGCAACAGGAGATATTTTTTAGAACCTCTTAGCTACTTTTTATGATACAATGAAAGTGAACAGAGCTCTTAGAATTAAAAATATTTTTAAAAAGTAAGTCAGGTTTAAATGAAAATAAAGGTGAAAGTTTCAGGTAAACTATTCTTATAATAATGGATTTTTGTAACCCCCAAATTTGGTTTTGGGGGTGTATCCTCTCATTACAGATTATCAAAGCACAAAGGAGTTAACCTGACTGACATTGGGCCAAACTACACAGATGGGTTTGTCCAAATTACCTCTGAACACCAAAGCAACTTGGAGAGATTATGGCGTTTCAGGTATTTATTTGTGCAAATTTACTGAAATACATGTCAATATAAAATTGACAGAAGTTGAATCTGTTGTTTATATCTACTTCAGGGGGAGCTGTAGTACAGGAAAGGTTATAGCTCTGAAATGTTTTGGTGAGTAATAAAAAAAATATTGGTGACTATATAAATAAATAATGCATGCTGTTTACCCATACTGTTTGTCTAAAACTGAACTCTGGTTTTTGCTTTATTCAAGAATGTGGCACCAGAGCAAAATTATCCAGGATTATTGGAGGAGTGGAAGCCACATTAGGCAGGTGGCCCTGGCAGGTGAGTCTCTACTACAGTAACCGTCACACCTGTGGAGGATCCATCATCACCAGCCAGTGGATAGTTACAGCTGCTCATTGTGTACACAAGTAAGAATCTACATTTACACTAACCAAGACTCAGTATTCATATTTGTGTGTCAATAGCATATCAATGCCATATGTCGCAATGCAAAAGTCTTAAACGTACAGTGTGTTATTTGTTGGGGGATCTGTTGACAGAAATGCAATATAATATAAGTAACAATGTCTTCAAAGGTGTATAAAGACCTTACATAATGAAGCGTTATGTTTTATTAGTGGGTCAGGGCTGTATCAAAATCTCACTCCCCGTGGATTAGGTGTAGGGGCGGGCTTTAGAGGTAGGGACCAATCACAAAGCAGCATCCTAAGTGAATGAACCAATCAGAAGTAGGGGAGTCAAAATCTCACGGGGAGTCGAAATTCGGTACAACAGCGGCCAGTGGCATAGGCGACATAGGCAATTGCCTAGGGCGCAAAATGACCAGAGGGGCGCCAGACGAGAGCGCAAAAACGCGACATGTGAACAGCTTATTGCATCATGACGCGATTATGATTACCTATGATTGATAATCTTAATGCATTAATTATGCATGTGTAACAGAGACCAGATGCCCCCATTACTAATGTTAGACTGTGGCCTTGTGGTTAAAGTGCCTGCCTCCTATTCTGGGCTCATTGCTTGTTTTAAGTTCGAATCCCACTCGGAGCAGCTTGCTTACTTAGAACCATTTTACTGGTAACAGTGACAGTGCGTGCTGTTTTTGACTGCTTTCAACTAAGTGAACTGCAAAAAGTGTTTACTGGCACAGTGACTAGGCCATGCCATTTTTTAAAGAAAATCCAAAACAATACAATAAGCTTTTATTTGTGTCCCTACAGCATTTGCGCATAGCTTTACAAAATGTTAAAAAAAACTTTCTCATTGACCTTTATCTAAATAATAATAATAATCAAATATTCGTTTTATGAGCTCTATTTTCCAACTACAGTATTATTGAGAAAGTTTTATTTTATTTTCAGCATTATTTTCAAACAAAGAGTACGTAATTAGAAAACAATGTATTACAAATATTTTTAAGATGTTATTTATTTACTTAGTTCTTATTTATGTTGATCACAATTGTTATACCTTAAATAAATTCTATATAAAATATGTTATATTAAAATAAATATGAATTTTGCTTTTAAAAAAGTTAATTTTCAGATATTTCATTTATTTATTTTGTATAGGGGGGCGCAATCTAAAATCTTGCCTAGGGCACCAACAGAGGCTGGGCCGGCCCTGAGCGGTCCCCTTACATAGAATTAATCATGTTGTTTCTACAGTAGCCCTAAACGGACAAACTGCTCTACAGAGCATGTTTCGTAAATACCTTATCTCCTTCGGCAAAGAAACAAAAACATGACGACTTCTTAGTCCTGCATGTGTCAGCCACCGCATGTTCATCCAATTTGCTCTTCTATTGAAGTTACAGGCTACCTCAGGTGTCCAGTTGGGTGGTTTATGCTGGCCTTGTCACCCGCAATTCAGCTAATCTGGCTCAATATCAAAGCTACATTGTGGAGAGGATCATCTACAACAAGAATTACAATCACAGGACTCATGACAACGATATCGCTCTGGTCAAGTTAAAAACTTCTTTGAATTTCTCAGGTGACCGATATTTTCTATTGATCAAATATATTAGGCATGTTTATATATATATATACTGTATATCATGAATGAAATTACCCTTCACCTTTCTTCAGACACCATCAGGCCCGTGTGTTTACCACAGTATGACCATGATTTCCCTGGAGGGACCCAATGCTGGATCTCTGGTTGGGGATATACACAGCCCGACGATGGTACTGTTATTCACCAAATGTAATACATCTTATTTTATTTCATTCTATCATTTAGAAGTGATGACCAGATAAAAGATAAAACAAAACGAAGTTTTTATCATTTAAATAATTTTATGTAGTTCACATACCAGAGGTCCTCAAAGAAGCACCCATACCATTGATCAGCACAAAGAAATGCAACAGCTCTTGTATGTACAATGGCGAGATCACCCCTCGGATGCTCTGTGCAGGATACACCGAAGGGAAAGTGGATGCGTGCCAGGTAAGCACTCAAACAACTCAAATGTGTTAAAAATATATGATATCGTCCAATAAATGTGTAAGGGGGAAAAAGTGGATGATTTGATGTTTTTAGGGGGACAGTGGAGGTCCTCTGGTTTGCCAGGATGAGAACGTCTGGAGGCTGGTTGGTGTTGTTAGCTGGGGAACAGGCTGTGCTGAGCCAAACCATCCAGGTGTTTACACCAAAGTGGCTGAGTTTTTAGAGTGGATTTATGATATTATAGAGGTTGGTAGTTGAAGAGGTAGATTTCATTCATGACCGTTGAAAACTAATGTCAGCTGATAATTTATCGACAGTTGGCTCGTTCTCGTTCGTGGTTCTACTTGTTTAACACTGAACTGACTTTGTACTTTTACATCTTGTTTTGCTTCCTGTTCCAGAGCTAGTAAAGACTGATGTAATCCAACAAAAAGAGAAGAAATCTCCTGACCTCTTCTTGCTAAAATATCCTGAATATTTCTTAAATGTGGTATTTTATGTAAGGTTTAGATGTATTGCATGTTTATGTTGTTATAAGTAGAGAATATATATTGTAAAATAAATGTTTAACATCAAAATTATTTATGTTATTGCAGAGAGGGGTGAGCCCCCCAAAACATCCCAAAAATAAATGATGTGCACTCCACATGAAAAAATACTGTAGTATTTAATAGCATAAATAGTACAGTTAAATAAACTGTAGCTAAAATACTATAGCATTTTAAACATTACTATAGTAAATGCAAAGGTATACTACAATTTATACAAGTGAATACAACAGAATGTTTTAGTATTCTATAGTAATGATACTAAAACTTAATAGCTACTGTAACTATAATCTGGTAAAGATAAAATAGTAATTTATTTATTTGTAATCCATTACACTCCATACTATTTACAAATGACAAAAGCTACATAGTAAGCAAAATTCATAACTATGTTTTGTTGAATATTTTGAAATTCTGCCGGTTGCATAAACTGCTTAGACATCTAATAATTTTCTTCAAGACTAGTCATAACTTCTTTAATTCAGTTACATAAAAAGGTAGATTGGACTAATTGAAATATGAAAAGTAAGACTGATTAGTCCTCACTAATTGCTAGTCTAATTTAATGACTAATTTAACTGGACCAAGATTTAGCTAAATTTAGCATGACAATAGACATCTTTCATCAGTTTGTGCGGTGCGAGAGCAAACCGGAAACTGACATCCCGACTTCTGGCGACAGCGGAAGTTCGTCGCTACGCTTGTGCACAGGGCGTATTCACAAGCAAAGTTCTCTTCCTTGTCTCTTCGTTTATATCAGTGGAGCTGCTAAAGGTGAATTATGGGTGTGTAATTCTCATACATAATACTTTTTGAAAACACTCTTTATAGTGATTTTTAGAATTTGGATATAAGTGATCACCATTAAATACTTAAAAAATAGATGTTAAATAATCTAGGGCCTACACGGTTTCCAAACCCACCCACCTTATAGTGCAGATCCTACTTCTAACACTTAGTGAGACCCTGGGGTGAACTGCAGCCCTCCTATACACTCTTTTTCTCAACCCAACCACTGCCAGGGAAACACACTAAACTAGGGCAGGAAGCTGCTAATCCTCGCCAGAGCGCTGCATACGAGTTAGGAATCAAACAAATCTCATTTAGGGTAGATTAACTTTGAAATTGTTATATAAATACACCATTTTGTTATCATTTAAGACATTCTTCACGCTTGAATTATGTTTTTTATGTATTGTACCGTGGGTATTCCTCTCCGTCATCATCATATATTCATATCTTGTTTATATAACGTCTCTATATAAATAGAAAAAGATTAATATTTTTAAAGTATTTGTTCTAAAATATACCATCCCATTTGAGTTATTTTGATCTATGTTGTTTGAGATTAGCAATCCTAACCCTTGCCATAAAATGACCAAATCCAGCGAAAGATGCGCCTTATATCGCCTAAGACCAGACAAAACTCTTCGTGATGTCATCATCATCAGATTCATGGATTATCGCCAGTGATCTGTGATAAAATCAAGAACTTGGATTACAAAGAGCTGGATTGTATATGACATCATAATATTGAAGTCACCACCGCATTATGTTCGTGTGCCCAACAACACTAATCAATAATTAAATTGAAGGACCATTGTGTAATGTTTACGGCATCTAGTGGTGAGATTGAGAATTGCAACCAACCGCTCAAAGCACTGCCCCCCCTCCCTTTTGAAGCACTGCGGAGGCTGACAGAGGATTAGATGCTTTCACTTCTTTCCCGAAGGAGATAACGTATTTACGAAATGGGCTCTTGAAGAGCAGTTTGTCTGAAACAACATGACGAATTCCATGTAGGGACCTGCGGTGTAGCCTATGTAGATAGAAAAAGCTCATTCTAAGATAATAAAAACATAACGCTTCATTATGTAATGTCTTTATACACATTTGAACACATAGTTTTGTATATTATATTGCATTTCTGTTAATAGATCCTCCAAAAAAATAACACACTGGTCCTTTAAAGGGTCATCTGAATAAAAAAGAAACCGTTTTTCTATCAGAAGTCAAAGCCCATGTTCTTTAACCTAAAACAACCTAAAGCAATTACATTGTTCTTAAAGTGCTGAATTTCTCTATTAAAGAGTAATTAAAGAGATTCTTGCGGGTTTTATTTGTTTATTAGTTAACACTGCTGTTAGTCAGCATATTTACGAGACCACATAGAAATAATGATTTTTTTGACTACACAGCGGCATCTAGCGGAAGAGAAGAGACATTACACGTGTTGGACTAGTTACTATGGTAACGTTTGAGTTTAGTTCGTCGAGAAGCGTGTGAGGAATTTACCGCATGTCTGTGTAGTGCTGAATTTTTCTGATTTTACACGAGTTTACTTGAGAATATAAGACTGCCTATGCTTCATGATAGGTCTTGAGAGTTCGGATTAGCTTTTAAAGCAGCGCGGCGCGTCATACACCTTTGCAGGAAGGATATATTGCAAAGTTTTCATTCAAACCAGCGTTTTGAGTGTTACGGAAAGTTTAACGCATTCAATATGGAAATGCCAGGCTGTGACAAAGCAGCTTTACAGCAGGTGAATCAGTTTTGGTCGATTTTAGATGACATGTCTGCGAAAAATCCAGAAGAGTACCGGAAGTTCATCGAGCGGCAGCTGCGAGAGGGAGCTGAGCTGTATTCACCACCGCAGCCTCACGCCTGCATACGCACTGATCAACTGGTACTTTAACCCCATAACATTATCACGCATTTCATAATAAAACTACATTTTCTGTTTTATATTATTTCCTTTTTTGTTAACAGGCTGTATTGTTTTTCCTTATGTCTGATGATGATGTTTGTGCTAATGTATATTCTGTAAAGCTGCTTTACAAAAGTGCTATAGGAATAAAATTAAGTTGATTAAAATAAAATACATTTAATTTGATTTGAAGTAACATTCATTTCCAAACCGTATACGAATTCCAATAAAAAAATTCTTATTGCTTAGTCTAGATGTAGCTATAAATGTGGTTAAAATTTTGTGGTTTAAAAACAAAGATAACTTTAGAGGTGTAGTCAAGCTTTGAAGGATATTACCGTATTATTCATCTTTGGGTGGTTACAGGGACCTAAGAAGGGGGTATTATATGTTAACATCTGTGGTTGGAAACGAGTGCCAGCCCCCACTTCTCACCGTGATCCAATTCCTTTATGTGGGGGAAGACTGGAAACCATCACTGAGCAGAAAGGTGTGATTCTTCACATAAAAACATTCACTCTACATTTACGAACGAAAGCCATTTAACAGTTCTGACTAGTTTCATTTTAATCCACAACCAGTTCATAGTCATACTCACCATACTCATGTTTTAACTAATCTTCTTGATTTATCTAAAGTATTATTCTTAAGCAGCATTGAGTATATCTGGTCTCCTGTCTGTTTCAGAGTACAGTGTGGTGGATGTGGCTTTTAACCCAAAAGTCCTGCAAATTATAGAGAAAGACAAAGAGGAGCGAGAGAAGATCCACTTGCTTGTTCTGAACTTCATTCAACAGCAGCACAATCTGAATCTGTCTCAGAGCTACAAACTCACCACATATAAAATTAAAGGCAGCATTCAGGATATGAAGCAGCGGCTCATGTCACCAAAACAGATCAAATCTACTGCCAATGAGCCACAATCTGAACCAGGTGAGATGCACCTGCTGCAGTAATGGGGAGGCTGGAGCTTGTTGTCTTTTTACTCCAGTAAATTTTTCTCAGGGTAGTTTTAGATTTCGTCAATTTTTCGCGGGTGTATCAGCTATAAATAAGAATTAAGCAGGTCATATTAATATATAGTTGAACTCGTATTGACCTTTTGTGACATCATACCCCAACAGCTATCAGTGTTGCCACAGCTTATGGGTTAATATGTTAATGTAATCTATCAATAAATAATAAATGATTACAGTTGAGGATGTAATTTAGACTTGCTTCTTTGTTTTTCTTGTTTCTTGATTGTACCTCTCTTATTACAGCGCCATCACTCCTTCAGCAGATCTCCTCACTACGTTTGGCTGAGAGTAAAGAGGACTCCTCCATCCAGCTGAGCATAGAGGGGGAGAAGCCAGCCAGACCAGGTCTTATTGAGGTGATCTCCAGCACAGAGTCAGTCCAGCCTGAGCCAAAGAAGCCCAGACATCATCTCACAGTGTGTACTGACAGCAACGGCTCAGGGAGGAGCCTGAAACTGAACGTAGAGCTTCCTAGTGTGCGGTCGGTCTCACAATGCCAGCTCAACATCTCTCAGGTCAGTTTTCCCCGTGCGTAAATCAAGTTCTCAAAACTTGTGCGCTAATAGCTGCATCGCACAAACAAGACTTCAAGCAGACTTTTATATAGACCACTTCAGATGATGTAAACAATGGTGGTTCCTGTTTCAGTTTGAACAATACCAACCATGTATAACCGAATCAAAATTTAAACTGCCCTCCACTATTATTGGCACACTTGGTAAATATGAGCAAAGAAGACTGTAAAAATAAATCTGCAATGTTTCTCGTTTTGATCTTTTATTTTAAAAATCTACAAAATTCCAACATTTCATTGAAGGAAAACAATTTGAAGTGGGGGGAATATCACATTGAGGAAAAAAATGTTTTTCTTCCATACATGTTGGCCACAGTTATTGGCACCCTTGTATTTAATACACTCCGCAACCTCAATTTATAAGAAAAACAGCTCTGAGTGTTTTCTTTTCAGTCTGATGAGGTTTGAGAGTCATCCGAGTGCATTCCTCCATAAAGAATTTCTCCAGTTCCTTCAAATGTCGGTGCTCCCTCCTCTTCAGTTCATCCCACTCATTTTCTGTAGGGTTCAGGACAGGGAACTGGGATGGCTATGGCAGGATCTTGATGTTGTGCTCAGTGACCCATTTTTTGTTTATTTGGATGTTTGTTTTGAACCAGTGTGCTGATGGAAGATCTAACCACGACCATTATAATATTTCTATAAGTCAAGTCAAGTTTTGATTTTTATATCTTTTGGAGTTGATATAACACATGATGCCATGTTCAAGATGTCCAGAACCTCTGGTATAAAAATAGGTCCACAACAATGAAGATCTGGTGGTATATTTAACTGTGGACATGGGGCACTTTTTTATCCCTGTGTGCACCAAACCGATCTTGTGTTATTGCTGCCAAAAAAACTATTTTTCATTTCATATGGACATAGACCCCAGTCCTGATTGAAGTTCCAGTATGCCAGATTAATATGGTGGAGTTTATTTTTGAATGAGAGCAGAGGATTTGTTTCTTGAACAGTGTCCCAAACCACTTGTGGTGGTGATGGAGGTACAGTTTTCCTTTATTTTTATTTTTTCTGACACTAAAATTCAACTAATTTCTGCAATTCTTCATCTGTGATCTTTGAAAAGTCTTTGGCCACTCAGAAAATTCTCTTTGCTGTGCATTAAGACAATATAGACACATTCTCTTTCAAGCAGATTTGGAACATCTCCAGTCCATTAAAACTTCGTAATTATTGCCCTGATGTTGGAAATGGGGATTTTTATTGTTTCAACCATTTCCTTTTAAATCCACTTTCTATTTTGTGTAGCTCAGCAATCTTTTGCTGCACATCAGAACTTTATTCTTTGGTTTTACCCATTGTGATGAATGTTTAAGGGGGCCTGGGCTTTGTGTTACTTAATATTATTCTCCTGTGAAACAAGAAGTCATGACTGGACAGCATCACGTTTCTAGTCACCTTGGTGTGCTCAGAAAATGTAAATATCAATGGGAATATACTTGGGAGATATTTTACTCATAAGAATTTCTAGGGGTGTCAATAATTGTGGCCAGGGTGTATTAGAGAAAAACATTTTTTTCACAATGTGATATCCCCCCACTTCAAATTGTTTTATTTGAATGAACTGTTGGAATTTTGTAGATTTTTTAAATAAAAGATCAAAACGAGATTTCTATGATACATTAGTACACTGTAGTCTTGCAAAATTTTTCTTTTTGTATTCTGAGGTAAAAAATAAGCCATACAGGTTTTTTGCATGAGTAAAATTGATATTTTTTCAGATTTATTCTGATGTTGGAATGAAATTTTATACTTTAGCTTGTGTGATATTATTTTTCACAGTTCAGTAAATGTTTTTTATTTTTTTTATTTAGGATGATATTCTCCTAGAGGTAGAGGATATTTATTATCTTCACCTTCCATTACCTGAATTGGTCAAGGAGGAGACATGCACCGCAACATTTAATAAGAAGGAACAGACTCTAACTGTTACAGTAATTGTGTTATAAAAACATGTCACATTTATCCAGAGACTAACATTACACCTGCCAGTACAATGTTATGATTGTCAAAAAAATGACATGCAACTCTTCTTGTGTATAGTTGCTTAATAAAAGACTTGTACACAGAATGCTTTTAATAAAAGGTGGACGAATCAGCTGCATGTGTTTACAACACAGATACCAAACACTGAACACACATGCAGACTTGATAGGACAAGTACAATCAATCATTCTCGAAAAGGTATCTTTTTTACAAATGTATACAAATAGAGTGGTCACTGCTTTCACTACCTCTCATTTTCAAAAATTACATTCTCTTAAAATAGCATTCCTGTGGCATTTGAGCACGACAATACATGCACACAACGTGTGATGTGTTTGTCACAGTTTGGCAACTAATGTAACAAGTTTTGTCACTGCACAAGATGAATACTCTGTTTTGGTCACTTCTTACAATGGCATTTAAACACTAGTTTCTGGAAAACAAAATATATTATAACCTCAGTACACTTATAAACATTCTTAACAATATTTAGTTGTAAACAGTTTTTTATAATATTAAAATGGTCTTTCATTCTTTAAAATGTGTACACAAACGCTATTATACAAGCCTTTGCTTGCTGTAAAGTTGTAGTGAACTGATACGGTGAGTTTCACAGTTAGGAAAGAACAAATGCTTGGAATGAGGTATACAGTATGTGGAGCCAAGAATACATTCTGAATGCAGTGATTGTGTCTATCTGCTCTCTCCATGATCCTCCTCCACCCATGCAACAATCTTCCCTTCCCATCCAGGTATCACAGCATCATCTAAAAACACCTAAAAGACCCAAAATATATTTGTATTTCTACAGTTAAGCTATAATTTCTTAATTCTTTCTTTTGTGTTTATAGTCAAACATTTTTCACAGCTTTGGGAGAACATTGTTGCTGTATATTCTCACCTCCTCTTTAACGGTTCCAAACTCTGGATCCAGAGATTTGAAGTGATATCTGAAATTGCCATGCCTGTCCACAGCCAGTTTAAAGTCATTTAACGTGACCTCCCCCAGCCTACCAATAAAGAGAAATTTGTCACAAGTCATAACACTACACCATATGTAGTACTAAAACTATTCGAAACGAATCCACATGGTCATTCTTGCAGTCACCTCTTAGGGATGTTGACTAGGAAGGGTGTGAGAGATCGATCGGTGTAGTAGAGTACTTTGGTTGAGGCTGCTGCACTGAGAACAGGACTACTGTGAGAATGGGCCATCTCTAGAAGAAATGATGCCATCAAAACAGTTTACCACATTAACCATGAGTTTCCAGAACAATAGCGTTCAGCAATGAAGAAGTGAGACCCACTAGAGCTTGATGGCCATGATTCTCGGTCTGTGTGATTGGCTTTGCGTCCAGGTGATCTTGTTGACCACTATAGGGAGACAATGAAGAGTTCATGCATATTCCCTCCATCATATGACTTTAGTAAGGCATTGATTTGTCCTGATAGTGATGCTCAATCTTGCCTTTCTCTCCTGCCTTTTTTTGGACTCTGTGGTATGGAGGCGGTCCACTATACTGGCCACACCCTGTTCCAGTGTGTCCAGTGTGTGGTGCTGTGGATCATGACCACTGAAACTGTCCCTCAGACTGCGCAGAGCATCTCGCACTAACTGCAGCTCATCTGCCTGACACATACATACGAAAAATATCAACCCAAAGCAAAGAATAAACTTGAAGCAAATGTTCAGACAAAATGAATAATGCTATAACTTACAATTCTGTGTTGGAAAGGTGTGGAGGACGTAAACATTATATGACTGTAGCCATTATTTTCACAACCTGACAACTAGAACAAACAAGAGAATTGCTGTAAAAGCATAGGCTACACATCACATTAAATGGATTGCTTACAAAAAAAACTTATGTTATATAAAAACTTATGTTATGTTATGTTAAGACTTATATGCAAAATTTTGGTGGCTGAATCGAAATGTACAGTAGCATCAACTTTTTTCAAAAATTCTCATAAAAAAGTTAAAAGTCAAAGGTTTAGATCAACGATTATTATGATTATCAGTATTGTTGTTATTGGTTAAATGGCTAATTTATTAATGTTTGCATCTTTACGTTTAGGAAGAGACATTTTAGCATTTGTTATTCTATGGCTCCCTCTAGTGGAATACATTTGAGCTACACAACCTTCATGCAGAAATATTGAACACAAAAACATTTCAAAATAAATGTTAATATTGCTTCAAAATACAAGTAAACACTTAGGAAAATAATCCCATTATTCAATAACATAGTTCATTTAGTTACCCTGTGATAGCTGGTGTCATTGATCCTGCGCAGAGCATCATCCAATTTTATTTGCTGCTGCTGCAGAAGTCTGTCTTTCTGCCCAAGTTCCTTCTAATAGGATATGTTCATTTATTATAGACAATGTAGAAGCTTATCTAACCAATGTAAACATGAAAAAGCATAGAATACAACAAACAGGATTCAAGCAAAATAAAAAACAGGATGATTTTGCCTACTTTGTATTCACTCAGCAATCTGTTCCGTTCAGACAACTTCCTTTCTAGTTCCGCCTAAAGAACAAAATTAAACTTTAAAGATTTCAACAGGTTTACTACATTAATACACCGAGTGCAACATTCTATTTTCTTTATGACAAATATTGGCAGTCATCACACTCACATTCTGTCCCTCCAGATCCTCTCTGGACATACTGGATCTGAGCAGCTCCTGTTTCAGCTGCAGAACTGTATCCTCCTGCGCAGACATTCTCTGCTGCAAAGCATCCTGGGTAGACAGATGAACACAAAAGCAAACAGAAGATGTTACACAAAATAACAACCAGTCTGGCACACGCAGTAAAGAGTGAATGAAACTAAACAAATGAATTGACCAAAAATCAAACATTAAATTCATTTTAGTATACAACAATAAAATAGAACAGAATGCAAAAATGGCTGCTGCCCTAAATTTGAGGTCTCACCTTAACAGCCTGAAGATTACGTGCCTCCTGCTTGTACCTTAAAAGTTCTCTCTGGGAAAAAAAGACAAATCATTGTTTTAAATCACATGTTGTGCTTGTATATACTACATAGCAGTTACTGTAAGCTATTTTACTTCACTAAGGTGACATTACCTTCAGATCTAAAGACTCCTCCATGCTCTGGTCCAGGCGACTGCGGACTAAAATCTTTAAACGTACAGTAAGATATGTTATTACAGTAACAAAAAATTTTTTTTTTACATGAAGCAGAATGATGAATTACCAGCTGCTGCTCTGAATTGGCTCCACAGTCCCCAAAACTCAAAGTAGATGTTTGTTCATCTTCAGGTAGTGAGCCATGCAGCAACAGGGCCTAAACGCAGGTATAAGCACTGCAGTAAACATTGTGTTTCTAAAGCAGTGTGAATTAGACAAGACTATATCTCATTTTATTTGTTAACATTATTTATCCCTTATTTATTTGTCTAAAGATAACTGATCCATTTTATAAAGCAGTGATACAGTAACTGCTTATATGTGTGATGTAGGCTATGCTATAAATTATATTTTCGTGAAAATATGTGTTTCTATTTTGTTTGTACTGTGTGTTTGGAGGTACAAGCAATAATTTTTCACAAAAATGATCCACATTTTGGTTTTAAGATATGAAAAAATCTTTTAATATTACGATTATTTTAGGAAGACTTTATTTAGCTTACCTGAAGCCTTGTCACCATTTTCCTGGTGTCCTGCATGTCCTTCTCCAGCTGTTCTTGCTGGGCACATAGCTGTTCCTCCCATGTGCTGCTCTCATCTTTCCCAGCATGCTCTGGGACGGGTGACGGCTCCGTGGCTGAGGATTTCACTGCATCCTCTGTATTGGAAGTAAATATGTGATAGAAAATAAAACACGCACAGAAACGATTGTCAAGCAAGCACGACTCCTACCTGAGAGGCTTTGTGGTTGCTCTGTGTGGTTCCCCACTAGTTCCGACTCTTCAGATTTGGCATATACTCCTATATACTCCTCCTTGGGTGAGTGTGTTGGACTAGATGAACTGAGACTGCAGAAGAGGTTCCAAAATATATTAACTAAGATAACAACGTATCACGATTCATTTAAATGAATTGCCATTGAGGTGAGTGCTCATAATGTCTTTGTTTTCTGCCTTGATGACAATGAAAAAATTGCTTTATTAACATGAAACTGAAAAGGTAGGGAAATTCCACATTGGCACCATTTCTTTTGGTTTCTTCAAGTTTTCAATTTCAGACCACGCCAACACAAAGCAGCAAAGCATTCCTCAGCCACATGTAATTCATCTGTTTTCAGAAGAAGTGAAATGAGAGACTCTTTTAAACATCATCTTTATCACCCCAAGCTGTTCCTCTTATAGGAATGTGATGTTGAAATTGAAACCGTGCTAAAGATTTAAAGGGACAGTTAAAAAAAGATATTTTAAAGAACGCAGGTAACCAAACAAACAACCTATTGACTTCCATTGTATAAAACCATTGTCCGCAGACACATTTCTCAACCTATCTTCTTTTGTGTTTCACAGTGGAAAGAGTCATACATACAGGTTTTAAACCACATGAGGGTGAATAAATGATGACAGAACTTTCATTTGTTTGTGCAAACTATCTATTTAAAGACAGAATAAGAACACAGGATAATGGAGAGAGATGCAGCACCCGACTAGCGCCATCAATCCAATCTCATTTGCATAAACTGAAAATTACATTTTGATAGGGACTATTAACCAGGATTACAACTAGTTGATTAAACTACTGAAATCACTACAAGCGATGTTTACACGGCATGAAATTACAACAGAAAGCTCCTCTGAGACATGTCATTTACTGTATGTGCTGATTATTAATACACAGAGGAACATGTCGATCAATAGCAAACCACTCTTGGTATAAAACATCCATGTCTTCTTCCCCATAATTCATTTAGGATCATGCCAAGTGTACTGTACAGTCATTCTAATGCATTATAGACAAAGGGTTGGTTATTTACTAAGCTGCAATGGTTATAGTGTAACCCATCCATTGGATTTGTTTAAAAATGCTGCAGGGTTACATTGGCTGCATCCTGCCTGAATATGCAAATGATTAATATGCATTTGACATGATTTTAAAACAGCTGTTTTCCGTCATCAGAAATTCTACATTTTGAGGTCAGGTTGGTCCACATCACAGATAAATAATGTAAAGGTAGTACAACATGAATACTTAAAAATAAATATTCCCCCCAGCTATTTACTGAACTTGTATGACCTGCTTTATGATCTAATCTGTAACAATAGCCCACATAAATGTTGACGTTTATATGGACCAGACAGTACATACACAAATCCAGTAATTGGTGATGTTGACTGAACAGAACGTGCAGGTGGCACTGACCACATTAAAACCGATTTGATTTCTGGTTGCCAGGCGCCTTCACAATGGCAAGCAACACCCACACATCAATCTCTGAGACTGAGACATACATAGGCTACATTATGAGCGGTAGAACTGTATTCGGAATGTCTCGTTCTAAATATCTAAGCACACCTGTTTGATATCAATGACTGATTGTAATAGTAATGTACAGTTACACATGATGTCACAGTGTGCCAGTGAAATGAAGAAGCTGATATAGACAACAGACATAGCTTTGTCTCATTCAATAAAATGGAATTCGAGTAATGATGAGGACACAGGAAATGAACAAGGATGGGTTGTGGAATTTCATTCGTACCATTTCATTTGCTTGGCTCCCATGATGCTATTTGCCTTTTTAACCTCCCATGCTGATCCAGCCCAACCCTTGAGGTTTGAGGAAAGAGTGTGTCATCAACATAACACACGGCAAAGCACCGGTCCAAAGGGTGTGCACATTACCGACCAGCAAAACAAAACCCAACGTCCATGTAGCTCCCTGTAGTTTGTTTATGATGAAGAACAGTTCCCTGCCCATGCAGATGTCTCAGTTCATGTAAGCCCAGCCTGCTTGTTTGGCAGGTCTTCCTTTCCTTTGGACAGCCTCACTGTAAACCCCGATTAAACGCCCTTTCGGGTATTTCCACAGATTTGATGATGAAAATCCTGACGGCAGACAGCATATGTTTCTATGATGAGATGATCCCGTTTTCAGTTCTGAGCCTTGACAAGGAAGAAAAGAGCATGTGAATGGTCTGCAGTCCCCTTGAATCTTCACGGTCTCTCTCAGCCTGCCTTCTGTAACTTGTGTAACTCCTGTTTTGCATTTCTGTTGCTCACTGAAGGCAGTTGGTGAGGGATTTTTCCTCTGCCCTTATGCGTCTCGTCTTTCCCCTCCCTCGTTCCTTTTTCAGGAGTCTGATGTGGTTCGGCTCTGCTGTGTTTACCGTCCCCTCCTCCATCTTGACCCCTCCCTCTCACGAAAAACGGTGGGTTCCTGGGCGGAGGGGGATGGGCGTGGGAAGGCTGAAAAAGTGGGCGTTGCTGGTGGGTTGTGTCTGTGTGAATAATTCCAAAAAGCATGCATGTTGAAATTAGTGTGATTGATTCACTGTGTGAATTACAATTTATACTGTCAAATTATGTTGAAATAAAAGAGCGAGCGTGTGTGTGTGTGTGTGCGTTCATGTTTGTATATCCCGGTGGGGACCTAAACCTAAATACACACCAACACACGGGGACTCGTGTCACCGTGGGGACCAAAATTGAGGTCCCCAGGGGAAAAAAGCTAATAAATTGTACAGAACAATATTTTTTACAAATCTAAAAATGCAAAAAGTGTTCTATGATCTTTAGGTTTAGGGTATAGAATATACAGTTTGTACAGTATAAAAACATTACGCCTATGGACTGTCCCCACGGGGATAGTCAACCAAAGCCTGTGTGTGTGAAAATGCTGTGTGATGTCGTGTGTAGTGCGTGTGTGTGTGTGCGCGTGTGTGTGTGTGTGCGCGTGTGTGTGTGTGCGTGTGTGCGCGTGTGTGTGTGCGCGTGTGTGTGTGCGCGTGTGAAGGGGTGTCTGGGTCGGAGATATCGTGCATGGGCTGGCACATAAGAGCTGGCATGGGGACGTGGGTTCAAGGCTAGCCTGGGTCGCATCCCAATTCTACGCCTCCTCTCTCACCTCCTATTGTATAATTTCCAATAAAAAAATGAAGGGAAAAATTAAAAATCTCTTTATCCATGCTGTGTGTATTTAAAGGATGTCACGTGTTTCAGCAATTACTGAAATCACAAGACCACAGGGGAAGTTATTTGATAGTTTGTTAGTTTGTTTGTTATTTTAGATTGATAGATGTCCATACATTTAACTTTAACCTATACATTCTATTTACATTTACTGACAATTGTTCTGGTATATTATAATTTTAAGTTTCCATTAATTAAAGTAATACTTCAACTGAAAATTGAACAGTTTCTAACAATTCAACATAGTATTTATTTTAGTTAAGTTTCATCAATGTACATAGCACAGAGAAAAACTTGCAACAATACCATGCATGCATTTTAATACCACTGCCTTTATTCCTATGCAACTATTATTATTTTTAATTATAATGTATGTAAAGCTGCTTCACAACAATGAAAATTGTGGAAAGCACTATAAAATTGAATTGAATTGTTTGTACTGCAGTGCTAACGTGTTAAGATGGGCCAATCTGTAAAGTATGCATTATTGCACTCAGTAATATTTAGTCCTGAATGGTTGTTGATACAGTGAACATATTGGCAGTGAATTTGAAGTGGAATTAGAAAAAAGTTTTACTGAAAGAGATTAGTCATATTAGGGACATTTGTGGGAAAGCTACTGTGCTTTTAAATGTGGATTTTTAGATAAATTGTATAGGGCAAATACTACTAAACAGAGCACAGTCCACTATAGTTCTATAACTATAGTTCACAATTAGAATTTTTCTTGGGTTATAAGCTGCATTTTACCAATAATTATTTTACTAAATGTTTACTAAATACAACCGATAAAACAAAAAATACATTTATTTATAATTACTTGATTTACCACAGTTGAAATAACTGTGCAACAGTTTTGAAGCAAACTAAACACTAGCAACCCAAAAAGCTTAAACAAAATTTCAAAATGTGCATGTAAATGTGTACAATTCAGAAACAAAAAATATTTTCTCAAAGCTATTCGAGAACTTGCAGAAGTCCTTTGTCTTCTGCTTGCTGGGTGAAGTAAATCAAATTGAAGGTAGAGACCAGCACAAAAAGCTTGTTCACACAGGGCACATTCTTGAGTCCTTTTTTAAATGTTATAAACATTCCTATAGGCTATAAGTGTGCCAGACTGGCATCTTTGCCCATTGCCATGAATCTCACTCCTTTTCAGTGCTGATTTTTTTAACCTATGGTTAAAAGATGAAAAAAACAACTCTTGGTTAAAAAAATAAAACATGTCTCGAGATGCATTCCTTTAGCTCTGTTGGATTCTGCTCTCTATACTTTTGTACACTTCCTGTGTGAAATGCCTTTTTGTGTACTGTAATGCATACTTTTTTTAATTAAGTTGATTGAAAACAGACCTGACAAATTCTAATTTGCATTATGGTCCCAACCCCTGCAAACTCAATAACTCCAGGACTGAAGAGTTCATTTATACGCCTGAAAAGACTGAATGTGAATAATAATTTTTAATATAATAATAATATTATATTTCTGCCTGAATTATCATCTGATACTGTTCCAGCCTGATGGGAGCAGATTTGATCTGAATATGTCCTGTCCAGGACACGGGGGCAGAATTCCTCTTGGCGCGAGAGCTTGCCGGGGATGTGGCCAGTTGACATAGAGGCTTCACTCCTAACCATTCTAACTCAGCCAGGCAAATATTTTTCCAGGCTTGTGAGCAGAGGGGCATTAAAAACCATTCACACCCCAGCGTTTGAGACTGTACGATCTCAAAAAGAGGGAGGTGTGATTAAACAGGCTTTTGTTTAATTGAGCCAAAGGGGAAGAGGGCAGCAAAAAACCCTTTACCTCATAACTACAGAAGGATCAGCGGGTGGCTGGGTTGGTAGCTGACATAAGGTTTATGCTTGGGCCATAAATACAGGGCCATTTGCAGAACGTGCAACAGATCCATTGAGAACTTCAACCACTTTGTTGTGATACAATGGATGTTACTATCCAGCATCCCTGGTACCGTCGGCCTTGGTTCCTTGGCATCTATCCTTATAGGATTTATGATCAATATTTTGGTGAGCACCAACATGACAGTGAGCTTTTATCACCACTTTACTCCATGTTTTTCTATCGTCCTTATTTCTGGCGCTTCCCAAACTGGTTTGACAGCGGCATGTCAGAGGTGAGTTAAACAACTGGACTTCAAACTGCACAGCAACTACTTGAACTAGAAAAATTTGAAGCAATTGATATAGTATTTTTTTATAGGTGAGAATGGATAGAGATCACCTTGTTGTCAATCTGGACGTAAAGCATTTCTCTCCAGAGGAGCTGACAGTGAAGGTCAATGATGATTATGTTGAGATTCGTGGAAAACATGATGAACGTCAGGTAACAGACTCAACCTTCTCACTTTATTAACCATTTTGAATCTGTTTATGGTAGTTTTCACCCTACTAAACACACATGAGAAATGAATGTATAGGTTAAATATGATTAAAGGGACAGTTCACCCAAAAATCAAAATTCTGTCAATTGACTCACCCTTGAGTTGTTACAAATCTGTATATATTTTTTTGTTCTGATGAACACAGAGAAAGAAATTTGGAAGAATGCTTGTAACCAAACAGTTCTCGGCTACCATTGACTAGGAAAAACTACAACAATGGTTGGCAAAAGTGCTCCAGAACTGTTTTTTCCTACATTCTTTAAAATATCTTCTTTTGTGTAACAGAATAAAGAGATGTATGAAAAATGTATAAACATTCATAAAAATAATTTGTAAAAAAAGTGTTCCAAGGACACTCGAGGACAGAATGTTCATTTTTATGTGAACTTTTGCTTTAATTTACCGCAGTTAAAACAAACACCTTATTGTTTCTCTTTATTAGGATGACCGTGGAATTGTTGCACGGGAGTTTTACAGGAAGTATAAGATCCCTGCAGGTGTAGATCCAGGGGCCTTCACCTCCTCTCTGTCCTCTGATGGTGTGCTGACCGTCTGCGCACATCGCCACATGGATGCCATTGAGCGCAACATGCCCATCACCTGTGAAGAGAAGCCACCGGTTCAAAATTAAACCTGTCTATAGCTGCACCTCTGCTTCTTATCTCCAAACAACATCCGGCAACTTCCTCACCCGATGAACTAGGCATTAAATTAAATGCATCATTGTAACACAGCATAACCCAGAAATACTACAGAAATATGTCTGTCCAGCTTACATTGAATAATATCACGCATCAACACACCGAAAAAATGTTCTTTATGTCTTTAAATGCAGGTTTGGTTTGTTATATTTATGGCCTACAGTGGACAGTTGTATGTAATCATGTGGTTTGACTCGGATGACTAGATGCTTGTCATTTTGGCTTTAGGAGGAAACTGTAGTTTACATTAACAAGTTAAAATGGGATTGTGTGCAGCACTGGTCTCTGCATTTAAAGTTAATAAAACCCCATTTATATAAATGTGATATATGACTAATAGCTGCCATCGGTAATCTCTTATCTTAAATTGTGCCTTGTGAAGTATGCAATATAAGAAAGCAACACTGCTTTATCCAGTATTAGGCTATTTGATAGAGGGGACAAAAACCAATGGACTAAGTCAGCTGCATGTGCTTTGCTGATAATTGTTGCACTTATTGGACAGTAAAGGAAATCTCCAAACGTGTCAAAGCCAAGCTGTATTGTAAACTGTACATCTGTTTAGCAAAACAAATGTGCCTTGGTCAGTGGTGTAACAAGATGACAAAAAACACAATGACCAGTTTAAAATGATGTAATTTGAAAGTAGCATCTTTAGTCTGGTCTAAAGAACATAATTTGTCTTGTTTACTCCACTGTCATTCACAATGTGCTTTATTTTATTATATTTTCCACTCTATTTACAGCGACATGATACAATCAACAACACACACGAACAAATCGATATCATGAGAATTAGGCAGGCTCATATATGACAGTAGGCTATGTGATGAGAAATAAAATGACGCACATTTGTTATCACCAACATTAGACGTCTTTGGTTGACACCTTTCAAAACACTATGAAAACAAAAAGAGCAGTCATTTCAAAACGCATGCTGTATTAAAAGTAGGCTATAAAAATGCTCTTTTTCCTCATCAAAGTACCGCGAGAGCACTTGGACAGCACTGCTTTAGAATAGCTCTCGCGGTGCTTAGATGTCATATGCCGATCAGTCTGCGCAGCGCTGCGTGAACTCGAAGACTATGCATGCCCTTCTCCCTTTGAAGAGCAGAGCTCTTGATGTGTGTACTCTGTTTCCTAATGTGACCGTTTAAAATACACTTGGCGAAAGGCGCTAAAAACATCAACAACGTACTTTTCTCTTTCTCTGGATGTTTTGTATAGTGTCCCCTTCCCGAAGTGCCCCTCGTAGGGCGATATATCCCGTTTGGAAAGCACCTCAAGTCTCTGTTGTAGTTAAGTACAGTAGTTGGTGTTTACCGCTAGATGTCGCCATCTATCCGCGCTTCAGCTCTCACTTGCCTCTGTCTGACACAACGCTGCTTTTTCCGGTTGGACTCTGGATACGTGGCTGTGTTTCTTTCAATATTACGGGTACAGCCGTATGCCGCTGTCAGAACGGACCAAGTCATAATTTAGACATTTTCAGTTTTTGATACGACTGAAAATTGTCCGTTACTGAGGTCATTGACGGATCATCGTGTGAAAGGGGGCAGAAATGGTACGACTGTTTGTTTTGGGTGTTTACGTTAGCTAGCGGCTAGCATTATAGTTAATCACTCTTCTGATGAAAACTTTTTCCATATCAGGTGTTACTTTGAAATGTCTTGTTTGTCGTTTTTGTTTATAATGAATCACAAATTGTTGCTCGTTTTTAAATAAATGACAGTGCTATGCTGCTAAACGCTAGCCAGCGAAATGAAGTGTCAACAGATAAAGTGATTCGTGAACATTTTAATTGTGAGTTTCTGTATAACACAGCTATAGCAACTGTGCCCATCTTTAGATGTTGGTGGTCTATTCAACAAATGATCTACACATAGAATTTTATGATACAAATGTTGACGAAAGAAAATAAATTGTGTGGAAAATAATAAATAGAATTGGGAAGCTAACATCAACTATCGTTAGCTGACCGGTCAACTGCCAATCCTTGATCCCTTTTTTACATATGTTTGTTTAAATTAATTTGACAAAAATGTCTATCTTCATTGTATATTTTTAAACTATCATTTTTTGTCATTGCTGTATTGAGAATGTTACATTTTCAATGTTAATATTTTATAACATTGTTAGTTTTCCATATTTATGAAATCTCTGCAGGTGCTTTTAGCAGCGGCGGTGTGCACAAAGGCTGGTAAAGCCGTAGTGTCACGACAGTTTGTGGAGATGACTCGAACCCGTGTGGAGGGCCTGCTGGCCGCCTTTCCCAAACTCATGAACACAGGGAAACAGCACACTTTTGTGGAGACAGACAGTGTGCGCTACGTGTACCAACCCTTAGAAAAACTCTATATGGTCCTCATCACTACTAAAAACAGCAATATTCTGGAGGATTTGGAGACTCTGAGGCTTTTCTCCCGAGTGGTAAAAATTCATTTTTATGCGTAAAGTTTGCTTCTTTGAAGTATCCTGAATAAATGATCGGTCCGTGTCTGATTTCAGATCCCTGAGTATTGCCGTGTGCTGGAGGAGGCAGAGGTCTCAGAGCACTGTTTTGATCTCATATTTGCATTTGATGAGATCGTAGCCCTGGGCTACAGGGAGAACGTTAATCTGGCTCAGATTCGTACTTTTACTGAGATGGACTCGCATGAGGAGAAGGTTTTCCGGGCGGTTAGAGAGGTAAGGTATTTCATGAAACATCCATGGCAAAATTGCTCAAGGCTTGGGAGTTAAACAAACTCCGGCCCTCCTGATTTTTCTCGATCTTAAACTTCAAAAGACCAAAGAAGGTGAAGCGCGGGCCGAGATGAAACGCAGGGCTAAAGAGCTGCAGCGAGCAAGACAAGATGCTGAACGAGCAGGGAAGAAATCCCCAGGCTTTGGAGGGTTTGGAAGTTCAAGCATGAGCAGTGTCACGTCAGCAACCATCATCACAGACACGATAGAACCAGAGAAGCCTAAAGTGGCTGCTGCTCCAGTCAGGTAGGTGCTTTAACTGTGCAGGCCAAAGCAAAACATGAGCATACAGAAGTTAATCTGTTATGTGTTTTCTGTAGGCCGAGTGGTCCGAGTAAAGCGCTGAAGCTGGGTGCCAAAGGAAAAGAAGTGGATTTTTTTGTGGACAAATTGAAATCAGAAGGAGAAAATATCGTCACTTGCAGTGCAGGAAGGAAAGCATCAGATGCTTCTAAAGTCCTTCAGCCTCCAGTGAACATAGAGAGGTATTGCTTCCTGTTTACAGAGCGTGTGTCACGTGATGTCTAACTGTTTATATTGAATTCCGCAGCGTGACTACGCTGTGACACTTTACATGAAAAATTATTTTTGAATCCAGTTGAAAAAAATACTCGGATTCAAGCGTTTACATACTTCATTGTCTCTTATTGATATGAGCTTCATATCACATTTAGATCTTATACGACACCTTTCAATTGAAAATTTATTCGGCTCGACCTCAGTTGGATCTCTTAATGGAACAGTTCACCCAAAAAGAAGAAATTCTGTCTTCATTTAGTCACCATCGAGTTGTTCAAACTCTGTATAAATGTATTTGTTCTAATGAACACAGAGAAAGATACTTGGAAGAATGCTTATAACCAAACAGTTCTTGGCCACCATTGACTTCCATAGTAGGAAAAATTTGCTTTATAAATGGCTTTGTTCTGTTGAACACAAAACAAGATATTTTGAAGAATGTAGAAAAACAAACAGTTCTGGGGCACTTTTGACTACCATTGTCATTTTTTCTACTGTGGTAGTCAATGGTGGCCAATGGTGGTTAAAAGCATTCTTCCAATATCTTTCTCTGTGTTCATTAGAACAAAGACATTTATACAGATTTAGAACAACTTGAGGGTGCGTAAATTATGTCATAATTTTTTATTTTGGGGGGAATTGTCCCTTTATATAAACCCTTTGTTTATATGAACACTTTTGAGTCAATCCCATTACAAACAGACTATTTGGTTGTGAACATAACTACTGTTGTCTTATGAATATGAAAAACCTTTTGAATAATGTCATTTGTGTTCATTGGGGATTAGTGTACACCTGAGGGTGGAGGAGAAGATTTCTCTCACCTGTGGCCGGGATGGTGGACTGCAGAACATGGAAGTTCTGGGCATTATCACTCTGAAGGTCACGGATGAGAAAAACGGCCGCATTTCTATACTCATCAACAACAATGATAAAAAAGGAGCCCAGCTACAGGTGGGTGAGAAATAGTGATGCATTTAAAAATAGTTTATTTTGTGCAATAGCTGATTTAAATCTGTCGCAGTAAATTGCAAGTAGCTGTGAGATTTATGTGGTGGCCCATCCAGTATTTATACTGTCATAAATGTCATTCTGATATTGTTTTCTTTTTCTGTCCTCCAGACACACCCACATGTTGATAAAAAGCTGTTCACCACCGAGTCTATGATTGGTCTAAAAAACCAGGAGAAGTATTTCCCTCTCAACACTGATTTGGGAGTTCTCAAGTGGAGGTTACAAACCACAGATGACTCTCTGATTCCTTTAACCAGTGAGTTGTCATTTTCTGGTTCAATTATAATATTTTAAGTTCATAAACAGAAGATGTGTTCACATGTAACCTATGCAAATGTTTCCTCAGTTAACTGCTGGCCTTCAGAAAGTGGAACTGGCTGTGATGTCAATATTGAGTATGAGCTTCAGGACGAGGGGCTTGAACTCAATGACGTCATCATTAGTATTCCTGTGCCGTAAGTGCACTTTTAAATTATTTAACACGGCCTGTTTCTTTTTTTTTTGTGGCATCACATAAACAGACTGTTTGATCATGTGGTCTTGCAGGTCAGGAGTAGGTGCTCCTGTGATTGGTGATCTGGATGGCCAGTATAACCATGACAGCAGGAAAAACATCCTGGAATGGACATTGCCCATAATTGATGAGAAGAACAAGACCGGCAGCCTGGAGTTCAGTATAGCAGGCAAACCCAATGACTTCTTCCCAATCAATGTTTCTTTTGTCTCCAAGCGCAACTTTTGTGACATTCAGGTAAGTTAGGCAGTCTCTAGGCCTGTTGCCCCATTATTTGAGTAAACTGTGATGATCCAATTACATATTAATTGCAATTGCTTGTTTAACTGTTAATCATCAACAGTTAATAATCATTTTTGATCTGTTCTGTTTCTGCAGGTGGCCAAGGTTACATATGTGGAAGGAAACAATCCTGTTAAATTCTCCACCGAGACGTCATTTGTTGTGGACAAATATGAGATCCTGTAAATGTTTTCAGAAGGAAGAGGTTCGTTTCAGCCAGCCAGCGGAACGATTCAGAGGCCATGCTGTACATTAACAGAACTCTCAAAACTTCCTCGGAAACGTGTTGGAGTGTTTCTGTATTTCTGTTTGTCTGAGAAAGGTAAATAAGCTGGGTTTTATATCAACTGGAACTTCAATACTAAGTGCAGCTTGCACCTGCCAGCAAAGACAAAGGAGATTGAAATACAGCCTTGCACCTGTAGACATCAAGGTAAGATCAGTATCACATACTACAGCAGGTGTCCCAAACCATGAAACAAAAAATACAATAAAAACTGGATTCTTGCACAGTTCTTGTTGCATGATAAAAAAATTGTATTTATACGTTTCTGACATTTCTTTTCACTCCTCATGAATCAATTTGGCTCACTGGCCATTTGTTTTTTATCTCTAGGTTTTGGTGGTTCTTTATATTAGATAAAAACCTAATATTGTAGTACCACATGAATGTGTGTGTGTGATCATTAAATCAGCTGTGCTTGTGCAATGCTCTACCTGAAACTGACACTGCATTAAACATGCGGTCCATTTTCATTCATAACTAAATCTTTAAAACAGTCTCTGCTGCACAGCTGTTTATTATCATGAATATATCATTGTCTACATCAACAAGCACAAACAACGCTATATGCTTTTTAGTGTTTTTCGTTTTGTTGTATTTATGTAATCATTTATTTGAAATTATATAAACAATTATCGTTTTTCTGTTTTTGTAAGTAATGTAACAGATCATTCGTTTAAATGTTTTATTGCTTTACTTTTTCCTCACCTACAGCATTTGGGTAAAGACAAAAAATATTCTCTCTGGCTTTATGGATGTTATTAAGAACAGATTTATTTTTTGTATTTTCATGAGTAAAATACAGTTATCAGCGCACACTTAAAGATGATTATATTAGCAACTACAGAATGCCAAGGGGAAGCATACAACATTCCATTCTGCTGTAAAATACTTATGAAGACTTTAAATGAATAAAATAAGTTTAAGTAAGAGTTGTTTTCTGAGCTTGTCCTGTGTTTTTAATTGGAGAATCTGGGCTGCATAGGATTCAGAAAAGCTGTGGGTGTTTGGCCACCTGTGCATGGGTGATTCCTGCTATGGCAAGAATCACTGTTGTAACTACAGTTCATACTTATTAGAAATAGTACAAACAATAGATAAACAAACCTCTTTTCCTAAGCATTCACTGATGCCTCTGATAATGAGAAAGGTGTGCTGTTACTCTCCTATGTGATCAGATTTTCATCTGACAAGTGAAAAACAAATCCCATTGATTTATACAGGGATTTGGGGAACCCTAGTAACCACATTGTAACATGCTAAAACCTGTCATAAAACCTTAATAACCCCATAGCAACATGTTAAAACCACTCGGGGCCTAAATGTACTTATCTTTTTATGTGTATGCGAGGGTCAGCGTACACAGTGCATGTGCAGGTCTCACATGTGAATTTAATTTTTTTTGCAGCAATTACTTTATCCACCCAGGGTACGGTTGTCACCTGAGGCCCTCAGAACACCTTAGCAACCCCATAGCAACATGCAATAAACACTCAGAACATTAGCAACCCATTAACAACATGCTAAAAATTCTGTAGCCATCTTTAAGAATCAGCTGAAAACACATCTCTTCCGTCAACATCCGACCGATTAGTTCTGACTTCTGTTTCTTTTCTACTCTTTCTATCCTTAAAGGGGTCATATGGCACGAATACGTGTTTTTCTGTGTCTTTGGTGTGTTATAAGTTGCCCATGCATGTATTAGACACGTAAAATTGCAAAAATTAAAGTGTAGGAACAAAAGATGCATTCTATCTAAAAGCAAATGCTCACCCAGACCTGCCTGAAACGCCACGTGTAACCACACCCCCACAAATCTACATCAGTTCGTGGTATGATTTGACTAAGACCACCCAAATGTATACGCAAGCAAGGTGGGCGTACCTGTCAGTACAACTGCTTTGGAACCTGATGTTCCAAATATGGTAAGAGGCGTTACATTTCTGTCACACGCTTGCAGTATTCGACCAATCACTACGCACTGGTTAACTGGCCAATCATAGCACACCTCGATTTTCGATGAGTTTTGTAAAAAATCTGCAAAATGGAGATACAAAGATGCACGGTATGTGGAAAATACAGCGTTTTTGAACCTTAAAGCCACAATATGGAACATTTGGACCATTAGATGGCGCACTTTCGAAACAACAGAAGGCGAAGCTACATGACGTATTGTAGGAGAGTGGAGTTTTCACCATCCAGAGGAGTGAAACGTGGAATGTAATGCTAAGTTATCCCGCGACTGATATTGGACTTTGTCAATTGATTTGGTAGCGAAATGCTACACAGTTTTACGTGTTTAAAACAGTCATACATCGTCGTTTAAAAAGTAAATTTGAACGAACCCACAGTATTTACAAGTAACGTTACTGGGTACATATTTTTGTGCAACATATACTGTATTTCATAGGGTAACTGCATTCATAACTATTCAAATAATCGGTGCATGAGTATTTCGTGTACAGTAAACAAATTTTTGCTTACCTGTCTATTAAAACACACGAGAGCGGAGTCTCTGTCAAGACCAAGTTGGTCGCGAAGCTCTCTCCATGTAGAAAACGCCACGCCGATATTAATCCTTGTTTTATTTCTTCGTTTGTCCATAAGCATTTGCGTGTTGCCGTAGTTTCTATAACCGGAAACTGAGGGTAGTGCGGAGCAGCGGATATTAACTTTAAGTCACAGATTTGCGACAAATACAAGGCAGACAACGGACGGGCCATTATTTTAAATAGGAATTTCTCTGGATTTGCACATTCTTGGGAACATTTGAGATAATGAAAGTACACAACTGTATGAAATATATCACACTGTGCAAGTGATTTTTGGATATTTCATAACAAAATTCTTCCATATTGTGGCTTTAAATCGTGTACACATTGCATTACATCTAAAACAAACAATAATATTCATTTTAGCCGTGTCATATGACCCCTTTAAAAAAATCCTTTGCTTTGTATACTGTGGTAGGCTATACAGTATGAGACCAGTTTTTACTGCACTTACGCTTTTTCTTGTCCTTATGTTGTTCCAATCGCTTCTATTGTTTACCTCATTTGTAAGTCGCTTTGGATAAAAGCGTCTGCTAAATGACTAAATGTTAGCAACCCCATAGCAACACCTCAGAAACCACTCAAAACCTAGAGTTTTACACTAGCAAGAAGCACTCTTTTTCAAAAAATGTCAAACTGTAGCTCTTGTTGTTGGTTGATTGTTGTGTTTCTCCTGGAATAGTAAGTATTATCTTATAATGATCATTTTAAACACCAACACAGCCTATCTAGATCTGACATTCTGATGTTGTCTAATCCATGAGGACCAATTGTGGGGCAGGGCTGACAAAACATAACAGTTGATTTGTAAACTTGATATAAAGACTGAAGGGTGTAGGCTGCCCAGTTGGGGACTGACCTAATTTCCTCTCTGATCGCTCACAGTGAGGTGAAGCCTGGGGGGAGTTTGTGGAGGAGTGATGCGTGGCCGGTGATTGTGATGGCGAAGGAAGTTAAACAGATGCTTGTACACACCACAAGAGCGTCTGAAAAAGAGATTGTAGATCCCGCACAATCAGGCATTGCAGTAGGTGACCACATGGCTCCCTTGAGTAAAGGGGTGGGGTGGCCCTATTTGAGGTCGAGGAAAAAGGGGAGGGGTGTTAATGACCCTTACCCTGTCATAAAAGAGGGCGGGTTTTTCTTATGGATGAATGAACAAACAGACAAGTACTGAGCCAGGCTTTGTTAAGGGTCACATGAAAAAGTTTTAAGAGGCCAGAGAGCGTAGCATGGGCTGAGAGCTTACATGGTCACCAGGGCTTTTGATATCAAGAGTCGAGAGAACAATATTTTAATTATTTACAAAGTTTTAAGAGTTAATGATTTGTGAGTGCTGGTGTTTATGAAGGTGGCCATTCATATTCAGGTTGGCTGAAGAGGAATACGACATGTGCTGAACGCTTTGGATCCCATCTGTACACGGGAAGCCTCCACCGGCCTGGATTCTGATATGATGCTTAAGAAAGTCCGATTTCAGGCAAGTTTCTTTCTGTTTCTGAGACTGAACCGTGTGATGTCAATAAAGTCACACATGATTTTGGATTCATGTAGTTTCTTCAGAAATTTGTGGTGTCACATTTATTTTTGGGCTGCATTTGGAAGTCACTTTTAAAACGCTTACAGTACCTTTAAGGTATCATTTTTTTATCTTTATGTGTGGTTCGCTCGAACTCATGACCTTTGCTCCACCATCTGAGCTACAGTAACACTGAAAAGACAAGAATCTGATTTATTGGTTTTGGGGCTTTGAGGTGTTGACTACATAATGACATTCTTACAGATCACATGAAAGCCTTCCCGCAGTAAAAGCGAGAGTTCATTTCTTCCCCACCTGTCTTAGCTCCTCCAGCTGCCCCGATGAATCCCAGCAGTGCTGACAGGGCTTTAACATCACCTGCAAGAGGAAATTACATGCATTCTGAGTGAACGTGAGGAATTTCTATTGCAGGACCCATCAAACAAAACAAACAGCAGTCTGACTTGTAGCAGCTCAGTGCCTTTGTTCAAGACTTTTCACAGTCGTGTGTAATATTAGGAATGAGAAAGGAATATTTGCTTGCAGCTTTTCTTCAAAATGCATTACTAGCATGTCTGTTTCAAGTCAATTTGCATAAAGATGATTCTGTGATAAGAAATAAGTGAAGTTAATCTGTTTTATGACTTTTATTTGAATCAGTCACTAGAGGGCGCTGTTGCAGCATCAATCACACGGTTGTATGTATTTTCATAGCGTTTGTTTGGGGAAATATATCTTTCAAAAAGTTCCCTCACCTGAGGCAACGCGTATCTTATTTCACTCAGTCTTGACTAATTAAACACAATCCACAGTCTAGGATGAAACCCAAACCGCGCATTTTGTGTGTTGTTTATTATTAACTTCATAAGCAAAGCTCAGATCCCTCAAAGCTAATTCATTGCAATCGAGCTCGTGTGAAGTTTCGTTTTTTTCTGTTGTTTAGAGCAAACATAACCAGAGGGAACGTGCTGATTTTTGTTTTTAATTGTAAAAATATATTTTGTAGCTCAGATTATTTTTTACGTATTCTCTTTAGGCCTTTATATGTAGTTATTTCGTCACAGATGCCATTTGCATACATGGCTGTCTATTTACGTAATTGACATGTACAAACAGGCATTAATAAGGGTCGTTTTATGTACATCAAACTTTCTTTTGAAACTTAGTTAGGTTCTGAGGAACAACAACTGAGGCTTGATGGATCTTCTTTATTGCACATCTATTTTCTTCACATGTGTGAATGTGATGCAACATCATTAGTTCACAGAGGAAATCAGGCATTTTGAAGAGAAGAGGCCCATTGACAACATTCTTGTAAAATCTGTGTATTATTTGTATTATTTAACTTCAAATCGACAAAGAAACAATCAAAAGCCCCGTTTTAAACGATTCCCATAACCTTAAAACATCAAGTTCATTTTGGCTGGCTTAGAGCCAACAGACCACTCAACATGCCCCTCCTAGAAAGAGAGGGCATGAATTATTCTGAGAGTCAACACACAATACCAGTGAGAGAAGAAAAAAAAGAAATCGGAGACAAAAATGCATTTGTGACTTTAACAGACCAGTGACAAATTTAGGATGTTTAGCAGACTTCGACTAGAAAATGAGTGAAGAAAGTTAAGATATTTCTGTCCTGTTGGAGGGAAGCACTTGATCCCAATTGCCTGCTTTCCTCTAGTGTAGCGCCAGGAAGAGTCAAGACTGACACAAGACTAAACAGTGACAACAGCAGGACTGACCTGAGGTCTCCAATGCGCTGGCATCTTCCCAAGAGACCCTCAAACAGAGCACTGAGGTGGCAAATGCCTCTTGCCCATCTGCATCAGTGAGTTTTCGCATATTCGAAATGGACTTACTTCTGCAGCAGGGGTCTCTGCAAGGTTACCGAACAAACCAGGATTTCTTTGACTGAAAGAATGAGCGTCTTGTGTCAGGCTAGGAGTGGTTGACAGCTCGGGAAGGCAAAAATTGTGAGGGGGAGAGAGACTGTGTTTGTGTCCCGGGTGTTTTTGTCTCTGTTAGTTAGGACTGAACGTGTGCAGGGCACAACCTCACAGTTACTGGAGTGACAGCACAGCATCTCGCTAACACCCAAGTTGGAAGCCGCCCAACTTGATAATGTTTTGTTTTTGAGGGGGCATGTGTTTACCTGCAGAGGGTCTTGTTTCAGAGAAGCACGTACGGGTAAGTGTGCTGAAGATATGTTTTTGTGACCTTGGTTTGAAGGTTGAATTTAACCCATAGCTTTAGAATAACAGCATGCTGAAAACATTTGTGTAGTTTTTGTAATATTGGTTTTGTGGATTTGTCAGAGGGTGGATAGAGGGAACTTGTGTCCATCTGAGAAAAGTGTAGTTGTAACATATTATAATTGGGCCAATCAATCTAATGAAACAAATGATAACAAATAATTTGCTGATTCTTTGGAATAATTTCTGTGTTATTTTCTGCATCTGAGAACTTTACTAAAATTATAATAATGTTATAATTTAAATCAATAATTAAAGACATACTGTATTTTTTATATATTAATATTTTCTTAATATATGTTTTAATTCATAAATATTTAATATAAAATAATTAAAGTACAATAAAATTGGCTGCACAAGTCATTTCAACTTTTACATTTGAATTTTTTTACACTATTTCAACCCATCAAAATAAATATTTTATCTTATATTTATGTTACAGGAGCAACTCCCTACTCATAATTTTTAATAATGAATTGAAATGGCGTGTAAAGCTTATTTGATTGTACTTTTTTGCCATTTTTTTCAGTGTACCATTGAAATACTTATTAATATAATATTAAGAGTTATCAGTAATAATAGTACAAATAATGCAATTTAAATTATAATCAATTTTCCCACATTACAGTAATTTTGAAAGATTCATGGTTGTGTCGTGACAATGGGATCCTTCATTTGCTTTATGGAAAATATAGTTTCTTTTAATGTTGGAGTGAAATGGCCAGTACAAATACAAAAATCTCCAGTTCCAGTTGAATCAGTGGTGCCCAAACATATCTTGTTATTTTTACAGAACGTAACATTCTGCAGCCAGTTTAAATATGGGAGATTATCAGTGCTCTTGGAATGATGTTTGACTTAGCAGATATGAGTCCTCACTTATATGCCTTCCAGCCCGTCTAAATGATCTGTGTCCTTCTATCAGAGCTGGAGACACAACATACACCCAACATTGTGAGAGATTTATGGCTTTGGGGGAAGCAGAAATGGCTAGAAAACAAGAAGGTAACCAGGTCTGTGCACTGTTTGGGTGGGATATAGAGAGAGCAAGCTCAGCGCAGCAAACTGTAGTTGCCACGTTAATAACTCCCACCCCAATACAGAGCGGTCCATTGAGCCTAAAGAAATGCAGGGGGAGTGAGAGGGGCTTTCCGTGCAAACTTGGGAGAACTTTGGAGGGTCAGTGGTGAGTAAAAAATGCTCCACTGATTTTGGTTATGATAATCGACCCTCTGTTTTCCAGGTAATCTGTGTTCCAAAAGAAATGTGATTTGGACTGAAATCACACAGGCCCTGCCAATGAGCGTGTGGAACATTTGAGAGAACAAGATATGTTGTTGGAATTCATTTGCTTGAAAGACACAGACATGTTTATTGCTTGAAAGTGAGCATTTCTATTACAGTTGTGGAAATTGCTTAATATTTTGATGCATTTTACAGTCATGAATAATTCTTCAAATAGCTTGTTTAGGAAAGACGTGCAATTTCGTTTCTAAAAAACGTTGTCTATTACTATTATTGGTAAATTCTCATTCTTTTCATTTGAATCCATTTTAAATTGCAAGAAGAATGAGAATGCATGTTGGAGTTTCCCAGACAGATGTGTGTGGTCTTGCAACATTTGCTCTTCATAGAGCCAGCGTCCAGCATCTCCAAGCTTTCAGATTTATCCCACTTCCCACTATCTCTCTGTCTAAAAGATCCTCCAGACACTTTAACACATTTTCCTGAGCATCATTACTCACTGTTAACACCCCTGAACTCATCAGCTCTGCTTGGAATGTAACTCGGGTCCAAAGCTTTGGGATTTGAAAGCTCTCGTGCTAATGGAACTGAGGTCATCTCGCTGCCGGACAAATGAAATTGTTATCAGATCTGCGTTATGTCTGAGTCTTGTTGGCTCCAGCAGCCATCAATAGTTGGAGACAGCAGGAGTTTGGCTAAATTGAGTAAGCAATGATGTCATCCTTCTTGGATCGTGTCCTGTACACTGCCGAGCTCACGCTGTGAGTTAAAGACCAAAATAGTGATTATCATCATGAAGATAATGTTCAGACTCAGGCCGAGACTGAGAAACAGGGTAAGACAAAAGAAGAGATGGTCCACCAATAGCAGCGGAGGAAGGAAGTTGTTGACTGTTTCCATTAGGCGAGGAGATTTCCAAAGCTGCTTCCTTTGGGTACACCTCCTCCTGTTTAGTAAGCCCTCCTTTATGCCGTAATTCTCTCCCTGGGAAGAACTTTACCTCCTTCATACTCATACACACCCTTGAAAATCTCTCATAGACATTAAGATGCACATATTGTGAATCCTGCTGCTGTTCTCATGTCTGGAGAAATGTGGAGGGTAGGAACTTGAGTCAGGGGAGAGTCTGGGACACTTGATTTTGTGGTATAGCTTTTAATTGCACGGTGAAAGAGAGATTTTTTCCGGCGTTTGAGTCCTTGTTGTATGTGTGAACTACTTTCTGCCACTTTCCAGCTTGCTTTGAGATTCTCTTTTTAATGGATATTCTAAAAATTTAAGAGGATTGCCAAAGGGCCCTGGCTGAGGACATTGGCAATGCCCGGCACAATCGAGCGAGGATTTGACAATAATATAGTCGCATACATTTCTTTCTGATCTACTCATGGACTGTAGATGTATACAGAGGATAGAAGAGCAAGGCAGAAGCTTTTTTTTATTTGGTTGCATCAGACATTGAAGTCTTTGAAAAGATGGCTTTGGAGCTTCTGTTCAGAAGATACAAGCATGTGTGTGGACATGGGGCTCTTCTCAAACAATGACAGTGTGCGTGTGGTGCTGCCTTCATGGCACGAGACAAAATCAACATATAGAGGTAAAGCAATATTAATATAGATAAAAACAAATCTAATATATTAATATTATATTTCTGATATATTTCATTTTTTTATGAACCTCAATTAATCTGTCAACATCATCATGTTCCACATCAACTTGTGGGAAACCAAACAATTCTGGGATACCAGTGACTACCATAGTAGTTTTTTATGCTTTGGTAATAAACAGTGCTCCTGAGCTGTTTGGTTATAACCATTCTTCCACTTTAGAAGAATGTGGTTTACTTTAAAACCCATGCTGATCAGTTTTGTCTTGATTCTTCTATAGTCCACCAGCTAGACCAGCAACAAACTACCATTTACCAGCATAAACCAGTCTGGTTTCCAAAACTCTCCATTGAACCAACAGACAAACCTACAGTACCCGTTCTCATCGATCTGCGTATAAATAACACAGCGCGTGTTATTTATACTTAATTGAAGAGAATGGGTTTGACAAACAGCCCAAATATAAAAATTATGAACTATGTTTGGCCAGTTTGTTTAGTTAACTTCGTTAAACATTACATACACACGTTAAATGTGTATCAGGCATGACCTGCTGTGTCTATAAATGTGTAGTGCGGGTCCTGTGGTCCTCAGTGGAGGAGAGCCAGGCCCCTTCTGCACTCCTCTGCTGGGATTAGGCACGTTGAAAAGAGCTCTTTGTGCCGGCCGGCGCTGGAATGCCTGTCGAGCTCAGAGTCTTTAGGAAACAAACAGTCAAAGTCAACGGAACATTTGAGCAAGTGCCTGTTGGAATATTGTGTTCACCGTGAGCCCCTGCTCTGTGTAGCCCCCTCAACATGGAGGACCAGAGAGAGAGTGACTCAATAGCGGCGTCTGAGCCAGGAAGATATTAGTCAGGCTTTCCTTGCGCCCCTGATGCATTATTTAACCAAAAAGCAACATGCTTCAAAAGACTTCACATTCCATGCTTTGAAAGGTTGTGTGCGGGATTATGAAGCAAACCCTTCATAGATACATTTTATAGATAGATGCAGAGTGTTTTACCTCACGTGAACTTTTCCTTGCACATTGTAAGCATTGTTGCTCAATAAAATTACTATTTCTAATGCATTTGCAAGCTGACAAAAGTTTCATCATGCAGGTCACTTGATGAACCCAAATGGTTTGTATTTGTAAGCATGTTGACACGTTTCTTTTTGTGGTAGAAATGATCTGACATTCTGAGACTCATCCTACAGAAACAATGTGACAGGAAGTCTATAGACTCAACAATCTTAGTGGTCCTTCTCGCATGCCATCCTGTTTGTTTGTCACGTTTCCTCTGCACTGTTTAGGGAAAGTGTGATCTCCCCAATGGCCACTTATAATGTTGATGTTGATATTGTTGGTGTTGGTTTGATTGGCATTTGTGGCAGTTTTCTGTAAAGGACCAATAAAAAGCTAGATATTTTTATATTAATAAATAAAGAACAATACATACATAATGATACATTTGTATTATTAATACAACATTGTAGTCATCAGTCACCACATTTTAAATGTATATAAACTATATTTGTAATAGAAACTGAAGATCACTGGAGTTGAAAAATGATTGAAAATCAAATGTTTATTATTTTATCATTTTTATATAAAAATGTTTTTATAATATTCATAATAATAATTTAATATTAATACTTTACTTTTTAATATAATGATCTAAAAAGTTTAAGCAGGCTATCAGTGTTTAGTAATTAATTCTGTTTTTCTATTTAGTTTATTTATTTATTTGATTCCAGTATCAAATAATGTATTTCTTTTTTGTTTTTGAAACGCTTTGTTTATTGAAACGAAACTGCACATTATAAATGTCAGATTAAGAGCTGTGTGCTGTGAGGGCCTGTGGGGCACACTATAACATTTCTGTTATTGAAACTTGGCGCAGTGATATCGAACTGTAATTCGGTCGACAGATCTGGAACTACTTCATAGGTGTGCGTTTGACTGAAAAATAATGCACACCCGTTGAACGTTCGTCAGCCAATCAGAATGAAGCATTCCACAGCCCTGTGGTAGAAACGTAAATAATATTTGTACATTTTACAGAAATTAACTGGATTTTTTATCATTTTTTATAAGTCCCATTGAAAAATCACTTAAATTATTTTAAAAGATTTTATTAAGTTAATACAGCTTTTTATTTTTGTGATATTTACTAAGCCACATGTTTTAAATGTAGGTCAAAGTACAATATGGCTCCTGTGTTGTGGAACATTACAAAATGTTTCGAGATGGTCATTATAGGTGATTGAAGCTGGTAGTCTATCTTAAACCAGCAACATACCAGTTACCAGTGCTGGTCATACCATCTTAATGCGGTTTAGCAGGATTTTTTTAAACAAGACCGACAAGCTGCAAACCATATTGTTCCAAAACACAGCCCTACCTGTATAAACTGGATTTTTACCAGGCCTCCTGTACCCCTAGTAACCCTATTATCAACCGTATCGCCAGTTGTCGACAATACATCTCTGTTTTACTCTTGGATTCTTGTAGCAGAAGGTTATAAAGTTCACTGACATTGACATGAGTATGCACACTGAAGCCTTTGATGGTGTTCTGGTGACCTTTGTCCATATGTCTTCACCATGCAGGTGGTCTGCCAGTTATTATCTTGAGACCAAGCTCTTTTCTTCTTCATGAGTGATGAGGAGATTAGCATACCAGAGGTTCAGATTAGATTATTGTGGGCAAAATCATTTAGGAACAGCATTTGGGATAACATGGATGAGTGTTTTTAGGAGGTGTGGTTTGCTATATTTTAAATACCACTTTCAGAAAGTTATAGAAATATGTTTGCTTTTCAAAATTCAATTAGTGTGTTTAGAACTAAACGTTACGTAATTTCCAAGTCTTAATTACAATGCGCGGGATTGTGCTGCCCACACAATTCTATTCGGAGTCATAATAATTTACATTTATGCATTTGGCAGACGCTTTTATCCAAAGCGACTTGCATTGCATTGTATTATACATTTGTTTCGGACTATGTGCAATCCCCTGGGATCGAAACCATGACCTTGGCATTGCTAGTGCCATACTCTAACCACTGAGCCACAGGAAGGCATATTCCAGAGCCTATAGCCAATTTTCACATTCCTCAGTTTGTAAAATTTTAGTGGCAAGTTCTTAAAATAGAAGAAGCCACTTCCATCACAGAGTCTAACCGTTGCCATAATCATACACTCACAGAAATGACAGGATTCCTTATCTGCCCCTCAATTTCCTGTCTATGCTGCGACACGCATGTGGGGACTGATCCTGGACACATGTGTTTTCTCTGAAGATGAGCATCTCTGGATATAAAACAAAGAGAATGCGATATCAGATGTTGTGCAAAAGGAGTTCAGTGACGGCAAACAGCTGATAAGAATTCAGCCAGGCATTTCTATATTGCTGCAAGCTTTATGAAACTGGTAACACATGGATACCAGTTATTTAGCCTATAGTGTATGTGCTGCATGTGACTGCATATTTTTCAACGTTTAAAACAATGAATTAATGTTTCAATTAACATCTGCTTTAAGATGATTTAAAGGAACAGTTTAGCCAAAAATGACAATTCTGTCTTTATTTACTCTTTATTTATTTTTATTTACTACCAGAGTAGGAAAAAATACTTTATCAATTTCTTTGTTCTTTATAAATTTATACAGATTTGGATAATATACATTACCCCATACGTTACATGCCCACCGGGAAAATGCCAAGTACGCCAGGTGGTCAGTCCGCCCCTGATACTCAGTGCATACTGACATTTTGAAACACTACAAGGACTCCATTGCTGACTCCATTTAGTTTACACGCTTTCCTCTTTTTCTAACCAACCAAAGATGGCAGTGTTGAGTGACGAACACAAAAGAGATAGGAGGTAACAGCACTGTATGTGTGTGTTATGGAGAAAACATCAGAGCGTGATGCTCACCGCCAGGGCCGTAGCTAGAGAATTCTGGGCCCCCTGAAAAAATATTGATGTGGGCCCCCACCGCCTTCCAACTAATAGAGGGACATTTTATGTCAAGTTTTATATCATATCACTTTGACGTAGTCTATTTACATCTAACATAATATAGTATTGTTGTTGTAAACCCTATTTTAAAAGTTGAATGTTTAAAAATGTTATAGGAACTTATGAAACATTGTCTTAAATAAATGCATGAAGACTTTTAACAAACTAATAAAAGAATAATACAACACAATACAATACGTTATTAAATCATAATAAATAAAACAGATGTAAAAATGACCAGCAGTACTGTATAAAAGTCTTATCAATCAGTCTGTTATCAAATAACTGAAGTTAACATTAAAGAATTGAGAAGAATACAGTCATGTAAATAAATAGACCACTTAAATGTTTCTAAAGTCTTAATGTTCGATGAAAATAATATGGTATTGCATAATATGTAATTAAATAAAGCCAATAAATGTATCTACATATACAAAAGCCCCACAAAATGAATCGTGCAGAGCCCGGTTTAAATTCAAATTTTTTCTCTACAAGTCTATTTTTTATATTTAATTCTTCTAGATGTTTTCTAGAATACTGTTGTATACAGTATAATGTTGTTCTTATACTATACTATACCCTCACCATGACAATAAACTAATAGTAACTTATACAGATTATGCTACAAGTGTACTACTGTGCTTTTTTATGTGTGGGTCATAATTTGTTCAAATTAACCGGACTTTTATTTTGGCGGGCCGCTGCAAAGACCTTTGAGTTTCAGTGCGAGTAGCTTTTCTCAAAGGAAAAAGTGAAATGCGTGTGAAGTAAACTCTGAGAGCAGCTCGGAGATGTTCATGTGTTTACGTCTTTATATAGTTAGAATGTGGATTTCATTAAAATCTCATGTATGCAATTCATGTATTAAAATTATTTACAAAACAGGTGGCTTTATAGTATAACTGTTGGATTTTCTGAGGCCCCTGGGCAGTGGGGGGCCCTAGAATTGTCACCACCTTTCACCCCACTAGCTACGGCCCTGCTCACCACCACCAGGTGGAAGTCTCCGAGCAAGCAGCTGGCAGAAGAAGATAACCAGCTAGTAGGGGAAAAAAATGCTCACCATCTCCCCCTTCTCTCTCTGTATGTTTTCACCCAACAGAAATTCCACTGATGAATAATCCACAGCACCTGAAGGCAGGAACCAGAAAGCTGTTATTAGCCTTCAGCAGGAAGGACTCGCTTAAAGTGTCTTCACCACATTTCCTTACTCTCTTATAAACTAATTATGATTTTCGGCTCCTTCAGCGTTTCCCGAGCACACAGAAAATCAATTTGGAAGAAAATCCTTTAAACAAGCTCCAGCAGGATAGTAAATCATAGCGGGAATGTTTCATGTGCGGTGAAGCCTCTACATTCCAAAAGTGCCATCACATCGCTCTATTCAGAGGTTTATCAGACAGGAATTCATGACCTCCTTTCAGCACACAGGACTCTCCTTAGAGGCACATATTTTTGGAGGATACATTGTTGAGGATAACATTTTACTTTTTTCATATTTCAATGAATCCATTATGAGTAGCTAAGCTTTTGAAAAATTCACCTTAGTCCAAATTACATTATGGAACCCTGTGTCCCTTTGAAACCATTCAAAATTCTCACTTTTGCTCAAGATCTCCATGAGTATGAATGTATGATTTGTTAATTTACACGGTTACATGTGGGCTACAGTTTGGAGAGCGTGAGCGACCATGCCTTCAGCCGACCGCATCTCTCCATCTTTTTCCACTGCGCTCTTCAAGCAGGGTGCACCGATGAGCATCCACTGTGTCTCCCGTTTGCGAGGGAAAGTCTGAGCATGCCAAAGAGCGAACAATACCAGCCTTTGTGCTTCTGTCGGAAAAGTATGCTGTCCTACATTGTTGGGTCTGGAAACAGACTCAAAAAATCTGAATCAGATACTAAAAGAGAGAGATAATTCATTACTCAGATTGTGCGAAATGAGCTTTGATGAGTAAAGCGGCATGTGGCAATAACAGAGTTTTGGAATCTGCTCAAACCAAAGCTCAGTCTGATCTTCTGTCTGTCTGTATTTGATAGTCATTCTTTGTGTGTATCCCAGATGTCCTATACAGTACCATTATTACTTATTAGCGCATGAGTTGTGTTTGCTTGAACTTATTAGACTTCCTCTCTTGTCGCTTTTCAACTTTCCTTTCTGTTGCTTTTCTTCTTTTCCTTTTTGACCAGCGCACCAACATCTGTTATCAGAGGTGTAGCCAACAGGCAGGAATGCAGAGTTTAGCTCAGAGCAGCATGTACAGACAGGTCTGCTTTGTTGTGAATGGGAGCAGGATACCTGCTCCAAATAAAGACGTGAGGGGGCTCGAGGAAAGACACAGAAAATAACACAGTTACATTTCAAGGCACCTTGATGTGCTAATGCGTAGATAGCGCCTTTATTTTGTGATCAGAAATGGAGGCATTGTGTTTGTTGGACATCTGGCAAAAGGTAAATTTGTGTAATTTAAGTTTTTCATGTCTAATACATTAAAAATAGTGTTTTTGTATTCTTATATTTTTATTCTTGATGGATGGTTGCTTTCTCTGCCAGCTGGCACAGTAAATATTGGATGTTAGGATTTGGATGTACAAGCAAATTATTTTGTAGTTTTTTTACTTTGTTTTTAGTGGTTCATGACATGCATGACTCGCAATGGTGAGATTTGTGTGACATTTAATTCATGTTTTATTATCACAGAGCAATTAAAATTTTCACAACAAAAGTGCTATCATCAAGTCTCAAAGAGTAATCACAGTAATTTCCTCGGATTATGCAGTAATGGGTTTCATTAAATTATTTTGAACACAATCCAGTTTCTAGAGCTGTGTGTGTAGAAGTTATGATATGAAAAATTTGCTTAAAACTAAAATATAAATAAACTGTAAAACTGTAAAAAAAAGTGATTAATCATGGTCATGGCAAAATATTGTTTTACTTTCATTTAATTAAATATTTAATCATCCAAAATAAGTTTTGTAAGTTACAGAAACTAATCACTAATCATCAGTAGTTAAAGGGACAGTTCACCCAAAAATAACAATTCTGTCATCATTTACTCACCCTTGAGTTTTTCATCAAAATATCTTCTTTTGTGTTCAACAGAACAATGAAATTTACAAAGATAATTTTCCTAGTATGACAATCAATGGTGGATGCCAAGAACTTTTTGGTTACAAGCATTCTTCCAAATATCTCTCTCTGAGTTCATCAGAACAAAGAAATGTATACAGATTTGGAACAACTCGAGGGTGAATAAATGATGACACAATTGTCATTTTTTGGGTGAACTGTTCCTTTAAGATTTAAAATGGTAAGTAATAGTAAGTTCACAGCCAATTTCATTATATTTAAAAATTAAACGTAGCAACACAATTTTTTCAGTGTACAGGTAAATACAAATATAGCCATTTTGGAGTGAACATTTAGCTCGGGATAAAAGATAGGGCAGTGAGTAAGAACAGGAATGTTGGAGCAGAGAGGTCTATGTGTGTGTTAGCAGACTGAAGCTATAGTTAGCTTCAGAATCAGAATCAGAAAGAGCTTTATTACCAAGTGTGCTTGGACACACAAGGAATTTGTCTTAGTGACAGAAGTTTCCAGTGCACATACAGGTTAAAAAAGTGACAAGGCACAAAACGTAAAAAAATAAATATGTGAGAGACAATACACATTTGACAAAAAGGACAATATTAGACAAAAGGACAATAGGCAGTATATTGGATGTACATGTGCTATATACAAATTATACTGTTATATACAAGTTATGCAGGGGAATGTGAATAGCTGAATATTATATCAACACCATATGTATAATAAATATGAGTATATAGTTGTGTATTGCACATGTTTTTATTGCACAGTAGAAAATTTAACTGTTCAAGAGGTAGATGGCCTGAGGGAAGAAACTTTTCCTATGTCTGACTGTTTCGGTGCTCAGTGCTCTGTAGCGCCGACCAGACGGCAGCAGTTCAAAGAGTACGGGATTCTGGCCAACGGGTTAAATCCACGTTATCTGTTTACAAATGCCATTTCTGTGAGTACAGACTCTATTCATCAGGCCAGTGAGTCAGCTGTGGATGCAGACGGGGGAATGCCAGAGGCTGAATGTCTCCCACTCGCACCATTGTGTGTAGATTCTTGACTGGTTTAGTTGTTATCTACAGGACAGGACATCAGTCAGCAACAAATATGTACACTTACGTAAAAGTCTGTAGAGTGGCCCCAAAATATGTTTGCTCAGTTATGCAATGCTTAAATATGTAAGAATGTAATTTAGTTAATTTTAAATTTAATAAAACAATACTTTTATAGGGCCACCGTACATTGTCAAACTGTGAAACATGTTAAACAAATATGTCTGATATCTTTTTCATGTTATACTGTTGATATAATTTCCTTAAATTTGTGTTTGTTTCTCACAGGACCCTCATGTTCCAGAGCGAGTAAGGGACGACACACTGGTCATGGATAGCCTGAACCGAAATCTTACCGGTGGGATCAAGTCTCACCAGGTGCTCCAGGTGAGATAAAAAAAACTTTCAACAGAAAGATTTACGCTTTTTTCAATTCAAGTCATATGCAGTTTGTATGACAGTAAGATGTTAATTCCTGGTTTTGTGCAACACAGCATCTGCTGTTATTGTACATTCAGTAAGGAAGCTTTCGTCTGGCAGACCATTTTAAGTGGTTGTGAAATGAGGTGATAGGCAAAGTGTGAAACATACCCCGAGGGCATCATTACCATCATCACATCCTGATCTAAACTGTATACCACATTTCTCTCCCTCTTCTAATGGGGTAACCTATAGAGGGCATGTTGATGTTTTTAAAACACAATGATCATCTCTCACTCAAATCCTATAAGAGTTGCCTTAACCCATTAGACTAATTGCATCCTTCTAATCTTGTTTAAGCCGGCAGGAATATATTAAACCCAGCAATATACTACAGCCCTGAGGAGGTAATATTGTCTTTAGTAGATGTTTGGAGAGGTGGACTGCTTGGCAATTATCTGCAGAGCTGTATGTTGAAAATACAGTAAAATAAGACCTATGCAAAATGATATCCAGTGCACATTTACAATACGGTTATGAATGTGCCTTGAGCAAAAAAATGCAATCAAAATAAATTGATTGATTCAGCTAATTTCACTTGAAAAGATGATGTCATCGCATGATAGGGGAATTAGAGGGTACAGTCTCCCTCTCCCAGTCATTACCAGTCGCACTGTTGCCATGACAACTTTCCCCTGCTGAGCTTTTAAGTCTTCACGGAGGTCTACGCTCAAGATGAGGGAAGACACTACTCTCACCAGGGTGCAGTGGATTTGCAAGATGAAGACTCAACCACTTGCTAAGTAGTCTAGTATTTTGGAACTTCACATTGATATGAAATGTTAAAGTGACAGTTTACCCAAAAAAGACAATTCTGTCATCGTTTTACTCACCCTCTTATCATTTCAAACCTGTATGACTTTCTTTCTTCTGCAAAACACGAAAGAAGATATTTTGAAGAAAGTTGGTAACAGAACAGCACTGGCCCCCATTCACTTCTATTGTAGGGACACGAAACCAATGCAAGTGAATGGGTGCCAGTTAACAACATTCTTTAAAATATTTTCTTTTGTGTTCTGTAGAAGAAAGTCATATGGGGTTGAAGTGACAAGAGGGTGAGTAAACGATGACAGAATTTTCATTTTCAGGTTAACTATCACTTTAAATAATTGTGGCAGTTTTAGATGCTGTATGAGCTGACTCTAAACATTTCAATGTACTTCATCAGCAGTTTTAAGGCAAAAAGCAACATAAACATTTAAAGGGTATGTTTCGGTTTCTTAGAGCACTCCACTGGATTTGATCGAGACTGGGAAAGTGCTCAAAGTCCAGGCAGAGCGCCCCCATTTGGTCAGTCTGGGAAGTGGCCGTCTCAGCACAGCCATCACACTGTTGCCCTTGCCTGAAGGTAAGACACTACAGTGGACCTAAAGGCATGCAATGGTCTTTAAATATTTGTAATAAATGTATTGCACAAACTCAGAAATGTTTATTATGAGATAATCTTTTGTGGAAGAAACACAACTTTTATAAATACAAATAGTATCAACACACGCTCAGACCTTAAAAGCACCCTGTCCTAATTAAAGAAGCCCCAAGCCCACCCGCCACAACCCATCTTAACCTGCTTACTTTCTCTGACATTGACCAGCCATTCAAACTAGTGTCTCCTTTAAAAATGACCGTCTGCCTCACAATTCTCTGGAGACACATTAACTTTTCTTAAGAAATTTCCTTACAGTGAAAAGGACTTTCATTTTCGGGTAATGCCTTTAAATTCACCAGCATTTCAGCTGAAGAATGACTGTGGACTGGTGTTTTACACGGATACATTTGTTTGAAAATGGGTATACTGTATTTAATGTTTCTGTCATTTGGAAATGTAAAGATTCTTTTACCATGCCAATAAAGCTTTTTGAATCTTAAATCTCTATTTGTTTACGAGCTCTTCTCAGGGGCTCTGGGTTTTATCTTGAGCATGATAACAGATAAGCGTATGTGGTTCTTACACCGTGTCTACACTGGAAGAGGCGCGGTGCGACACAACACATGGCTTGTTCTAATGGGTTTGTCGCGTCGCGCCACGCCGCATCCAGTGTGGACAAAATGTAAAATTATAATGGGTTATAATTCATTCTATTGTCTTTTGTCGTGCCGCGCCGCGTCCGGTGTAGACACGGTGTTATAGACAAGCAGCAGGTCGACAACAATGAATAATGTTATTTATAAAACGGTCAGTTCTGGTCCTTGATTCTGATTGGCTGAGCGGAGTTCTAAGCCGTTATAAAATACTCCCAATATATAACGGCTGACCGCACCACATAGCCTAAATATCATTTTATTTACTTTATTTTATGAAACCTTGCTAAGCATATGGAATAACCATTTTATAAAAGCAATAAGCCCCGCGAAGCAGTGGGTTACAGTGCATTTTATAACAGCTACGGGGTTTTAGGCACTCCGCTTCGCGTCGTGCCACAACACCCTTAGCTGTTATAAAATGCACTGTAACCCACTGCTTCTTGGGGCTTATTGCTTTAAAATATCCCAAATGAAAATTAAAGAAAATACCTGCTGGTGGTTCTGCAAAGTTTTTATAACTGTAGTCTATACAGTATGCAGTCTAAACTATACAGTCTCTCCCTTCCGAAAGTGTGCAGGCCTTGTTGTACACCTAATGGCTGGAGCACACTACAAGAATTTTAAAATCTGTACAGATTTTTTAAAAACTAGACATCATACACTTGCAGACTTTCTGCAACAAGTCCAGACTGAAAATCTGGGCAAAATCTGAGCAAAAATCTTGTAGTGTATTTTAGCCTTAACGTAACAACACACTTTTGGTTTTAATGGCTTTGCTCTCCTAAGCCGACTCATTTTACAACCTGAAACTTCAATCGAGACGTTGTGATTGGCAAATAATCTCACGAACTCAACATCCTGTGGGGGTTGTTTGTCTAGGCAAGACCACTCTGGGTCTTGGAGCTATGGACATCAACATCCAGGGCCCAGGGATTGCAGCTCAACATTGCTTTATAGAGAACAAGACTGGAATCATTACCCTGCACCCCTGTGGAAACCAGTGTAGCATTGACGCACTTCCTGTCAGCAAGCCTGTTCGCCTGTCTCAAGGTACAGAATCCTTATGACATTTGTTAACCAAGCAATTGTTGTTTCTATTGTGGCTTTTATTTATTCTCATTGGTAAAATAATGAAGGCCTCCTCATTTGCTTTTGTCTTTGATTGGTTCATAATCAAATCAAACAGAGCCAGATGTTTTCTCCACATTTTTATAATGGGATGTGAACATTCCCTATATGATCAGCATCAACCACACCAAAATACACACATGATTTCTACGCGTATAATCATTTTGCTATCTCTATGAAGAATACTCAATGTATATCCCAAACTAAAAGAAAGTACTCGCCTCTTTTGTTGTCTTTGTCCTAGTGAAGAATTTGACTAAACAGGTTGGGGGAGGGGTGTGTTAGGGTTAACCTTCATTGTGTGAGCTTCACCATTGTTCAATTATTTTCTTAAAATATTAATTGCAACAATGAGAATAAACGGCTAGTTTAATGTGATGTGTTTTAGTTATTGTTTGTCATTATTACAATCATAAAAGTGCAATGGCCTGTGGAAAGAATTTTAAACGTAACAGTTGAAACCGAAACCCTACTTGCCCCCCTGACACGCTGAGATTGGAGGCTCTGACTCAGGGGTGAGCGATTACACCTCCTCCTTACCATCCCTTATCTGAGGGAAATGAGTCGCACCACTGAGGGAGAGACAGCTGTTCAACTTTACCACCCATCACTAAAGAGCGCGTGCAGGGGTTCAATCTTAATACTACAGTGAGTCCGGACACAACACAACACCTCTGGGTTTCAATCTTTCAATGGACTGGATTATATTTATGTGACTGGAGATCGATTGTAGTGGAATTCCCGGACATTACGTGCAGTGGACACCTATTGTTAGTTTTTTACGTTTATGATTTAATAAAAATGAGATGAAGTATGGGAAATAATTGACGGATACTTCACGATCAAAGGATTAAACGTTACCGGGACAAAACGAATCTGTCCGCGTTCGCTTCCGTTGTAATTTCCCGATATACAAAACACGTGCTCTCCCATTTAAAGGGACCGATACAATGTTACCTGCGGATGAGACGGGGAAGTTGACCATTTGGATTTGAAAGTAAGTGTACTTTTTTAAACGTTCACCACAGATCACATCGTAATTTAAAATAAAACGCAAGAAAGACATTTTCTGCTCTATATTCGAGGTTATATTGGCGAACGCGTTCCGCGTTGTATAAAAACGTCATTCAAATGTAAATTCAAAAATTCAGATTATTTACATGGTAATGCCGCTTGTATTCAAAGAAGATCTGTAAAGGCAACATCGTTGCTGACAGCAGGTCTTATGTAGGTCTATGTGTAGTTATAGATGATGTCATCTATAGATGAGGTCCTTTCCTATTATGGAAGTAAGGAACAACTTTAGTTTCATTATATTATGCCATGATACAATTTTAATGACTGAGACATGAATTAAAACGCATTATAAAGAGATATACATGCAGACAGGGAAAGAGGTCCAGGTGCACAAATTGACAACTGCATATGAAGACAATAAAGTAACTTAAATATAAATTTACCATATTATATGTATACACGGGGAGAATAACCAATCATAAACTGGTTCGCATCTTGCAGACAGACTTTCTCCTCCATGTTGGCAGGGCTATGGGTGTGGGTATAATGTTACACTTCTATTCCTGGTCAATGTGACCCAAGAGTGCTGCTAATCCTGTTTCTATGCAGCCCTTCCTCATTCTCCACACACTGTTTGCTCAGTCTGACTGTCCACACAAGGCTTTTATTTGTCTAAAATGTATACCGAGAACCGCTGCTCGAATAGCTGATAAAGAGATAAGGTGTTTTTTCTTTTTCTACTTCAAGTGCGCCTGTCACCATGTTTATACTTAACCTACACTTAACAGTGTGTAGGGTCACTGCCGAACTGAATTTAGATCTGTCTGCACAAGACTCCCAAAGTGGAGACACGAGTTAACACTATGACACACCATTTCTTTGGAAGATGCAGTAATTTCAGTTAGGCATTAACTACATCAATTTACAAACCAGTTTATGTCATATTGTTTTGCATACAGACTAATTCTGTGTATGTGTATGCAAGCGGTCACCAAGTCCTTTTTTATCCCATAGAGAAAAGACACTAAGACAGGTTTCAAAAGATATCATGGTCAGCAAACGATGACATAATTTTCATTTCTGGCTGAACTAATCCTTCAAGCAGCATCTGTGAGCCGCAGGGTAAAGGTTAGAATGAATGACTGTCTTGCTTTAGTTTCTTGACCTTTCCAAGTGCAGTAAAACTTGATACCATGGCAACCGTTGCACATTCCTTTTGGCATCTCTTTGTCCTGACATCTTCTGTCTCCTGTTCACATCTCTAGTTGAAATTTTTAGTTGGAATCCTTCAGGACCCATGACTCACCATACTCGGTGTACTGCCAACTACTGAGATCTAAAGAATAATGTCATCATTTATTGCAGTGGGTTTGGCAGAAGTTCAGTGGTCTTCTTACTACAAGTGTATGAGAGAGATCTGTAGTGCTCTTAATGTGTAGTTTTGATGATAAATGAAGTGAATAATGTCCAAACATTAGCCCATATAATCAGTTCTTTCGTCAAGGTTGAAATGAAAAATCTCTGTGTCATTGGTGTCTCTTTAGGAAAGAATTTGAACCTTTGCCATTATTTCTGCAATGTACCACTGTGTTTTGTTCTTTGGAAAGGTCACTGGTTTTTGGTTCATGTGTGAGCAGATTTAGAAATAATGCAGTTGAATGCATATTTCTGCAAATGGAAGTTTAGTGTTACCTTTGAGGCGGTAATGCTAAAAAAATCTGTCCAAAAAATATGTAACGGAACACAGATTTTTGTCCGATCAGTTGGTCTCTGTTTCAACCAAATCACATAGAAACATATGATTCATGGCTGTTGCATAATCCAAAAAAGTCACTTTCCTGTCAAGATAGCCATAAGTGAATATATTGGGTCTTTAAATAAAATATGGCCTTTAGGGTCTTAAAGACCCTAGAGGTCTTTAAATATTAATGTTTAGTTCATATTATATTTCATCTTCTCTCATTTTTCAGCCTCCTTAAATAGTCATGCTATGCCCTTCAGTTCAAAATCACCTGAGAACTAACAAGTGAAGTACTTTGGCACTGTTACACATGCACTTTCGTTAATGAGTTTGGCTTCTCAAAGTGCGGTTACGGCTGTTTTAGCGAAATGGTTCATCAGAGAACAGTGGGGAATCAATCTTGCTGATTAATGTTGGTGAGACGGGCCTTGCATGAAGACCAGTCACTTTCCCGCTGCTCACACGCCTCTCTGCATTTGTCATTTACCGATGAGGCCTGTCTTCTTGAAAATGGCCTCATGAATTTGATTATACAATGGCTCTTAGTCATGGTTCAGTGTGAATGTCATCTATGACACGGAGAGGTTATTTGGTGGATTTGCAGGTAACTAATTTGCAACTAATTTGTGACTAATTTCAGCAGATAATAAAATAGTGATTATTATTATTATTATTATCATTTTTCAAGCAGTCTGTTAAGAGTGTGAATCTTTTAGACATGATATTAAGTGGTGTGGGTTCTCTTAATTGGGGTAAAAATTGTGGTGAAAGCATGATCACACATTCATTCTCAGCCTATCAGGCTGAAATATTATATTGTAACATCTCCTTGACTGGTACCAAAAATATCTGTTAACTGTATCCATTATGTCTGGCATGAAGTGGCTGTCTATAAACAGACACCAGGGAAAACACCTTCAATGTTATCCTAAGATTTTATTTGTAGCTTAGCTCACTTTATATTACGAATAGTGCAGATCACAGCTTTTAACAACTTGTCTCTATCTTTTAGCACCATCATCATGATTTTGTTCCTAATGTACAAGATTTAGTGGCATAATACAGGGAATATTTTACAAAATAAAATTCTGGACACTGTGTTAGAACATTCTTGTGTTGCTAACATCAGCGATCATTCATAAAAAGCCTCGATTCAAAATGTATGATGGTAGGAGCACAGGATGGATAAATAGATGCCCACCCCAGCTGGAGTGATTCTTGGCTCGTATATTTTCCCTCGTGTCTCGTAGTGTTGTCTGCGGTGCTAGATTACCCTCCACTTTAAAACATAAATCTGCTTCCAAACGCTTCACTTAGCATTGTGGGTAAATTCATCAACCTCTATGGCTGTGACCAGACTGAGAAATAGTAATGGCCTTTTGTAGGTAATATGGTGCTGATATGTCAAAATTTAAAAGCAGTATTTAACTTGTATATATCACATTATCTTAAGATTTGTTTAGCAACACATCTCCATGCTATAGGAATTTCTGACCTTTTAATATCACTGTTCTAATAGTTATTTGATAATTTTCCTATGCCATGTTATTCTGTCGGGACCACTGTCGTCAATTATTTAACGATATCATATATTTAGTTTGGCGGAATGAAACCGTTCTGGGCAAACTCTCTGACCGTCCATGCAGCCTTGCATGGACATAGCAGGAGCGCAGCAATACATGTCCCCCCACCTGGGGAACCAGAACAGTTCCTGATGTGGAACAGGATTAAATTAAAAGATCCGAAAATACAGGCAGATAAGGAGGAGATGGGGATGGAGGTGGGTTTTAAGTGCAACACGATTAAGCAGCTGATAAGGAGCAAAGAAATGCAACTTAAATAGGACGCAGTCTATTGTGCGTTGTATGACTATTGGTTAACGTTGATTAGCTGCACCTGATGTAATCAGCTGATGCAAGCTGAACTCACGTGACCTGCCAGAACTAACCCTACGCTTGATTTCAGAGCCATTACTGGTGTTTCTTTAAAGAAACACAAATATTAGATTTCCCTTCACAAAACAAAAATATGTAAATGTACTGCAAAATGCAATATATTAAATAGTATATTTCTATATATTCAAAGTCAAACCAATATTTTTCAGTATATGTAAAGCAGCAATTCCTTATGTATAATTCAATATATAGTAATATAGTACCAATTAGTATTATTCATTCAATACATTTTCAAATATATACGCATTACATTATTTGATATACTGACAGTTGATAGCATATACTGCATATTTTTAATAAGGGTTGACATCACATTACATCAATGACCAACTGAAAGGTTAAACTAACATTCAGTATACACATAAATAACAAAATGACTGCACTGATGATTTCTCTTACCAACACACCTGTGACAATACAGTAATAATTGTCACCAACGATGATCATACTCATGTATAGTGGTATTTACATGGTACTCTGCAGTACTAAAAGAACACCTTTGTACCACTAAGATACATGCTAAAAACATCATGCCACTGTTATGGCACCACGTGAACTGTGATAATATCTTCTTAGTGCTGTTTTTGTGCTTACCTGTTAGCTGTTATCTGCAGGTTTATCATGTGTATTGACTGATCTGCATGTCTGCTGTTGAACTGAAATGTGTTGCTAAGCTCTGCTGGGAATGGGAACTGCACGCTTTGCTGGTTTTCCTCATGGATGATCTGTGAAGCTCCGCTGTGAGCATGCAGGGTTCCCCTTGAAGAAATATATGATTTACCAAGCCGTGTTTTTCGGTTTGCACCCACAAGCAAGGATAAACCACACAGCAGAATTAGTGCTTCTTAACATTAAGAGCATGATGCTTGTAAGACAATGCAGAAAGGCAGTAGTGTCGCCTTTGGGTTTGTAATTTGGAAAGGGAGACTGTTGTCAATAATGATTCATGCCCTGTAAAAATCTGGAACGCTCACAAAAAATACACATCTAGGAATTGGGAAACAACATCTGGCTCTGTTATTTCCAATAAAACGATTTATTGTTGAGTATGTAAACAGCTCTGTTTTTAAATTAAAAACACTAGTATCTATTTCTGTTTGACACATGTGCTTTGTGTTTAATTCATTGTTTTGATTTTCCTTGGTCTGTTTTGATCTATGACTTTGAAAGTGCTAGCAGAGCATGTTAAGACTCGAAGGATCCTCCAGACAAATCGTTTCGTAAAAACAAACACCAGTTCACAATCTCTGTTCAAACCCTCTATTCAGTATCAGATTTAAAGAGTACATGCTTGAGTCTTGATATCTGAGAATAGCAGCAAAGTACACAGTTTACTTCAGAGGGTCAGAGTTTTAGGTGCAGGCTATTGTGTGATTTAATCGTACCTGGTCCTGTCACAACCTGAAGGGTAATCAAATGTTCTGCCTCCTGTCTGGAACAAAAGGGCATATGGCACTCTGTATTCATCACACATCTGCTTGAGCTGGAAAGCATGAGACCTTTACCTACCTTGAATAAATACGGTGTGATGGACCAGATTAGCTTGGGCCTGTTTATATAGTGGGAGTCCATTTATTTAGATGATTTAGTGTTAACTTAAAGGGGATTATCATCATCATGTCATTCCAAATAATGTAATCTTGACTTTTCTTGGGTGTTAAATTAATTTTCTCCTGAGTGACGTAAAGCACCAACTATGTCACTTCTGTCAAAAAAGAAAGAAAGCAGATTTTAAAGACAAACATTTATTTATACATAGACATAAATATAGTAGTAATAGTAGGAATTAAAAATGACCAGTTTTGATTTCACATTGGCTACACAAGAGTCTGGCTTGTCTATTTTTTTCCCCTCACTCAGCGAGCCATGAGTCTGAGGCGACAGCACAGTGTGAGATGTTCCTGCTTGTTCATGTAAAACGGGGGCAAACATTCCTTTCCCCTACACTGTACCTCTCTCACACTGCAGTATTAAAATCCTGTCCAACATTGAAGAATCCTGGGAATGATCATTTGAACGACTTTTTTCAAGCATTGGGGAACTATTCATATTATATGAAGCATTTTATATTTTATCCACCATTTTCAGTTTTAGTATAACAATGCTATTGTTTTGGTTTGCGTGCAGGCTGTATGCTGTGTTTCGGCCAATCCGCCTTCTTCCGCTTCAATCACCCCGAGGAGGCTTTCCGAATGAAAAGCATGATGCCTGAAGGAGGACAGACAGGCAGTGTGAAAAGCCAGGCCCTCACAGGTAATGCAATATCCCACAGGAGAACACACCACCAATGTGGCATGAATTATCTAGCGCTTACCTCAGCACACAGAAGTGGCAGCGTCCACAAAGACCGTGTTGTGTGTAGAACGTCATTTGTGTGAAAGACATGTTCCTGGAAAGGTTCGGTGTATTTTTTATGTTGTGATTTGATACACATATTGAGGTCTCTGGTTGTTTGTGGATGATATCTTGCATTTAAAGCATTATCAATGTATGCCACTTTCCATGAGTACACTTTGGTTAACTGAATATATAAACTATATTTTGGTTGAATCAATACATTTATTTAAATTTAGAGTAGTATTTTAAAGTGATCGTTCACCCAAAAATGAAAATTCTGTTATCATTTAGGCTACTCACCCTCTTGTCATTTCAAACCTATATGATTCAACAGAAGACATTTTGAAGAATGTTGGTAACTGTTCGATTACCAACTTTCTTAAAAATATCTTATTTTGTGTTCTGCGGAAGAAAGAAAGTCAGGAAAGAACCAATGAAAATCTACAAGAATTAGAAGTGATTTCTATGCTTTTTTTAAAAGAAGAAATTGAATCAGATTTGGTCCTAGAGGGTGTAGTCACATGGCTGAATGGTGTGGTTTGTTTCAGTAGCAGATGAGGGTGCTTTACAGGTGCGGCTGGGCATTACTGCCTTTCAGTTCTAACCGTTAGCAACACAAGCCTGCCTGGGTCCTGTTTTGCACCATGCAACTTTTATGAGGAGCTCATTCCTGTTGACTGAGCGCTCTACATCTTACATTCCCATTGGAGCCAATGTTTTAACAGAGTATTTACAACTTGCATTTTTGTTTACGGCATTCGTTTTGCATTCCCTTTCAGGATTTGTGTCAAAATGACAGTGTATTTAGAGAAAGTATGACCATAACTATATAGTTCAGATTTACATCACTAATGTATTACAGCATTTGGCTGTAGTTAGGCTCTCTGTGTGCTTTTGCCGTCTGTTATTTGTTCACAAACTGAGAATTTATAGAGGAAAAGAACCCCCTCACTCTCCGCTCCTCACATTCTCTGTGCCAAATCTATTTCCTCGTCCATCTCATTTCCAGTCCAGACAGCTATGTTGGCCACGCTGTGCTTATTTAGAGTTGAAAGATATCTTTTACAATATCTATATTTATCTTCCCACCCACTCTAGTCGTCAATCCCCTCCCTACTCTTCCCCTCATATTCTCCCAATATCCGGCTGTCTTGTTTTCACACAGCTGGTCCACTGGAGATTTTTGATGATATTTCAGAATTGCCCATAGCAGATTTAGGTTTTATTCACAAATGCATTATTCCACAAATTAATATTTCAAACCCTTATGAATATTACCCGTGGTTCTGTAGTAAAAGTGTGTTTTGGCAGATTATCATTTGTATTGCCATAGTTTAACAACGAATATCTGTCATATAGGCTACGTATGTGTGAAATGAAGTCCTGTTTAAAAGGTTAAAACGTTTTTTTTAGAATAGAGCTTATTTTATTAGCCAGAACTAAACATATAAGAACTATTTTAGCAAAGCATAACGTTTCTTCTGCACAAACCCAACGCAGACGTCAGCACAGTCAGTGTTTGAATAGAGCAGGAAAAGGCACACTGTCGCTTTAAGACAGCAGTCCCCGCCCCCCTGCAGCCAGCAGACAGTCACATCAGCACCGTGGACAGGGGAGGGCGGGGGACTCGGCGGCTGTGTAGCGGCGCAGGGTAAACCAGACCCGGCTGTAATTTCTCAACGACAGCGTTTTTCACTCCTGCCTGGGTACCTTGAAGCCGGAACAGCTGGCCTAGCTTAACAACCGGAATGAAGGACTCGTATATTTGAACCTGAAGTAGGTTATGGGTTAAACAGCCAAACAAAACTGCTTGGCGTTTCCTCAGGCGTGTTCTCATCTGTAAGTACTGTAATTATAGCCGCTGTATATGTATGTCAGATCGCTATGCGGACGTATGTAGCTTATGCCTTCTTTTTATACTGTTGTTGTACGCGATTGTCAAATTGAAGTGTGTTATTTATCACGTACATGTGATTTTTCATCAGCAGTCTTTATGCATTCGTAGTTTTTTGACATCGTTTCATTTTCTTTCTTTTTTTTTTTTTTTACCGGCGATTAAAAGAAATCAACAGGATTTAAAGGGCATGCCAGAGGCATCGGTAGCTGTTTTTATTTATCCACGATTACTTTATAATATTAAAAAACGCTGAAGGGAGTTGTGTTGTGCGTTATTTGTGAGGAGTTTTTTTTTTGTTGAGATCGTTTTGTAATCATAGACAGTCAGAAAAGTAAACACTGGTTTGGCAGAGCATGAATGTTTAAGTTTTCAATGTTGATAAATCAGTTCTGAGCCTTCGATTCAATGTGACACATAACTGTTCATAAAACATTAATGTCATTTACTGTATATTGAATACATAATATCCTGTATGTTTGTTACAATGACAAAGCATTCACATCTGGAGTTTTATAAAACTACTTGATTTTTTCTGCTAAGTTGACGAGGAAAAATCACATGGTATTGAGGTTGTGTTAAATATGATATTGGTGGTTTGGATAATGACCATCTTTGTTTTATATCCGTCCATTTGCATCTGATGAACCATTTACAATGAAGCGGGTCAGTCGCATGAGAGATAGATTGAATTACCAGGGCTGTCTGTGATTTAGCTATGTGGGAACATTTTCATTTGATGTTTTTTTGTTCAAGCTGGTGGACTTTCTCTCTGAGTTTCCATTGGGTAACCACTTTTTCTTCTTGAGCTTTCATTTTATATGGCTTTGAATTCTGGGGCCATCGAATGAGACTAATGGATTAAATGCATCTCTGCAGCTGTAGATACTTGCATTAAAGGTCAGGTGTAATGCTGAGGATAATAATTTGGGTTAGGTGAGGTGAGGGAGCCAAGTGCATTACTCACAAGTGCTTCTCTTGTGTTATGTATTCAAGTTGGCTCACCTCCCCGTTCTGAAGGATTTTGGCATCTATGTATAGTAAATAGCTTATGGTTTTTCACTTCTTTTTCAGATTCTGAGAACCTGGTCAATGGGAACCACCCGTCAGGTGCACCAGAATCTCACCTGGTTACCAACAAGAAAGTGCGTCTGGAACACAGTGCCATTGTCAGTTCCATTGAGAAGGACCTTCAGGACATTATGGACTCATTAGTCATGGATGACCCACAACCGTCTTCCTCTAAGAAACCTTCTGGCCAGCCCATCTCCCAATCTCCACTGTCCCCCATGTTAAATGGAGGTGGCCGATTCCTTCTCTCTCCTCCAACGAGCCCTGGTGCTATGTCTGTGGGCTCCAGTTACGAGAATACCTCCCCTCCTTTTTCCCCTCTCTCATCCCCATCGGCGGCCAGCAGCGGCAGCTACACAAGTCCATCCCCGAGTGGTTGTCAGGACCAGATTCACATGCTTCCTCCTGTGCCAGTTAGGTCCTCTAGTTACAATTACACCAGCCAGCCACCCATACCTCAGCCACGGACCATACTGCCCAGCGGAGGCGGTGGTGGGCCAAAGGTTCTTGAGAGTCCAAGACTACAGAGAAAGGCTCTATTAGAAGCACCGCCGAGCCCAAAGCCTGCCCGCAGGGGTTTGAACCAAGATAACTCGGGGGCTAAAACCCCCGACAGCCCCTTACAGATTACCCTTCTGCCCTCAGTCTCAATCTCCACCGCTCCAACTGATGCCCCATCTGTCAGTCGGTTGCAAGTTCCAGGAAGCCCCAGACTGACCCCCAAATTCTCTACTGCATCTCCATCATTCTCACCCTCCAGAACTAAAGCTGCTATTGTCCTTCACGATCGACCCTCAAGTCCCTTCAGGGAGCAGCCTCAACCAGATCGCTCCTCGACGTCCAGCCCCTCACACCAGCTCTCCCCACCCTCCCGATCTTTCCAGCCTCCTTTGGACCCCATTGTCCATATCATTCAGGGCGGACCTCCACACCAACGCACACTACAGCCTCCTGAATCTCCGCGGCTGACCCGCAGGAACCTCGAAGGGAGCAGCATGAGGGAGCTTCCCCCTCTCAGCCCCTCCATGGCTCGCAGGGGGTTTCCTGTGCTCCCGGGAGCACTGCCAGGAACCCTGCGCACTCCGGAGAGCCCATCCCCGAGAACTGTCCCAGAGAGCCCCAGACTAAGGCGGAAAGCAGGGTCTCCTACAGAGGACCAGTTCAGCCCTCGTGCGGTGCGTGCCCGTAGCCCCTCGCCCACCTCGGGACTGATGGGGGAAGGTGGCGGGCGGAAGGCCAGTTTTGGGAACTCGCTCTCTTCGGCCTTCAGCTTGGGTTCTCTGCCTGGATCATCGCCCCGCTCCAGTCCGAGAAGCCACAGGAAGATGTCAGCGGGCCACAGGGACCTCCGGATGCCTCACCCTGGCATGAGAGAGCGCAAAAACAGCATCACGGAGATCAGCGACAACGAGGATGACCTTCTGGAGTATCATCGGTGCCAAAGAGAAGAGCGACTCAGAGAGCAGGAAATGGAAAGGCTGGTGAGTGAGACACATACATTACTCATATTACTCTGTCTTTCATGTTATGTTTGCCACATCCTAGTAGAAAGAATTCTTCCAAGAAATACTCGGCGTCTGTTTGTACATGCCATGTAGGATCCCGTCTCTACATGTCTTCTGATGATAAGTAAATTGCAAGTTTCTACAGTTAATATAAGCTCCTGAGCTCCTCACTACTGCAAACCGATGGCTGAATCTACTAACACACCTCAAACCTCAGCAGTCCTTGTTTCCTTCTGGTGAAAATGGAGAACATTAGGAACAAATGTGAGAACAGACGTACTACGCTGACACACTGACTAATCCGTTGTCGTGCTGAGGCAAAGGGTTTTGATTTTACCATGGCAACTCCATTGTTTGTTGTCTCGCAATGAGAGGTAGGAGGGAGCGGTAGACATCTTGGTCCAGTTTGTTGCCCAGAATGAAGCGGTTGACACAAAGGCCCCTGTGAAGTTTTATATGTTTTTGAGTCTGAAACAGCACTCGTCTGCTTCTCGTGTAATTACCCTCGTGGCTGTTATTCGCTTTAGAAAAGGAGGTGATCTAATTGACCGTACAGACAGGGATGTGCTTAAACTCTCAACAGAAAATATTGTGTATGTTATCCTCTATAATTTCCCTCTTGCTCAATAGATCAATAAAACAATGGCTGATACTTTTGCTTCATTTTGACAAACAAGACGGTTAAAACTAATGCCAAAAGAATAAGCTACAATAAACTGTAAATCAATAAGCTGAAGTGCAGATGTTCTCATTTCTGCCTTTCTCAAAAACAGAACAGAACACAGACAAACTAAAAATTACCTTTGGTTCAGACCTTGTTCTGAGACAGAAACATGTAAATAGCAGAGTGTATTTTTCTGTGTTAACACAGACGCCACACCAGTGAGATAAGATTGCTCACAAAAGACTTGAATGATCTGTCGAGTTTTAGCAACTGCATGACTGTCAGCCGTACCATCACCATCATTTCCGTAAATGTGATTTAGCAATTCTTTTGACATGGTCAAAAGTCTATATCTAAACTATATCAAAACTATATTTAACTACTGTATGTAAATTTAGCAAATGATTAATGAAACAATTGAGGCCATTGTCAGTTGAGATCACATTTTGATAGTGTCTGTGACAGTGGCGATCGGTGCCTCCTCTTCCGGGGAAGCAGGAATTCAAAATACGTGTTCAGCGCTTCACGTGAACCTATGTGCATCATGTCAAAATACGTGCCTGCTGCAGACACGTCGAAAGGGTTTATGATAAAAGAGACGCTCGCGTTCAGAAGACACTGCGTTAACACTTAACTCTGATTACACATGAGACTAAGCAAGTATCTAGCAAAAGCAAGCGTTTCTTTTATTAAAAACCCTTCTGCAACAGGCACGTATTTTGAAATGAAGCGCCACACACGATGGGCTAAATACATGTTTTGCTGAGCTTCGCATTACTGCTTCCCCTGAAGAGGAGTCACGGATCGCCACTGGTCTGTGAATTGTATTTTTGTTCGACTTACAGTTGACTGAAGTGCCAGTACGGACTGTAGTACATAATTTATCATCTCTAAACTGCCACAAGGCTCCAGAGGCACACATGGTTTCCTTAGAATACAGCCTTGGCACACACACTTGGCATATGGCATCAGTCACTAGAAAACCGTCAGTCAGCTGGAGTGCCATACTAATGCCAGGCCTGTTAAGGATGACCTCATTTTTTTAAATCGAGAGCTCCCACGATGACATCACATTTCCATTACTCTATAAAACTGACATTTGCTGCACAGTAAAAGCGGAAAAAACAGCGAGGACGTTTTATAGAGAAGTCTTTTTGCTATTTTAGTGTCATATGAAAAAATCTATTTTTTAATAAAGGAGTTGTTTATTAATAAACATGCTATGTTAAAGAACCAAAAACATTCTTCACTGTATAAAACAGGACCTTCTAGACCAGTGGTTTTCAACAGGGTGGCAACGGCCCATAAGGGGACCCCAGCTGACTTCCAAGGGGACCTCAAGATGACCAATATTTTAAAATTAGACAAAATGAGCAAGATATTTATAATTATTTGGCCATTTTCCTAATTAATAAACATTTTTGTAGTTAATGTCAAGCACTAAAATATTTTATTGGGTAGATATTTTAAGGTTTTGTGAGTGAGGGGGGGGCTTTGAATATTGTTGAATACCGTGGGGAGGGTTCAACCCCTGTTCTAGACTCAATTTGGCAGTTTGATCTCATGCTGCTTTATTTCAGTCATTCCAAAACAAATTCATTAGATATCGGAAAAGTGTAACACATTGACATAATCACATTTGTGGATGTAGATTTGTTGAAGTTGCATGCGTCGCTTACATCATTGGATGTAGTGATTAGGGATGCAAACGCATTTGTGATACAGTATGCTTTTTTGCATGTCTATATGAGCAGAATGAAGACATAAGCTACTTGACTTTATTGGGTGGTCAGACAGAAAGAGGGGACATGTGTTGTGAGTGACGAGCACTGTTCTCATGGATTAACACACAAAATATAGCATCCTTCACTAGTCAGTTTACACATACATTACCTGTGTCTGATATTTCTCATCAACACATCAAATTACCTTTCAAGATCAAATTATCTGAGCTATGCTATCAACGTTAAATTTGATCAATTTGAAAGAAATCTTGGAGACAACTTTATTCTTAAATGAAGCATAACTAAGATCTCCATATATTTCCTGATCTATTATAGAGCAATCACTGAGCAATAAAACTGTCCTTGGGGAGAGGAGACAGGCATCCATTACTGTTTGACACAGTAAAGTGCAAATGTCATATTTTTAAAGATAAAAGCATTATTCTGTGCCAGTGACAGCAGAATGCAGCGACATGAATGATTCCCACTGCAACATTTTGTTGATGGTTTAATGCAGTAGTTCTCAAACTGGGGGGCCGTGGCCCCTGGGGGGGCCCGAGATGGATCCAAGGGACCACAGATTTTGTGGCATTTTATGAAATATAGAAATTGATCGTAGATTTTATGCAATCAAACATCAGAAAAATAAGACCACCAGACAAAAGAATTGATGTTTCAGCATTGTATAACCGAATATGTTTTTGTTTAAATAAAAATGTTAAAATTAAGATAAGTCTTTATTTGGGGGGCCGCAAAGCGATGCACTCTACACAAAGGGGGCCTTACAAAGAAAAAGTTTGAGAACCACTGGTTTAATGTGTTGACTTCCTGTGTAGTTGCAGTCCAGTGCACGTCAGTTTGCTTTGGGACGGATTAATTCTGGTTCTACTCGCAACAAGAGAGTGAAAGAAAGAGAGAGAGAGGGAGTATCTGCGTAAAGAAGACATTTAACTGATTTTCTGTGGCACTGATTATTTGGGTCAGTACAGACATTCTTATCCTAACCCTGCCTTTAATATTGAGTGCTTTGTTTCCTGTTTACTCAAAACAATAACCCATTACATTACATTATACAATATATAACATTACATTGATGATCTGTAATTCGAATACATTGACACTTACTTCAATACTAGATTATTATTATTATCATAATTAGAAATAAGAGAAATTAAACATTCTTTAGGCACCCTAAAGGATGTTAACCAGTTATCTTGATGATGTCAATGATCAGGGGCTATACTGTATTTTACATTATAGTCGCATTTGTACAGGTCTAATATTAACCTCTATTGATCAGTTGCTGCGCTGTGCCTGTCTCGTGTTCTTTGACCAGGAATCTGAAGGCACTTAAAGAGAGAGAGACCTGTTTGTTGTCGGTTGCCTGAAAGGCTAATGCATCCCTAATGTGAACAATATGCTATTATTTAGTGTAATATGCGAATGTAATATTCTCAGGTTTAACCCAAAGCAGAAAAAAGACCTCTCTGAGTACAGCATGTTTTTAAAACAGTTTGTTTGATTTAAAGCCCCATGTAAGTAGCATAGGAAGCTCCTCTAGGCTGGACCATATATGTAATCATGCGTATAATGTGTATGATTACACAAACATTATTATTAAATTCATAATTTGCAGAGCTAACGGGAAACTAGTTGCCTGTCCTGAAGGTTTCCACAGGTGTTTAAAGAGAGGATTTACCCAAATGCTGAAATTCTGCCATTTACTTTAATTGACTGCACTTTCTGTCTATTCTTTGCACAGAGCTATTTGTTTGGCTTTCGAAGATTATAATCCTATGGACTGCATTCAGGGTGTTTTTATGGCCTTGTTATGAGGCTTGAAAGCTTCAGAACCCGATACATTGCAATCAGTCTTTAGTTTTTCTTTTTTGTGCTTTCACTTGAATGCAAAATGACAAGTCAGCAGAGGCATCTTACATATAACAATCTTGAATATACAGTAACAAGAAAACGTAATTCTCAGGGTCAGAGAAAGGCTGGAAAATGATTGTATGAAACGAATTGTGACTGATTTTGGCAAGAAACCTAATGATAATGTTCATACTAAAGTTATACAAAAGTCAACCCTTATCCGTCTTTTATTGAATTAGACACAATACAGCCCAGTGGAAATCCAGAGCTGAGGTTTTTCAGTTCATCTGAGTCCTGAGGGATGAGCGAAGAGTATGAACAGATCTTTGCTTATGCTTTATTAACAGCTTCTTGTGTCAAAACTGAAAAGCAAGACCACGGTTGTGCTTGCATTCTCTGGAGCTATAAGTTTCTTATATTTAGTATGGAGATCCAGAATGTCACTGCGGTCATTCTGGTTTAAGGCATTCAAACAGGCCGCAGTAAGAGTGACACTGTGACCCCACCACACACATACAGAGGCAGAATAAGGCCGAGGACAGCAGGAGAGAGGCTCCGTCATAGCAGGGGGTTTGAGTCTCCGGAAGAGCTTTAGACAGGGTTGTAAGTATTTGGAAAGAAGACAGAAGGAACATGCTGGAATGCAGGAGCTGCATCTCCAGCGCTCTGATTGGTTGATATCTGAGGGCCATCGCTTAGTTTACACTTGTTGCTGTTAACCGCCTATTTTCAACCTCACACATACCTGAGGCATTTTTATTTTGACTGCATTCACGCCACAGCAGATTCCAGCTCAATTCTAATTGTTTCTTTGTGTGTGGCACAAATATGTTTTCGATATGAATGGTGCGACGATTTAAATGGCAAATAATGCAGAATTGTTTCTTTTCTGAATTAATTTTTGTAACGTTTGCATTTCCTCTCTGGACACATCTGAGTCAGAGTGAGAACTTTACCTTGTCAGGACACCTACACACTCGCCCAAATACTGTACAGTTGTAGCATGCAGGGAGGTTTGCAATCAGAGAGGATCAGTGGAAACTTTTAAAATTCTTTCCATCTAGTTTTTAGCATGCATGTCGTTTTTGACTGAATTGTAGTTTTCAAGTTAACAGTTTCCATCTCGGCTGATTCTTTTTTTGTGGATGGTCCACTTGTGTTATTTCATAATTTTGATGACATACTATTATAAATTCAGGAGAATACTTATTATATTCAATGTGTAGCAACTTTGACTGGCACTGGATTTCGCACACACCTTTGTGTAGCCACACATCCACCCGAGCTGTGTTGTTTATTGAGCAGTGATCCCTGTTTGAGTGGGTCACAATAAATGTGGCTTAAACGTCACTCGCCCCCCAATGTTTCAAAGCCTGATAGATAAACAAGCAGCCATTCACAGATATAAGTCATGTTTCCTTTAGAAGCAACTTATAGAAAAATGAGATGTAGTGAAATTGCTTGATGTAGGCCTACCTACATGTGTTTACACACACACAGAGAGAGAGAGAGAGAGAGAGAGAGAGAGAAAGCGAGAGAGAGAGACTGACTGTGTGTGTGTGTGTTGGAGGCGGAGGGACTAGTGACTATTTGTTCATCTGTCTTAGCGTGTGTGTGTGTGAGTTCTGGAAAGATTCTCAATGAGGAAACAACTAAGACTATCAAACAACAGTGTTCTATTGAGATTCATTTAACACATCACAATGAGGGTAAGTGATTTTTATTGAAATCTTTTACAAAATTTGTTGTAATGCATATAACATATTGGTGTAGCTTTACCATAGAACTGTAATATTTGAAAACTATTGAAAACGAAGTATTTGAATATGTGTTACGTTTCCCACATTTTTCAATATCACCGTGTTAACTGTTGTAAGCATTCAATCTGTTAGGATTGTGTATTTGTATAAGTGTATTTCTTCGAGTATTGCATTAGCCTGTCTTTACACCGCAGTGTATTGCTTTAGAAGTGTTCAGGTAGCCCCTATTTTGATTCGAAACGCACAGTTATAAACCTCAGCTATAAACTGGATCAGAAGCTCAGTGGGGCCTAGATGGAACCAGATCAAATGATTTACACCCCCCCCCTACGGTTCACTATGGGCTTCATGCGCACCAGAGCTCTTTTAAAACTCAGGGTGTGACGCTATGATCTTAAACTGTTTCCTTACCCCAGGGGGAACTGTTAATGACCGCTACAGAAGACACTTTAAACCCATAAATGAGTTTTGCACATTGCGTCTGGCCTAAATGAGGAATAAAAGAGTGCTTTTATGTGAAAACATGTCTGCTTAAGCTTACAGAAATACATAGTGGTGTTTAAGTGTGAAAGATTTCATGCCTTTTTGTGTTTGACAGAATTTGACACAAATGTCCCTATCTGGGTCATGTTGTCCTTGGCTTCTGTGTGGATATAATTTGCCGTTAATTGTAGTAGACGAGACACTTTCTGTGGTATCACCCGTCACGATTAGAAAGAGGAGCGAAAGCACAGGGGCTTTTCACAATTCAGATGTTTAATTTTGACGATGAGAGCGAGCAATGTCAGGTGAAGACATGTTGATGTGATTCGTGCAATTGAAAATTGACCAGTAAAAGGAGCTGAGCTTGGAATGGCACAAGTTTGAATAACCAAATTTAAGCCAAAGTTTTTCCTGATGATTCAAAAGCTTGTTTAGTATGTACATTTGTGCAGTGATGGCATTACCGCTGTACTTAGAAGTATACCATCCTTAAGGTCCTGTCTTGTGGTATTTTCATGGTACTGAAATGTATTTTGGAAGTAGTTTTGACTGAGGTCATTTGGTGTTTTAAGTTCATGGGAAGAGTTTGAGAAGATCCTCTTCAGGCACGTTCCTCTTGTCAGTGTGAACGCTGTGATCTGGATTCAGGAGGCTGATGATGATTACAGGTTCAGTTAATTGAGGGTTTGGAGAACACTCATCCCAGTACTTCTCAAACCACACTGAAGTTTATCCTCTGGAGCACATCAAAGAGAGGCTCAACTTGTTTGATACCAGTGTGGATCTTTTTGTTTATCTTCATTTTCTGGTGTGGATTTAATCGTGTGCAATTATTTTATGTCCTGGAGCAAGGTTTTCTAACCGGGGTTTGTGATGGAACTACAGCGACTTGTGAAAGAACTACAGAAAGAATTGTGAAAAAAAGCAAAGGAAATAAAACTAAAGTACATCTTTGCAAATTCTAGGTGAAGGGTAGCTAGATACAACATGTTTGTGATTTCTCTTGCATGCTTAAATAATTCTTATGGTCACAACGGTGTTATTCTATAGTTTTGATGAGTTTACTATTATTCTTAAATGTGGAAACGCTATTAATAAAGAATTATTTAGTGTTTCAAAACCTGAACAGTAGTGTGTATATACAGCCATGAAACATTAAGAGACCATTTCAAAATCAGTTTTCTGATTTTAAATTGTACTAGTTAGGTATGTGTTTAGGTAAAATGATTTTTGTTTCATTCTGTGAACTACAAACAATATTTATCCCAAATTTCAAATAAAAATATTGTTTCTATTTGCATTTATTTGCAGAAAATGAAAACTGGAGAAACAGGTGAAAATAACAGAAAAGATGCTCTGAATTTTTTTCAGACCTGGAATACTGAAAAGAAAACGAGTTCATATTCACTTTTAAGCAATACGACAGTAATATTAGTACATGTATTTAGTAAAATTCCCCCAAAAATGTAGGATGATTACCTCAATTTTATCACAGTTTTCATGTGTCTTGTCTCACATTGCTGTTGGATGATTTTGTCACTCCTGAGGTTTGATGTTGTTGAAGTTCAACAGACACTGGACAGGAATGACCACAATACATCTAGAAATGCTGATTAAATGAAAATTTGGAATGCTCTCTAATTTTATTCCACGGCTTTATATTTAAACAAGCAGGCCACCTATTATTCATAAGTGGCTTTATCCAATCATTGAATATATTCAGTTATTTGCAAATTACATATGGTGCTTTTTTACTTTTTTTTACCTTTGTTGAACAGCTGCACAATTTAATTATAAACCACAAACCAATTAAAAAAGTAATAGACAAAGTTGTTTATTAGAAACAATATTTTAAACATTAATTGCAGAAACAAAAAACAAAACAGGTCACCTGGCATTTTTTAGTTATTAGCATATCATAAAACGTTTTCAGACCCAAGCCCACAAAGATCCTGCCAATCAGCAGGAGTCGGTGCCTCAGTCTGTGATAAATACCCTGAAATGGTCAAAGGTCAAACCGAGAATGTGTCTTTGAGGTGGGTCCCACTTGCTCGAGGGGGCAGCTGTTACCACATTCAGACCCCCCAGGCAGCCAATCAACACAAGCTCTGTGAAGTCACACGGCCGTTTCGGAGATCTTTGAGTAGCCTGCACTTCTGAGGGCCTGTTCTGACAAGCGCTGTGTGCGCTGAAAGCTGTGGCCTCTCATTTGAGGACAGGGTCGTGATAAGAGTCGCTCCAGACAGTGGCGCTTCTGTTTATTTCCTGTCCTCTCATCAGATTGGCATCAGCGGGACGCTCAGTGCCAGAGGCTGGCGCAGAGGAAATTAGATAACACGAGGGCCGTTTTTGCCACCCCTGACTCATCTAATGGCTCTTCTCTTTTGTAGGAACGACAGCGATTGGAGACGATCTTAAACCTCTGTGCGGAGTACAATAAGGGCGACGGGCCACCGGGCGATCTGGGCAGGATGGGCGTCTCCGGGCTCGGCTCCAGGGAGGGGCTTAACGTCAGACGTCCTTCTGTGGAAAGCGTGAGCAGCGTTTCCTCAAGAGTGGCGCAGAGATACCTGAAGGAAGACTGCAACAGCAGTGAGGGCTCACAGTTCAACGGACGAAACCCGACAGGTCTGCTGAACGGACAGAATGGACAGGTCAGACATGTTTCCTAAATGAAGTAGTCTGTGGGTTGCCTTAAGAACATATACGTATATACTGTGTATGATGTGTGTTCAGGCAGAGGACTCAGGATCAGCCAGTATCGGCCGTCTGGAACTGGGGTACCTGGAGGAGGAGCGGGTTCGAGTGCTGGCAAAGGTAGATGAGCTGAAAGCTCGAATCACAGAACTGGAGCAGCAACTTCAGGAGTCCAAACAGGAGGTGAGCCGCTCTCTGGGTATAAATTAAGATGCTTATTGAATCCAATTTTAGAGTTTGATTCACTAAATGAATTATGCAGAAAATGTAATGGAGCAAACACGCTCAAATAATCTGGGCCGAGTGCAGTTTGCACAGCAGTTTCTTACCTGATTTGCATAGAAAGGAAGCGTGTTTGTGCTGGTAAGATTGACAGCGACTTATCTAAAATTTATATGACAGTTTATATTTTTTTATTAAAAATGTCCATGTTGTTCATCTTTCTCTAGCTTCAAACATGGCTATGTAGACTGCACTTATAGTTAGCTAATTGAAAAATTGTTTAGATAAAAGCGTCTCCTAAATTAATACACTTGATAGCGACTGTATCATAAATAAACACGGTACATGGCTTTTTTAGTGCATTTAGATCATGGCAAAACAGGATTTCTGCAGGTTTTTGCGCTGAAATAATGAAAAGTGGCACAACTGTGGCAAACTGAATTTGCAAACAAACACGTACTTACACAATGTGCTGTGATGTTGTATCTGTAGGGCCACTTAAATACACTAAAGGATACACAGGAAGTGCTTTCCTAATTACAGTGGATAAGGAACAGGAAGTGATGCGTATATGAACAGAAAATGTGTGTTTGCGTGGTCTGTGTGAGAATTGCTCTATCTGGTGTGTTGATCCGGACAGGCGGAGATGGAGAGAGCTCTTCTGCAGGGAGAGAGACAGGCTGAGTTGGAGCAGATCGAGGCCGAGACGGAGATTATCAACCAGCTGCAACGCAAACTCAGTGAAGTGGAGAGCACCTTCCAGAGAGAGAAAGACAAGGTAGATGCATACACTTTTGCTTATTTATTTATAGAAGTATAGTGCCTTTCAGGGTTATTTAAATCTTTTTACTTGAACAATTATTTTTCAATGCTGTACAACAAGAATAGTGGTTGACTGATATATATAATATGATGTTGTACAATTTAATGTTAGCAAATGAGATGTGCAAGGCTGATAATCTCAAAATGGCCAAACACCTGTCACCCTCCTTTCAAGATATTGTTATTATAATTGGTTATAAATCCTTGTATATTAAAGAAACAGTTTACCCAAAAAGGAAAATTCTGTCATCATTTATTCACCCTCAAGTTGTTCCAAATCTGTATAAATGTCTTTGTTCTGATGAACACAAAGAAAGATATTTGGAAGAATGCTTGTAACCAAACAGTTCTTGGCCACCATTGACTACCATAGTAGGATTTTTTAAAATAAATTTCTTTGTTCTGTTGAACACAAAAGTAATAAATAATTTCCCCATATTCACAAGCGTAATGTTTTCATAAATGCCAATTGGAGCTTCCAATCCCCACCCGGACTGTTTTGTGTTTTATATTGTTGAGCCTCTCTGGACTAAACAGCATTTTCTGGTCTCTGACATTCCTTAAAGGCAAACCATTCTGCAGGATGGCCATTCAAGGCCCATTCTGGTCTCTGTTGCCATCATCAGGTAAACAATACCAAAGAGCGACAACGCTCATCCAAACTAGCTTACAAATCGCTTCCCATCACATCCGGTCATTCCACGTTCTACAATAGAGGATCTGAAGATGATAGTCAAATTAAAACAACACGGACTGCTTTTGGTTGGGTAGAAAATCAGAAGTGAGAGGTGTTTTTTCATTATCCTCCTGGTGTGATGGTTCTCCTCAGGTCCTCTACAGAGCTTGGCGACACTAACAAGCCTTCATTAACCTCTAATGTCATCACTGCTTCTCTCTGCACTCACAGACTTCTCTTACTTTCTCTCTCGGGTTCAAAACTGTTTAGCTCCGCACAATCTCAGGCTGTGGGATTATTTCATTGGCTTTGAGGGACAATAGCTCCAGTGGTGCGAGACTCAGTCACTTTTGAGTTGGCTTTCTTTTATGGTGCTTTTCCACTGCATAGTAATGCACGGGCGCGGTACAGCTCACTTTTAGGGGGTTTTCCACTGGGTACAGTACTTAGTACCTGATACTCTTTTTAGTACCACCTCGGTTGAGGTTCCAAGCGTACTGTACCGATACCAAAATGTGACGTGTTTACACACAGATTGGGCAGAGAGAGTCATTACCAGCGTCATTGGATTTGCAACACATGAATACGCATTTTAATACGTAATATTAGCATTTTGGTATATGCTTCGTGACAGTAATATAGAGATTGAGACCCTTAACGCAATGCTAAATGCTACATTAGCTTACCCTCATGCGCCGTTGAGCAAACCAAATGATCGTTGTCTGGTCTTTGCTGTTAGATTTCCCAAACTCACTGGTATTTTTAGCAGTATTTTGTTTTGATCCCCACCCACTTTGAAGCGGTACTAAACTGCTCTGGAAATGCAAACTGAGGCGAAGTGAGCTGTGCCGAGCCGAGTCGTACTAAACCTGACGGTACCATGCAGTGGAAAAGCGCCATTAGAAAGACTTTTCCTGCACGCTGTTTTGGAATTCCAGTCCATTTCTGTCACCAGGTTCTGGGTTTCTCTGTTTATTTCAGTCTCTGTTTACTTTGTCTTTAGAGATTAGCTCATTGAGACATTTAAAGGGACAGTTCACCCCAAAATAAACTTTCTGTCATTATTTACTCATCCTCGTGTCTTCAAATACTATACGATAGGTATGTGTGTGCAACAGACCAAAGATGAAGATAAGTAGTAAAAACGACTTTTGGTCTGCTTCTCACACAAAATTGTGACTTGGAATATAGTGCATGGATCGTGTGAACCACATTTTTGGTGCTTTGCTTTCTCTTTGGAGCTAGAAAGCGCCAGGTCCCATTCAGTGTAATTTTATGGACACAAAATGTTACCCTGGATCACAAAATAGGTAGCATGGGTATATTTATAGCAAGAGCCAACAATACATTGTATGGGTCAAAATCATTATTAAGTAAAGATCATGTTCAATTAAGATATTTTGTAAATGTCCTACTGTAAATATATCAAAACTTTATTTTTGTGAGTGGATGCAGCAAAATCGCTAAAAAAGTTGCGGGAAACACGCCTGCAAACTTCACTCGCTGCTGTCCGCTCTTTGGGAATAACCCACTCAAGTTTGGTATCTATGTAAAGCTTAGAATTTTCTACAACATCATTACAGCGGTACGCCAAAAGAGAGCATTAAAACAAACCTGTTTTTCTTAGCAACGACCTGCAACTTAAAATGTGATTTTCTCAATATTTTGATTTTTTTGCACTCTCAGATTCCAGATTTTCAAATAGTTGTATCTCAGCCAAATATTGCCCTATCCTAACAAACCAAACATCAATGGAAAGCGTATTCATTTAACTTTCAGATGGTAAATCTCAATTTGGTTTTGTGGTCCAGGGTCACAATTATGTTTTTGTGCTACATGGAGAAAGCAAAGCAGTTTGCGATGGCATGAGGATGTGGATGTTTTGAAACAATTGTACATTTTTGCCCTAAGATCTGATAATCGTGTAAAGAAACTTCTTAAACCAGTGTAAAAGGTTTGTGACTTTGGACAGGATCTTGCTTGCTTGAACCCATTTCCATTTCAGGGATGGTGGTACAAATTACTTCTGTAATTTGTACTAGATTGATCTCAACTGCAAATGCATGTAGTGTTTACGCAAACATTGTCTGCCCCGAACATGTCTTTATACATTTTTGATACAGCTTTCAGAATCCAGTCCCTTTTTTGTTTAAAAGCACAACTTTTACATAGAAGTGCAATGAATGTGCTCACATTGACTTCTGATGAACATAATGCATGAATGAAATGTAGTTTCGTGTGCATTAAGTTGTCTTGGAAACATCTGGAGACTGCGTTCAATATAAAGCCACTGCAAAAAAAAAGAAAGAAGAATATCCAGCTTCAAACCAGGCAACTATGCCAAAACAAACGAGTTCCTGCCGTTTTATGTGGCATAATCTCATTTTAATAAGCACATACCAGCAGAAAATCATACCGCTGAAGCCTTAGACCAAGAAATGCCTGAGAACAGAAGTCTGTTTGGCCCTGTTACACAGTCCGATTTGATATAGTTTACAGTGTTTTATAAACGGGGTTCCCACGGTCATGCAAAACCTGAAACATGGTTGTGATAGCGATTGCTTTTTTGCAAGTAGTGTCTTTAAAGATTCTTTTATTCAGTGAACTAACTGTACTGGAAAATCATGGAAAACGAAATGAAGGTGTGGGGAGCCTGTGCAAGGCCTAAGGATCATCCTTTCTGGCGCCATCCACTCTGTTGTGACCTCTAACCTCGGACGCGTCTGCATGGCGTGGTTTTGAGCTGTGTGTTCTCTTTCTCTCCTCTCCCCGGACGGTGTGTTTTGTTTCTAGGAGAGGGCTAATGTTGACGCGGAGCGGGAAGCCCTGGAGAGGCTTCAGGATGGGTACAATGAGTTGACCAGCCAGCTGCATAACTGCCCCGAATCTCTGAGGGAACAGTTACAGGAACAACTCAAGAGGGTCAGTGACCACCAGGAACATCAGCACATGATCTGTTCCCACCCACAGCCGTGTTCTGCTGCAGACACACATTCCCCACTAAGCTCTTTTGGGTTCTCTTATGCAAGTCATGGTGATCCCAGCAGAAACGGCAGCATTTTAGTTCGTTTTTAGATATCATTTCAGGAATGAATTAAACAGGTTTATTTAAAACAAACATGTATCTTGCCTCTCATTGCAGTTCATTCTGAGATTGTGTTGTGCACATAGTGTTGATCTCAGTACACTTTAAAACAAAGAAAGGTGTTTATTGTGAAACAAAAGTGTTCTCTGTGAAGGTCTCCAGAAGTTCAACATATGTCTCTATTATATACCACATATTTTCTGCTGGGATCAGTGTCTCTTGTTCTTCATCCCTTGTCTAAGTTTAGTCCACAGATGAACGTTTCTTTGGGGCTAAATGGTGGTCTGTGTTGAATTTGCATGTTTGTTCGTTTTTTTTTACATGGATTTGAATATTTTGGATTATTGTTGAAGTCTGTGGTGTGCTTATGTCTGATGCCAAAGTGACACTAACATTTAACATGAACTAATCTATTAATGCAAACACTAACATAGTGTCAGTCAATCTGGTGTTGTGTCCATATCCATCACTTCTCTCTAAATACGCAGATGTCAGATTTCTTTTTTCTTTTGTATATATTATGTGGTTCATGTGAAAAAGATGCAATACAATAGCAATAAGGAGCAGCTGTTATTGCAGCTGTGTTGCAAAATAGGCTACCAAGTTTGTTTATAAAGTTAGACAAAAGTATCATATATATTTGTTTGTGTGCTTTGATACGCATAGATGAAGCAATGTAAACAGACACTGCTCTGGAAACATTTTTTGATGACTTAGCCCTGTTTACAGTCAGAAACATCCCCAGGGAAGTGATGTCGCATGTGCTCTGAACCTTCAAGCTCCTCAGTGTCGCAACACTTGAGTTGACTGAAAGTTAAGCTAGGGTCTTTGAGATCTACGCAGAAGCCCATGACAAGACATCCCTGCATTCTAAACAGATTTAGCTTTTTCTGAAAAGAGATGTCATTTTTTCTGTTTTACTATCGAAACGGTTTTATTTATTTCTTGTGTATCTCAGATCACCATGTATAAATATACAGCTTAAATATAAGAGACCATTTCAAAATTATTTTGTTCGCGTTTGGTGTGAACCCAGCATGAAAAGTTGAAATATTTCCATGTCGATGCAGCTCCCTATTTGTGCGCGCCTGCCGCGTATCTACATTTAATGCTGGGTTTACACCAAACACGAACAATCGCGTTCCACGCTCTCTATTACTTGCGGGAAAAGTTCGTTATTTGCGTGAGTGACGCGAAAAACATCACGCGACAAGGAGTGTCTTCACGCGTCCGGACCCTTCAAACAGTAGGTGTCAATGAGCTTTTTAGAGTTGAAATTGTTCAACTTGTCCGTCGCCCGATTCGCGTCATTCGCATCGCCTGCCACGAGTTCGCGTCTATTCGCGTCTTTGCATTGACTTTGTATGTAATTGACTCGCGCAAATCGCTTAATTCGCATTTGGTGTGAACCCAGTATAAAGCTGTTGTTAGGATCAGCTGCTCCGTGCTATCGCTGATAGGATAAAGTGGCTTCTTTTTGACCTTGTGCTTGGTGTTTGTGTAGGAAGCGGAGACTTTTGAAGTTGCGACCAAGCAGTTCGAGGACCTGGAGTTTCAGCAGTTAGAGAAGGAGAGCAGTCTGGAGGAGGAACGCGAGACCATCAGTCAACAGTTGCTTCAGGACAGAGCTCAGTACCACAGCAGCATCACCAAACGAAAGGTGATTAAACACGTGCGATCTACAGCATGCGATATAAACCACTGGGAAGTTAATGTGAAATCAATATTTGACTTTCATTTTCCAGTGCACGATTCCTTGTTTCATTTTTCAGACAGTATTTGTCATCCAATTTTTCAAACTGTTGTTTCCAGGAGAAAGTTGCTGCTTTGGAAGCCCAAGCCAGTCAGTTGGGCATGCAAGCGGCTCAGGAGTGTGAGAGACTGGCCAAAGACAGAAGCATCACCTTGCAGCAGCTTCAGAAGGTACATCTTCTACTACTCATAACACTTCTCATTTAATAACAACTCTGGTTCCCTCTTCATACGCATATATCATTAGCTAGATCTTTGTTAAAGCTTTTCTCCATCTGACTTGTCCTGTGTTTCAGGAAAAGGAGAGGCTTGCCAATCTGGAGAGAAGATACCAGAGTTTAACAGGAGGGAAGACTTTCCCCAAGAGCACCAGCTCTTTAAAGGAGGTGAGCAGAATCAGAATCATCTTCTGTAAACAGTGGTCACAAGCATATCTTGTGTTTTATGCGCTGGTTCGCTGGTGTTAGCCAGATGTTTCTGGTTGCTTATCATGTACCATCCCATAATAACTGGGTTTGCCAAACAGGAAATGAAATCTTTTAGACTCAGGATATTGTTTGACTTATAAACTCCACCCAGGATGTGCTTCACATCAGTGAGACTGACCTATTAGATGATGACCATTCCCACTCCTCCCCTTATCACACTTCCTCATTCTACTCATATCCCATCATGCCTCAGGAGGTAACCCAACTAACTGTTGATGCATGCAGCCTGCAGCATCTGAAAGTGCTTATGAAGACTAGCCTTAAGCCTTCTCATTGAACATCCCCATACAAAACAAATTTTGGGTTGTATTATTCACTTTTTGGATTTTCAAAAATTTGGAGGTTTTGCCTCCTGCAAGTCACACTTTCGTTCATCAAATATGTGCTCGACATCATTTCTATGGTGTGTACCATCTATTTGTAACCTAATTTCTGCCAGTAAATAAATAAATAACGCACACATGCAGTTACATTCAGCATATCTGTCCCTATCTGCATGCTAGTAAACTGACAGCTGAACTTTTGTCCTGCGTGAATGGTCGACTTAGGAATACTTGAAGCTGTCGGATGTTTATAAGATGTACGGGAGTGATTTCCATGACACCCAGCTCACCACCGTTTCCTCGCACGGCCTCTCGCTTGCCCTTGACCCGGCTGTATCCCCCCGTGAGGTATCATAGCTGCTCTCCTCTCTTGCTTTTCTTTCTCCTTTCATGCACTTTGTCATTCCATAAACGCTGCCTGCTTTTGTGTTGTAGATGCATCTATAGATTTTTATGCCGTTTATCTTATGCATTAGAGTTATGGTTATTATAGTTGTACCAGATCAATCTATAATATAGTAAGAGCAGATGTTCATGTTAAGTGATTTGTTAATTCTGTCAGTTTTACATGGCCGGCTACAATTTTGTTACTTTGCAGTGCGGCTATGCAAAACAAAGCTTTAAAATGCATTATTACCCCGAAAATCTGTTCAGTTTTTTGTTTTATATTTAAATATGTAACCCCTCATTCCAATGGATTTTGATTGGCTGTCACTGTTTTATCATTTATCAGCAGAAAATTTTGTTCTGAACGTTATTCCAATGTTTTGGTGTGGACTTCACTATTCTCCTGAATTCAGAGCGATTTTAAAGCGATTTTTATAGCTTTATAGTTATAATTCTTGATGTAAACAGCCCTTTATTCAAAATTTCTTAGAGGTTGAGACAATTGCAGTTTAATAGTGTGTTAGCTAACAATGTAATGTTGTTACTAAATTGAACACTTTACCAAGCTAACTTGCTTCATAGATGCTAAACTCTCAGTAACTGTTTGTCTTCTCTTTCCTGCTCTGCTACTCCGTATTTCTCTCCTGCGCGTGTCTGCTTCCGGCTGTAAGGAGTATGTGACCGTGGGTCAGTTAAACCAGATGTATGGGATGCCGAAGGTGGAGTCTTCTCCCACCTCTCCTCCTCAATTACTTCAGTCTTCTCTCACAGACTCCGCCTTCTCCAGCCTCCCCTCCCCTCACGGCTCCTCCCTCTCGCTCTCCTTTGAGGTGTGTCTCTTTAATTCCTCTGTGTTCTCTTCCGCATTTTGTTCCTCCTTAGTGTCAGGTCTTCACCTTTTTAGAGGATTTTAAACAGAAATTTTACATAGAACATTTGAAACGCAGGGAACCTGTGTATGTTCTTGGGGTTTCAAAGAGATCCCACTCCCATTTTTTGGTTGTAGACCCAAAGCTATTTGCCATTCTGTCATTAAACAAATCTGCTCATTAACACACTTCTCTTGTCTCTCTAATGCTCCTTCGTTCTGTCATTCCACCGTTCCACCTCTATCTTCTCTCTGTGCTTGTGCTGTGTGTGTTAAGCGTCAGTCGGAGTGGGGCAGGCCTGACGTGCCCGCTCTAGATTTAGAGCTCTGGTACCAGGAGGTGATGGCAGCTGGAGATCTGAACCAGCTCTGCCCTCCTCCCCTCCCGGCTAAAGCTTTCTCAACACGCAAGCCCGTGCAGGTAACAGCCAGAAGCTCAGCTCTCCTTCAACCTCTTCTGCTCTTTCATATTTTCACTCACCATCCTTACAGATATCTTTTATCTTGAAGCATTTAAGAGTTTGGTTTTGTGGGTGTTGGTTTGATTTTGTATGTTTTGAAGGTTTTGGGTTTGTCGTCTTTTGTCACTGAGCTTTTTTCCCATCTGTAGCAGAAAAAAGAATTCTCATGTTATTTAGTTATTTACTGTACTACTGTTAGGGCTGTCACAATATCACATTTTCACTACAAGAACATATTGGCCAACAGAATTCAGGACTATGACATTATTGTGATATCTAGTGATAAGTAGTGATACGTGCTCTAAGTCAAATTCATCTTTCATTTGGCTTAGTTTGTGTTTGCTCTTTTTTGACCAATGACAATTTTTCTTGAAAAATACGAGTTTTTAGCCATTGTAGCTCTGAAGGAAAGATGTTAATTAGGTGTACAACCATCACCTTCTATGCTGGAGTGTCAACAAGAAACTGATGCTAAAGTATTTACAATAATATCATTTGTGTAGTATTAACACAATCAATAACCATGGTTGTTAATGTCATAGTTGTTGTCAATACTAATATATTGCGACAACCCTAACTACAATCTTACTGCTGTTTTAAACCTGAATCACTTCATTTATTTTGCTGACTAAATGAAAGCTTTACCAAAAACTCTTTTTTCTGTATAGACTGGTTTATCGGATGCACACGCCGGGCCCTAATAATATAATATATTTATTTTTCCGATTGATTTATATTAATTTAAATTTATATTCATATTTTATTGTATAATAACTGTATTAAATAAACAATTTGTTGAATTTTATTGTATATTCATTTCACAATTTGTTGAATGGTTTGTGTAACTTTGTCGCATCTTAGATTAGCCAAGTAACGGTTCTTCTACTGGTAACCCAAAATAATACTGGCTAGACACACTTTTAACTTGCTAGCTAATGTCATGTACTTATGTATTTGACTTTTTTTGAGAAATAATCTACAGGGACTCTATTCTTTGCGGATGTGTCCCGGAAGTTTAGTTTGGGCCACAAGAGCGTGCATGCGCAGTAACGTTTGGTTATGCTGTTGCTTTGGAACCGTATACAATGAAAGACAATGGTGACTCGTGCTGTCTAGCTTCAAAAAGGACCATAAAGCATTATATAAGTAGTGTGCACTATTCCAAGTTCTCTTAAGACATATTAGCGTTGTGCTAGGACAAGACTGAAACATAAGTTTTTATTCAATGCAAACCTTACTGGACAGTCATAATCACCATTTAGTTTCATTGTAAAAAAGGAGCAGGACATTCTGCTATGACTTCTGTTGTACTCAAAGGATGAAAGAAAGTCCTACAGGTTTTAAAAGACGAGAGCAACGAAATGATGATAAAAATGTGTTATTGGTTGAACTATTACTTTAAACATATTTTACTAGCCACTTACTGTATGTACGAAGGGAGAAAGGTTACTTATTATTTAATATACGTTGTGTTCAATTCAATAACACGACTAAATACAAAGGTAGTCTTAATGTCAAAGTACAACCTTTTTTATACTGTACAAAGAGTCCTCCAAAGCTATGGTACAGGACTTTACTCTCACAAATAAATGTGCTGTTTATCAGAATGTGTTGTTTATCAGAAATTAAAATTCAATCATCATTTATTCGCTCAAATGTCATTTCAAACTTGTAAAATACAGAACATTCTGTAGAATTCCTTGTTTAATGTGTCAATGTCCTGCAGGTTTATCGCTCACGATTGGACAGCGACTCCAGCCAATCGTCTCTGAGACCTAAAGTCAGCGCCGGTCTGTCCCCCACATACACTACAGCTACACTCGGACGCAACACCCCTGCCAGGGTAAATACAGCATTCAGTCTCTGTTACACCCCTGCCAGGGTAAACGGTGCATTCAGTCCCTGGTTATCAGAATCTCCAGCATCATTTAATGTGGTAATTTAGTCCCCTCCTTGTTAAATATGCTGGTGGAAATAATTGCTTGTGTTGTTTACTCAGAGCGCTTTGATGGTAGCCAACAGCACCGGGAGTCTCCCACGCAACCTGGCAGCCACGCTGCAGGACATCGAGACCAAGAGGCAGCTGGCCCTTCAGCAGAAAGGTAACGTGAAACGGCGGCTTGATGGTCACAAACTGAGCCAGATAACGCCATCAAACTTAGAGGAGTACTTTATCCGAAAACAATATTTCTGACGATTTACTCACCTTTTTGTTTTCATCAGGCCAGCAAGTTATCGAGGAGCAGAGGCGGCGTTTGGCCCAGCTGAAGCAGAAGGCTGCAGTGGAGGCTCAGTGCCAGTGGGAGGCGCTCCATGGCTCTCAAATGCAGCTCAACAACCCCTTTACCTCCAGCCCCTCGCCGGTCGTACATCACTCCATCCTGCACCACACTTCGCCCTCTGCTGGCGAACAACCCTACGACACCCTCAGTCTGGAGAGCTCAGACAGCATGGACACCAGCATCTCCACGGGAAACAACTCCGCCTGTTCCCCCGACAACATGTCCAGGTTAGACATTCCCAAATGGTTTTGGGAACGCTTAGGCGATGGCCGTGTGACAGGAATTCTGTGGCTTTTCTCCGCATGCCTGTTTCAAGCTAAATGATCAACCATCTGCGTTTTCACACTCGCGGTGGGTTTCAACCCCCCCGCTGCCGCACTCGCTTCCTTTGAAAACGTGGAAACAAATGAAACGACACGCAGGCTTGAGGCTACGCTTTATGTTGATGCTGGTTGCGTGAAAGCGGTGTTTAAAAGAAACGTAAGAGCACAAATAAGGCAAATTAGGCTTGCTAAAATGTCAGCATCTGAAAAGGCGTCTTTGATAAACACACGCTTGAGGTTTGACTGGTTGCGTATCCACCCTTCCTCTCACTCCTACGGTTCTTTATTTATATTTGTGCACTTCACGTTCACAATACATAACTCTTTGTAATAGTTGATTTTCCTTGGCCAAACTGCAGCCTTCAGTGGTCAAATATTTTTCATAGGGTTGTCAAACGATTAATCGTGATTAATCGCATCCAGAATAAAAGTCTGTGTTTACATAATACATGTATATTATGCATATTCATTTTGTATTTATAAACACAAACACATACATGGATACATATTTAGGAAATATTTACACACATTTATATTTACCGATCATTTAAATTGTATATAAATGTTTATTAATTTAATTTGATATTTTTCTTAAACATATGCATGGATGTGTATGTTTTTATAAATACAAAACACAGCACACAGACATCAATTATGTAAACCCAAACATTTATTTTTGTTGACATTTTTAAATAATAACATTATTTTATAGCAATGGTGTATAACTAACACTCATCCAGGAAGCCAATGTTTTATACATAACCACGGTTCAACCTTTCCGTGGTGTCTAGAAATAACTTAATAATAATTTAATCTTAAATCAATATTTTATGTCAGATTATTTATTTAGTAAATAGATTATTTATGTATTAAGCAGAATAATGTACAGTAGGCTGGTCATGATCACGAAATCAACCGCCTCAGGTGAAAAGGACCACGGCGGCAAGTTTACCTAATCCACATCCATCATTTCATCAGAATCCAGCCTCAGCTCAGACTACATTCGAAAAATCTGTCATTATTCACACTCATGTCTTTACAGTCATATTTGTTGTTAATTTTTCTGAGAAACACAAAATAACAATTTAAAAAACAACATACGTTTCATTTGGATTTCAAATTTCAAAGTAACATGTCTGTCAATAAAAAATGACCCCTTTTAATATCCATTTGATTCAGGTCACAAATTGAACTACTCCTCAATAATTTGCTCCATATTATTAGTGCCATTAGTCTGTCTTGCAAAAAAAGATTTGTAATGTAGCAAGAAAGTCATATGAAGCCTTTTTTTGTCATTTTCATGATGCACACGATCACTACAAACTCTCACTGTAAGGAAAGAGCTGCTTAAAGATTTCATTTTTAATTCTCTTGTTGTGTTTAGTAAAAACTGTGCGCATCTGAAACCACATAAAAATAAATGATAGCCATGATTTTGGGGTGCACTGTTGCTTCAATATGGCTTTAATTACAAGCAGATGCCCAAGCCGGAAATTAATGAGATGCGAACGCCGGCACCTGACAATAACATGAGGTCTCAAATTACAAATTTAATCTTATCATGGAAGCCTTGTGTTATAATGTTGTACACAAAAGCGTGAAATGTACAGTGAAGTACACTGCTTGAGTACTGTAGCTTGACCTGGGCGCAGCGGCAGCGTTGTAAACAGCCTTCAGCTGTTTCTCTCTCAGGAGAGAGTTTGTTTACTTGAACAGTTTGTTTTCTCTCCTGTTACAGTTCAAACTACAGCTAATCCACGACTCGTCTCTGGATCCATCCATAATGCATTTTCCTTTTACTATGTAGTCCACATGTGCCTCATTTGCATGTTTTATTGCAAAAATTTCACGCTCGTATTTGGAGCCCAGCTGTATTTTAACATGACGAAATATTTCGTAATCCGCCAGTCTCTGATCTCTGAAACGTCATTCATCCCATGACTGAGTCACTAACCGCGCGCAAACCACTTTAACCAGGCGCTAATCGCGCTTCACTGTATTTAAATTAAATCTTTAGCTGTATTTTTAGCCACTTCTCTATGTAAATTGGGCGCTCAGCCCTATTTGCCTGCCGACTTTAACGGTACAGTATTGCTGTGTGTGGAAAGTAAATTTTATTTAAAGGAGATGTTTGAGTACATTTTCTATTGAACATGGCAGCAGATATCCATTTAATATTTCCAGACCTGTGGTGCAGTCGAGTGCACTTTAAAAAACCTGTTCTAGTTTGGTGGAGAAAAGCGTCCCAGTCCCAGTCCCAGTAAATTATTCCAGATCTTAGTCTCCTTCAGAATTCAGATCCGGCCTACAGATTGGAGGATGACACCATGCATCTGTGACAGACGCTTTTATTCATAGCAACCTACAGTGCATTCAGTCTCTACAAATTGTATCAATTTTTGTGGGGAATCGAACCCATAACCAATTTTTTGTTTAAATGAATCGTTACCTGATTTGCATAATTTCTTTACTGAATCGAAAGCTTAAAATGCGCGCATGCACCACATTTTGTTAATAGAGATTTCAATCTATTTCACAGTGCCAGCGGTATGGACGCATTGAAGATTGAGGAGATGGAGAAAATGCTGAAAGAGGCACAACTGGAGAAAGCTCGACTCATGGAGTCCAGAGTGAGTCAGACATCATAACAATACGAGTATAGAATCAATACAGAATGTAGATGAATAATGCCTTTATGTCTTGAACCACACCTTGTCTAATAACCACACCTCTCTTGTCTCACAGGAGCGTGAGACTCAGACACGTAAGGTGATGCTGGACGAGGAGAGGAGAAGGAGAGAGGAGGCGGAGAAGAGACTGGAGGAGGAGACGGTACACAGGCAGCAGCTGATAGAGAAGGAGGTGAAGATGAGGGCCAAAAACTTCTCTCAGGTGAGGAGTCAGGTCTCTCGACTGAAACTTCATGGTCTTTCTACTGCTCAGGTGTTTTGGATTTACATCACTGTGTTATTGCGTTAACCATGAGATCAACATTAGCGTACAAGAGTTCCTGTGGTGCATATCTGAATTAAACTTTATTTACACATATTTTTATGCATCTAACACTAAAAGTGATACCTGTTCATTTAATAATGTCACAAAAGTGCTGTTGTATTGAATATCAGCGCAGTTTTGTGATGCAGTTGTTCAGCAGAACATTTATGCAACAGATATTTTAAGAAGTTAAGAATTATTATTAGTAAATTAATATTAAAAAGTTAATATCGACTGACAGTTCAAATGTGACATGGGCAGTTGTTTTGTGTATTTTTCTTCTATTTATGTCAAATCATTTAAAATAGTAACTACAGTGACTAATCCCACAATGTGAAATATATTTCATATACTGCTTTCAATGTTATACAACAGGTTACAAGAAAGAGGAAATTTTATTGTAGTTTTAATATTTTGAGCTATATTTTCAGTTGTCATGTTTATTTTATTACTTATTTGTTCATTTTTTATGTTGCTGTATAAGTTTAATTTAGTTTTATTTCAGTTTTATTTATTTATTTTTCTTTTCTTTTGTTTTTCTTTTTATTAGTTCAACGTTTATTGCTGAGGTAACAATCATCATTTTTGTTTAGTTGTTTAGTTTTTCCTAGTAATATTTAGTCCGCTATTTTATTTGATTACAATTAACAGAAATGTTTGAATTGTTTTCACTTTAGTTTTAGTCAACTATAATGCTACCATACTGTACTGAATGTTTACTTGGGTAAACAAAAATGCTTCATGTTTAGATAAAGTCAATGTTTTATCGTTTCTGTTTAATTAAAAACATTAATTCTATATTTTTAACTCTATTATAACAGTACTTTGAGGGTCAAGAATCAGCTCTAAATAGCTATTAAGGAAAACAACTGCACATTTTTGTCACTTTCTGTAGCATTTTGTGCAGAGCAACAACAAGCGTGATACAAACATTCCAGCAATGTTTGTCAGTGCTCCTACAACATTAATGGCTTGTCCCATTAAATTAGAGAACGGGAACTGACATGTGTACCGTAGTAAAAGATACAGTGTTTTCCACGTAAACATAACTCTAGCTAAATCACACGGGACTTCATCAGCACATCTTTCTGTTTTCCAGGCGCGCCCCATGACACGATACCTGCCTATACGTAAAGAGGAGTTTGATCTCCGATCCCACATCGAGTCCTCAGGTCACAACGTGGACACGTGCTACCACGTGATTCTCACCGAGAAGATGTGCAAGGGCTATCTTGTCAAGATGGGAGGAAAGATCAAGTCCTGGAGGAAGCGCTGGTTCGTCTTTGATCGCCTCAAAAGGACTTTCTCCTACTACGCCGGTACGTGCGTCTTCTCCTTACTGTGCACTATGCAAATGTAGCCTGGCAAACGCGACGTTACGCTTTCGTCCCCCTGAGGCCGGGGAAAGAAATGAGGGTAGAACAAAGAATGAATTGTGGGTAAATCCAGCAGTGGGGGGATATGGATAATTAGTAATTCTTAAGCTCGCAGCGGCTCCTGTGATTTCCGATAGCCTAGGGTGAGCCGGGGGCATACAAATAACCAGAAGCCCGTCCGCGTGCTATCTGATGGTGATGAAATCTTCTGCAATGCTGAGGAAATCGTGCTCATCACCCGGCCGCGATGCTCGGCAAAGCGTGCGCTCGCTCGCTTTTTATTTCTGCATGGAAAGTGAAGGGGTTGCACCACAGTAACAAGGTCACACCGGTGCTTACCATATCATTATTCTCGAGGGGAGTCGTTTGTTTTCTCAGCCGTCACATTACCCTGCGTCAGCTCTGTTACTTCTGTCATGTTCACAGATAAACACGAGAGCAAATTGAAGGGCGTCATCTACTTCCAGGCCATCGAAGAGGTTTACTATGATCATCTCCGTAGTGCCACAAAGGTATGACCCCGTATTAAATGAAAAGCCCTTGCGCACAGGAAGAAGCTGAGTTTTTCTGTTCTGTACTCCCACTTCAATGTTTCATTTGATCTTTTGTGGTTGCATATTTCTTTGTTTTTCTTTCTCTCATATGCTGTAACTCTGCTGTCAATTTTCCCCACCCCACTGTTTCTCATTCTTTGACACAGAAAGGATTTTTCAATCTGAATTTGACAAACGTATGTATCGCTTCGGCACATCACCCTGCATGTGCTTTGCTTTGATGGATGCTCTGCAAAAATAATCTCTCATTATTTGTTTTGTTTTCCAGTCTTTAAACGGTGTTTAAACTTCCTATAAGCAAGAGATTTGTAGTAGATAATAAGGCAGATGATTTTTAATATTAAATAAATGTAATTAAACAAGTCTCAGTAAATAAGATTGAGAGATTTAGCTTTAAACAAACAAAAGAACAAAATGCAGAACAATGAACAAATGCTCATTTAAAAAGGAAAAAACTATTTCCAATTAGGATAAAAAACAAGATGTTATTATGTAATGCAATTTTGTTCATTTATTTTGTTTAAATATTTTGACTGGAAAACACACACACAAATATTAAAGACTGAGAGAGAAGGTTATTTTTTTTGCCGGTAATTTGTGGATTTTTCACACACTTACTCTCATGTTCCCTTGAGACTAATTAGCAAATCTTTTCTTGTGTTGTTTTGAATAACTTGACCATTTGCACTTTTACCGGAGATACTATTGAGGTCTCTTGGTTTTCTTTTGCTTCATTTTGATGACGAGCGTATAATGTAATTTACGACTTGGGCGCATTTCCCTTTAATGTTTCTCCGAGTTACTCCCACCCTTGTGTTTGTGTATGTTTGGGGTGAGTGCTGAGAGTACTTAATTTGTGTATAACTTCATTGCCCCGCAGATGCCACAGCCTGGTATATTAGAGGAACTTGTGTGGCTATAACATGTCATTAGAATCCCTTTGATGTTTGTATAGATTTGTTTCCCTGTTGCATGTCTTAGCCGGAATGCTTTGTTGAAATATTTTTAATAACGAGTGTTTTGCTGAGGGTAATGAATTATCACATTTCACATAACAAGAAGCTTATTAGATGACCTGCACATTGTGTCAAAATTAATTAGTGAATAAATAATAATTGATTATTTGTTATTAATTGAAAATGTAAAAATGTATATTTAGTATTATTTAGATTCCTCCACATTATTTATTTAGCCATTTATGTTATTCCTCATTATTTGTAATCCCTTCTGGCTGTATATATATTTTTTAAATTGACACCACAAATAAACAGCAGGTAGATTTGACACAATAACCAATCCATAGTGTCTGATGCCTCGCTGATGCAATTCTTTCTCTCGGCCTCCAGAGCCCCAACCCCTCCCTGACGTTCTGTGTAAAGACCCACGACAGGCTTTACTACATGGTGGCCCCCTCCGCAGAAGCCATGAGAATATGGATGGACGTGATCGTGACGGGAGCCGAGGGCTACACGCAGTTCATGAACTGAGATGAAGAACCATCGGCGCTCGCTGATGCAGACTTCAAAACTCCAGACTGTTCGGCAGGGAGACTTCAAAGACCCAGACCTGTTATTCTCAACTAGAGGAAAAAACTTTATTTTGTTACTTCCTTTTTTGTTTTCTGAAGATGTGGTATATTCGCACGGCTGCGCAGACGCTCACCCACTGGAGGTTTTCTGCACCTGCCTGGATTCAAAAAGGGAGCCGGAAGATGAAAAGACGGAGTGAGCTGAGCTGAGCCTGCAGGTGGCGGCGCGGTTGCCATCGACGAAAATGCCTTTTTGCCGTCAGAGATATCTTTTGAGTTGCAGTTTTTCTTGTCTGGACTTTTATTTGTAATCCAAATGATTTGTCTTTCCACACACATCATGGGGAAAAATGCCAAATGACATTATGCCATTCTGGAATCGTGTCGAATCGACTGACATGAAATGGCGGACGTGAATTAACTGCCGTAGGTTATGTTTTTAAATGTAGTATTCCATTCATATACAAACACGAGACAAGCTCAAAATATGGTTTTACTGAAACAAAGATTTCATTCACCAAAGCTCACCAACCAGCTCAGGAGTTCATATTTATTGTAGAGATAATCAAACTCCTGTATAATTGTATCTCACTGTGCTTGCGTTCCCAGCGAATTCTTTTAGATATGCCACACATGCACGACTCACAGACACGCAACGTATAGAGTCTATTTGCCAAGTCCTGATAACTTGATCTTGTGATTTTAGTCCTGAGGGAGGCAGCCATCTCTTATCACTGCCAGCCCGCGAGAGCTCTGAATAATCGCCACACAAAAGGAAACAACGTCATAATCATGCAAGTCATGCAGTGCCTTGATATCGACCTGGATTTGTCACTCTTGGAACTGTTACACTAGTGAAAAACGGCGAGACAGTCTTATTCCATGTGAGGTACAATATACAGTATATATATATATAGTGGGGTTTACTGTTTTATAAAATCTTATGACAATTCTGAATATCAGACGTGTACTGTAATTTAAAAAATGACGATTTGGATTATTCACATCTGTGTCTGAGGTGATACTGTTTAATACATAATCTAAGGAGAGATCTTTGAGTATTAACAGTTGTTCTACCTTACCTAAAATGTTTATTTATAGATCATGTTGAAAAGACCAACACGCTTTGCCTTTTCCCAAAACCAAACGTTATGAGACAAATATCCACAAACACATCAACATGAAAAAGTCTTCGTTTTGCGTGTAAAATGTGTATGAAGTCTTTCACACCAATTAGTGAAAACAGTGGTGTTACAATGTTGAACAGAAATACAGCCAGTTTTCATTATTTGAAGTGTTTTGTGTTTGTTTCCCTAAACATGCCATTGAAAAGTCACCACTGTGTTCAGACAAAGCGTGTAGAGCAGAGGTCACAACCGAACGCAGACTTCAGATGTAAAAGGGCAAGTGGCCCTCAGTGCTATAATTAACACTGCAACATAGACGGGGGTCTTGCATCACGACTATTAGCATTGTTGTCCTGACACCAGACGAGAGTGCAGCGCTATAAATTAAATAGCCACTGCGAAAATATAAAAATGTACCCAAAGAAAGTTTGTAGTAGGGTTGTCACGGTACCATGAACATATTTTACAATTCTATACCAGCTAACATTTTTCATGTGGAAACTATTCAAATGTGAGACAAAATTAATTCATACAGCAATGTTAATAAAAGGAAATGTTAGGCTTACTTTAAAGTCCCAGTGAAGCTAAAAATTACAATGCCTATTTTTTCATGAAATATTGCAGCGTCTATTGTAATTAATTTATCAATGTGGGTCATTCTCTTTTAAAAAATCGTGTGCCCTCATAATCTTTAGTTAATCTGAAAATGCACTTCCGTCCTGTAATGACTATCCATCATAGATGACATATGTTAGATGACTTGGGCATCTGTTAACTGCTCCCCTTTAACTGTCAGTCTCCTGCCAGTTACATTCTCCAATCGTAGAGAAAGACGAAAGCCACGCCCACTATTTTTCTCATTCAAAATTCCATTTCACTCGGAAATGCGTCAAAATACGGAATTAAAATCGATCGCAACTTCTGGTTCACGGGGACTTTAACTACTGGTCAGTAGGTTGCGGCAATTTGTCAGTGTCAGTGAATCATTAAACCGATTCGTTCAAAACGACTGATTAATTCAAGAAAGAAGCATGAATGACTCACTGCATCATTATTTCGTCTGAGTCGTTTAAAATAAGGATTCATTTTGGAGAGAAACACTGCACAAAAGCAGATGTGTTTAAATGAACGTATGCGCATATGCAACACTACTTACAGTAACAAAGATAGGCTACTTAAGAGACAATGTACAGGCAGCCGGTTATCGTAGAAACAAGCCCAGACAGTGTGATCAGTGTCTTGTATCACACTGAAGGGGCTTATTTCCAGCCAGGTAACAGCCGGCTGCTTGTACATTATCCCGCTTTTTACACAGCTACTTGTGAATTTGAAATATTTTGTTTGCTCATTTTGCAGACCTTCCATGAGGAAAAGCCGTTTACTTTCGGTTTTAAGGTAATAGAAACGACATTCAAATGTCACGAACAGGCAATTAGGTTTAATCATTTGTAAATATGTCACCAGGGCCGTACGCAGGATTTTGGAAATACCGATGTGCAAAAACTGAATTTGTCACAAACAAACAAATTGACTACATACAGTATGTGCATTTTAAAACGTTTTGGAGTGCAAATTACATAACAATTGCTAAAACCATCTCTGTCTTTTCATCAGAAAAGATGTCCCGTTCTCTTTCATAATGAAAGTAAACACATGGTCAATTGATATTTTTATACAAATACTACCAGATTGAAATACAAGTCTTTCATAAAGGATCATAATGCATTTGGGTTTGAAATTACATAAAGGTAAGAGGTTTCCATTTTTGAGTGAACTGTCCCTTTAACTTTTTTGTGTACAGAAGTTGCATACACTTAGGTTTTTATTAAAAATAGGTCAATTTAAAATAATATAGAGGCTGTGTCCACCGAGGCGTTTACGCCTGCGGCCGGCGTGTTTTTTCAATTGTTTTCAACGGTAACACCGCGCTTTTAAAAAAAGCCATCAGTTGACGTTTTTTTTTCCGCTCAGCGCTGGTGCTATGCGTTTTTCCCACGATCAGCGCCGGCGTTCGACCGGGCGCCCAGAGTTGAAAAATGCTCAATTTTGGGCCGAACGCTGCGCCTGCAGCGGGCGTTTTCGGCCGAGCTCCTGCCGTTTTCAGCCGCGTAAATGCGCCTCGGTGGACACAGCTCCTTAGAAACAGAATTAAATAACGAGAATTTGTTTAAAAGTGATGCATTTGAATTATTTGCAAATCATATAGTTGTTTTAATAGGCTAACCACAACCTATAAACACACCTGAGTAAGGCACGCAGATTAGCATGAACTAGTGGAGGTCTGGTAATGTTTTTGTCGCGTCAAACTGACATTAAACACGTACATGATATGTTTTCGGCGTTTTGTAGTTTGGATTACTGGATATTACAATTGGTCGTTTACTCGGGTTTGTTGTTTAAATGTTGACGCGCGTCAAACGAGAGTGTAAACTCCCGGGCGCTCTGAAAAGAGGAAGAAAGCGACGCAGTCAGCGTTTTGCACGCATTTTTTAGACGCGACGTGAATGGCCGCTAACATTTCTATAAAACATTAAACAGTTAGCTACTTACATCGGGCTCTTTCACAGTAGAAACTGAACTCGAGCTTGACTTCTGTCAATAGCAACTCACGCCTTCTTTCATTTGATTGGACAGTAATCCTCTCCTTTCTTCATTTGATTGGCCATCTCCATCAGATTGACACTTAAGAGCGCTGTTAAACAGCTGAGGTAGATCAGATCTGCGATCAGTTATCTAGGCGTTTTCTAATAAATTGGCATTTTTTTCACGACAAAACTACCGAGGTCTGGACCTCGGGGACCTCAATGGTGGGTACATATGTTATTAAAGACATATTTATATTTAATTTGTCAAAAAAAACTGTCAAAATGATTTGCTGCAACCGGGTTACCCTGTGTTATTAGTTTTGAGGGGTTGTTTTGTTATCTGGGATTATTACACGGCTCATTTGAATGCTTGATTCTGATTGGCCTGTCGCGACATTCCAAGGGTTGCAACCGCTCAAAACTAATAACACCCTGTAACCCGGATGCTGCAAATCATTTTGAGAGGGGCAGTTTAATATTACACAAAATTAATTCTAAATATGTATTTTAATAACATTAAATTTACAAATGATATTAAACCAATTCGCCTGTTCCTGACGTTTGAACGTCGTTTCTTACTTTTCAAACCGAAACTAAACGGCTTTTCCTTGCGGAAGGTCTGCATTGGTAAAAATGAGCTAATAAAATATTTCAAATTCACATTTTATGTCCAGTTTTTTTCTCATGTGGCAAATAGCCGTGTAATAAGCGGTATAATGTACAAGCAGCCAGCTGTTATCGCGAAATAAGCCCCTTCAGTGTGATACAAGACCCCCCCTTCGCGTCGGGTCCTGATCACACTGTCAGGGGGATTTTTTCTACGATAACAACCGGCTGCCTGTACATTATCCCTTACATAACAAACCTGCAAATGTCACGACTGGCCAATCAGAATCAAGCATTCCAACGAGCCGTGTAATAATTCCGTTGAAAAAATAGAGCAGCATTGCGTGCATTTTGAAGCTTTAGCATCACGATGCTACCGTAGCACCGCTACACCATGCAACCCTTGTAGATTAACATTTTGCAACCTTGTTTTGTGAAGTAACCCTAAAAACATTGAAATGTTTAATATCAACAGAACTTTCATGTTTGTAATGAGAAAGTGAACAATTTATGTGTGAAAATGCTTTATTGTGAGTCTGGAGCGCCACATATAAAATGATATGATACATGATACTGTATTTAATATGCAAATGATGGCATTTCAAAGCTGAACCAAAGCCATCAAAGTGCTTCACAAATGATTGTTTTTTTTTTGAGAAGTGAAAAAGTTAGGCTAGTGTTTGAGCAATATGCAGGCAATACATATTTAACTGTTCGGAATATACTGCACTTAAGGCTCACTGCAGAGCGTTGCATGCTGATGCAATTTTTTGGGATGGTTTCCTGAAATTATTTGGTAATTCTTGGAACGCTGTGAAACTGACACCTATTCAGTGGGCAGCAGTAGGTGCATATTCTCAATTAGCGTTCGAACATTGTATTACTGAAGTCAACGGGCATTTTAAAAGTTAAATTCTGCTGCTAAGAAGGGAGTATCAAACGTCTAAACGCTGTTTGGCTTTATGCCGATATTGTCTGTGCTACTTTCAAAGACCCAAGGGGGAAAGCAGTATACAGATATTGGGTGTTACAACATAGCAAGGATAATGTTTAAAGTAACTTTAATGTGTTGACGAGGGAATCTTAAAACTTACACTGCTGAACTAACTATTCGAACCATTTATCGGATCTGCTACAGAACACCAGCCTCTTTGAATGCAACATTTAAAATAAATGTAAATATATTTAGTTAACCCCTTTGTTAAGTTGACAGACCTTTAAGAGCCAACAATTAGGACTGAATTTTCTAGTTTTGAAGTAAAATTATTATTTTTTATTGTGATTTATAATCATTGCATTCAAGGCAGATGCACTACTAAGGAACAGCTTAAAGCCCAGCCAATTTATGTGTTATAAGGAAATTCAAAAACTACGGGACTCATGTTGTAGATGCAGAAACTCTTTATTTAATAGCAATTTAAGTATCTTCATCATGTGAATCATTTGAGGTCACAGATCTGGCTTTTGATTATCATTTACAGATCATCTACACATGTGTCATCAGTATATTCTGATTTTAGTGTGAGAAAGTCAGCAGATATAAGAACAAATCAAGTGTCAGTATTTATTCCGTCTTTGATCTTGCATGTCTGATGAAATGAACAGTCACTCTGGTGGATAACACCTTTCGATACTCCAGCGACAGCACTTTCATCTAAGTCATCTAAAAGTGATCAATGTTCTAGTGATTTATACACATTTTTATTAACAATCCACAGCATAATGCTTACATTTCAATGCCATAGACAAATGTGGAATTCAAGAGCTCTCAAAAAAATTGACAAACGGAATTTTTATACGTAAATATGTTTACAACTGTCAACAATTACTTACTGACACATTACTTGACACATGGGGAGGTGTACTGCTTCACAGCACCTTCACCTAAAAAAAAGAAAACAGTCACTTTTTGTGCATTTTGGTAAGCTCTAGGTTTTTAAAGCACATTTTTGCTGTCTACATCATTGTCACCAGGATTTAGAAAAACAGGATTTCTTTACCGTTAAAAATGTAAATTGCATAATCAACTTTGCATTATTTCCCCCATAATATTATGGGACGCTGACATGATTTTGCTGGGTTAATAACTCTACATCTCTTTTTTTACTTGAGACATAAATACTGTTAAAATAATTATGTAAACATGTATTAACCTGACATGAATAGTTTATAGTTTATTTTCAAGGTACATGAACAACCTGTTTGAGCATTGTTTTCATGCCTTTTATTTAAATATTTGATTATTTAATTAATATTTAAAATAGAAATTCAAAAAATAATAAAACAACAAAAAAAAGTGATGTAATAAGACATACCGGTCTTGTAATAATCGTAGACCTTCACCACAGCTGGTTTCAGGTTCTTCACTACTACAGTCTGCAAAAGCACCAGGGTAAAGGTTTTCCCCTCCTTCTTTTTCATCTTCAAGAAAAAATGACACCTGATGTCATTTACAGTAATTCTATTCTCATGCTGAAAATCCATTTTAAAAAGCTGAAAATCCCTCAAGGGACTTTAATTTACATTTAGACTTACCCGGTCTAAATACAAGATGACATGTCCTTCATTCTGCTCCACAAGTTTGATTCTGGAATCTTGCTGAAGCTATGGACACAGAGGGACCAATGAGAACATACCAAACGCTGCAGAGCTTGAGATCAAAACAAGACTGAAGGCCTGAAAGTGTCACTCACATCTTGTAGAGACAAGTCATCCAGTACAAATCCAGACAGAAGCTTCACATTAATGATGACCATGTAAGTCTCCTCTCGTGGACCATTATACCTGTAACACAATATTGGTTAAGTGATTGTGACGTGATAAACAGCAGACAAAGTCTCATTAGGTTATGGAAACCGAGCATCAGAATGGGGAAGAAAGGGGATTTAAGTGACTCTGAAAGTGGCATAGTTGTTGGAGCGAGAGGCTGGTCTGAGTATTTCAAAAACTGCTGATCTACTGTCATTTTCACACACATCCATCTCTTGGGTTTACAGAGAATAGTCCGAAAAAGAGAAAATATCCATTGAACAGCATCTGTGTGGACGTAAATGCTTTGTTGATGTCAGGAGAAGGGGCAGGGCAGACTGGTTTGAGATCATATAAGGCAACAGTAACCCAACCACTCGATACAAATAAGGGTATGCAGACCACACCGGGTGCCACTCCTGTCAGCTAAGAACAGGAAACTGAGGCCAGAATTCGCACAGGCTCACCCAAATTGGACTGGAAAAACACTGCCTGGTCTGATGAGTCTCGATTTCAGCTGTGACATTCAGATGGTAGGGTCAGAATTTGACATAAACAACTTGAAACCATGGATCCATCCTGCCTTGTATCAATGCTTCAGGCTGGTGGTGGTGATGGTGTAATCACCAAATGTTTTCTTGGCAAACGTTGGGCCACTTAGTACCAACTGAGTATTGTTTAATGTCCATCCCTTTATGACCACAGTCTACCCATCTTCTGATGGCTACTTCCAGCAGGATAATGCACCATGTCACGAAGCTCAAATCATCTCAAACTGGTTTCTTGAACATGCTCACTTTACTTCAATGGCTTCCACAGTCACTAGATCTCAATCCAGTAGAGCACGTTTGGGATGTGGTGGAACGGGAGATTCGTATCATGGACGACAAATCTGTAGCAACTGCGTGATGCTATCATGTCAATAAACGTTCAACCCGGTACTGGCAAGGTGTACCTATAGTCAAAGTCAGTCAATGTCAAACTTTATTGTCAATTCTGCTATATGTACAGGACACAGACAGAATTGAAATTTGGTTTCCCCCAGACCCTCAGAATATTAAATATATAAATACATATTTATTTTTTAAAATAAAAAAATCTGTAAACTGCTAACATTATTTCTCCCAAATTTCAAATAAAAAGGTTGCTTCTGTTTATTTATTTGCAGAAAATGAAAACTGATAAACAGGTCAAAATAACAGAAAAGATGCTTTGTGTTTTTTCAGACCTCAAATACTGTAAAGAAAGCAAGTTCATAGTAACTTTTAAGCAATACAACAGTAATATTTGTACATTTACAAAAAAAATTAACAGTTTTTTGTGTGTCTTGTCATAATGTCAGTCTTTCACTTTGCTGTTGGATGTGACATATTTATAAAACTTTAAGAGACATTCCAAATTTTAATTTAATCAGCATATCTACATGTATTGTGGTCATTCCAGCTGTTGAATTTCAATAAAATCAAACCTCAGGAGTGAAATACAGTCATCCAACAGCAATGTGGAAGTCTGACAACACGACAAGACACATGAAAACTGTGCTAGAGGTTATCACATACAAAAAATAATACAAGTACAAAATATACAGTACTGTTGTATTGCATAAAAGTGCATATGAACATGTTTTCTTTGCAGTATTTGAGGCCTGAAAAAAATGATGTTTTTTCACATGTTTCTCCAGTTTTTATTTTTTGCAAATAAATGCAAATAGAAACAATATGTTTATTTGAAATTTGGGAGAAATATTGTTAGTAGTTCACTAACAATATCTAATACAACAAAACAAAATAAAATTTTGAATAAACCAAAATAAAACTCAAATCTACAAATAGTAAATTCAGAAAAACTGAAAATGGTCTTTGAAATGGTCTGAAATTTTTTCTGCGACTGTAATTATTTGTGACAAAATTGTTTTAATTTCTTTAATTATTTATTAAACAAAATGATTTATGAAACAAAAAAATTACATATTCTAAACTCACGAGGGCTACTTTCATGAATGAAGTAAAGCTGCTCACCTGACATTAAGAGCTAATGTAACAGTGTAGTACTGTCTGCTGTTACAAGTTGAAGTTGCATCTGTTATGATGCTGAAGGCCATGGTGCTGGCAGAGGGCAGAACACTGTAGTGCAAAGCAAACTGAGGAAGATAACACAGTAATAATGTCATGTCCTAAGCCACATTTAGCTGTTAAAGGAATAGTTCACACAAAAAAGAAAATGATCTTGTGATGAAATATTATATAACTAGTTATGACTCTGAAGTTGACTTCCACTAAATTCCTTACATTTAGTGATAGTATGCTTTCTTATCTCTATTTTTTTCTCTTCTGAAGACATTTATTAATCCAATTGAGGCAAATGGATGTTTGTGAGTTTTGGATCGTCAACATTTTGGATCCCACATTAAAATATCGGCATTTTAATGAAATTGTTTGTTCGAGTTCAACTGAAGAAATTCCATCATATACTGTACATTTGGGATGGTGTGAGGGTGAGTCAATTATGAAAGAATTCTCATTTTTGAGTGAACTGTATCTTTAAGTTCTTATGATGCTCATCAAAAGAGCTAAATCTTACTAACCTGCACAAACACACAGCCCTGGCCTCCTGTAGCGAGTGTGAAGTTTCCTGTAGGTGGCTGCAGCTGTCTCTCCTGGTAAAGCAGTCGGTTTCTTTGGTTGACAATGAAGTTGTATTTCTGGTTTGAAGGGGAGGTCACACTGACAACAACAGTTCCTGTTGGACTGTAGGTGGCAGCACTGTATTTAGCGAGTGCCTGGAGGGCCACCACAGTGTCCTGTTCATAGAGAGCGATGAAGCCAATTACACTTTGTCAAAGTAACATACTTACACAGATGGGTAGTATTTTAATGTATTTGAAACACGTATTTAATTACTTTTGAGTATTTTGTCATTTGTATTTCCCTTAACAAAAAAAGTCAAATGTAATTTGTAATTAAATACTTTGAGACTGTATTTTGTATTTTAAAATACTTTTTCAAATATGTCATTTTATTCTTGCCTACAATAACTTCACCAGGCAGTTGTGGCACCACTGTTCCGAAAGTGGTGGGGCAAATTTTGATACTGAAAAATGTAATAAAATTTGAGCTATCAATAATAATTTGAGCTAAACAGCCCGTGGCACAGCAAATGCAAGCAGAACACACATATAAAAAAATATTATTACAATTAATTTTATTAAACAGTAAAGAACCCTGTTCTAGACTTTGGTGATCTTTCATTCCATTAAAGGATACTTCACATCTCATTTCCCTTTACTGCCATAGTAGGGGAAATAAATACTATGGGAGTCAATGGGGAATGAGATCTGACATTCTTCCAAATATCTTTAGAATCTCTAGAAATTTATACAGGTTTGGATCAATCTGAGAGTGAGTAAATGATGACAGAATTTTAATTATTGGGTGAAGTATCCCTTTAAATTGCTGAAAATATTTAAGAAGATAATATTTTAAGGCATATTTAAGGATACCTTTAATACCTTTAAAAATGTAGAAGTTATTGATGTGCTGTAGAAAAACAGATAGACATTCATTGCTAGATTTAAAGTGATTCTACATGCATACCTGACTGTTTCCAGTGAAATCAGTTTAATCATCTTTTTGTCTGAGAGAAGATGTAGATGTACACCTGTCATTTGTCTATAAAACATACTATGCAGTTTGCTTTTAACGCTATACACTCTAAAAACAGTCGTGTTAAAAACAACACATTTTGTGTTCATTTAAGGACACAACATTAATGTTGTTCTTGTAAATGCTAATATACAGACGATCATAGTGCATCTGGATGAGCGTCAAAGCGCGGGGTAACCCACCCACTAGCTGAATTAGAAGATTTGATTGTTTTTTCAACCGAGTCAGACCTGTCTGTTATTAAGCACGTTTGACTTATTCCGAGGCTGCACGCAGACTGATCGGCGTATGATATTAACGTGTTACTTTAAAATACAAATTACTTGTATTTTAATTTAATATTTTTTTCACAGCAGTATTTTGTATTTTATTTAAATACATTTTATGAGTAAGTATTTGTAATTTGTAACTAAATACTTTTTGATGTATTTGTGCCCATCTCTGCATACTTACATATATATTATATAAATATTGCCCTTTTTGTTTTAAAAGTTGTACCGTTCGCCATGAATGAAGTGCCTTGAAATAACATTACTGTACCTGAGTAGAGGAGAAACCTCCATAGGCATTTTGCCTCTTGGCCAGCCAGCGCACTATGGTAGCAGAATAGTCCAGCTTAAATGATGGCAGTGTTGGTCCAGAAAGAAGCGCCAACAACACGTATGAACTCATCTCTACCTCTAAAGAGCTTGTTCTTTGGCCATTATTTTCCTGAGTCCAATATCGGCCATCCCCTTAAATGACAATGACAAGAGTTCATAAGACTGAGGAGTATTTTTTAAGAAACTAAATATTCTTATTCGTTTTTATTATTTTCAGCTAAAACTATGTAAATGCATTAACAAAGTAGGAATATAAATATATAATAATATAAATTTCATGATACACCAGTTTAATCATTTTTTTTCAAGGAGCTCATGAAATAAAGTTAAACCGTACAGTAAAACACTTTTTTTAGATTGCATGGGTCCTTGGCATTGGTATTTCTATGACCCAATGAGAATTTTTTGATTCAGGACATTCTGTGCTAGCACTGCAACTATTTGTGTATAAATACTGTATGTTATTGGACATACTTTGTCAGGAAATTATAAAATCTTTATAAAAAATCTAAAAAAAAAACAATGTTTTCTTTTTTTGCATTTACACTTCTGCTTCAGTTTCAGTATGTATTTCTAATATTGTTTGCTAAAACAAAAAATGAGAAATTACTTTAAATCATTTTAAACATTTTGAATATGAAATGTTTTGTTCCAAAATGAGATAACTCCATGTTTTTTATTACGTTATCATGTTTTTATTGTGTTAGTTAGCTGTATTATTTGAGTTATTATGGCTTAAATCAAAACAAACAACTGCAGTTTGATTGATAGTAATTGGAATGCACAATAAAAAAAACATAATTTTGGGGGGGGGAAAAACGGAGTTATCTCATTTTGGAACCAAACTCTTCATATACTCAACCTCAACATTCTATCACCAGTTTTTCACTCGAGAAATATTTTACTTTTCTGTTTTAAATTCAGAGCTGAATGGCACCTTCTCTCTTGACTCGATTGTCCAAGTTGGAGATGAGTTTCTGTCTCATCTCTTGGTCTCCAGCAAGAGTGAATGTGTAAGAGGCCAGGGCAGTGAAGTACATGTTGTTAACATTGCTGGAAGCTTCCTTCAGACAAACAAGTCCTTTCTTCACCATGGGATCCTTATAAAGCAAACAAAATATTTAAATGAATGCAATCAGTTCTCTTTGTTAATTGAGTTGTCTTTATAAAGTCAGGCCTATGTCACACAACACATGTAAACAATGTGTATAGCCAAGCCCACTAATGAAGCCTGTCACCATGCACATATTCAAAGACCAACAGTTTTCATGTTTTACGAAGTCTACTTTACACAGAACCCAAAACCTAAAGTATTTAAATAATCTGGATTCAGTCAGATTTAACGTATAGAAAATGTTGTGTTCCTGTGGTTAGAACTTTCTTTATATTTTTGTTCACACCCAACAAAATAGACACAAACAGGAGGGATGAATCTATACAGTATTTGCAGGTAAGCCACGCCCCACTATAAATGCAACCAGTATGAATACGGTTACTTGTTAAAATGGGCACACACATTTGGTATGACACAGGCCCTGGACTTCTACGATTACTTAGACTGTTACGGCCTGTGTATTTCAGATGGGATATTCTGCCCTCCGATAGGGCACTTCAGAGTGAAAACAATCAAAACCAAAGTGCTCATAACTGGCCACTTCAAAGGGCCCTTTGGAATGAAGGATTTTGAACGGTACAACTGATAGACACTTTGCGTCCCCATGATTATTTGCATGGCGACAGAGCCTCTTTATTGGCACGGGAGGATGACACAGCAGGGCTCTTCTTTGGTCCCCTACACCCTTCTTAAAGGGCATAGATCATAGGGATGAGCTCTTCCGAATGGAACACAGGGAATGTCTTTACTCACCGATGTTTTCATGCCCAATTCTAGCAGAGCTGCTACGATGTATGCGGTGAGAGTGACATCATCACTGACACCACCCTGTGAAAGAAGAAACAAGGCAGAGAGACATTACAAACAGCAACATTGAGTGATATACAATATTAAAGTACAATGAATATAAGCAACCTGTTGTACCTAAAAATGTCCTTAATGTCCTATACAGTAGCTATTCTTTACATTAAAACAGACACATATTTCCATAATATGTTCCATAATATGATTAGCACGCAATTAACAAACAGACCAACAACCCTGCAGGTATGAATGTTTACTAGTTCATATACTTCAGGTTTATCCTGTTTTTACCTTCATTTCATTGTGGTAGAGGACGCCCACTGTTTTAAAGCACCCATTCTTCTGTTGGCGCTGAGCTAACCAATTCTTCGCCTGGTCGATGTTTGTTTCATCTACAAACACATACTTCTTTGCCCCTCCGAAAATCTTCATCACATATGCAGTTAACCTGAAAACGTGCAATAAAAAGTGCTTGTCAAAAACTATCATAATTTGCAAGTTAGTCATATGAAAATGCGATACAGCTGTAATACAGTTGTTTGTTATCACACTGACCAGGTGTGCCCAGAAGAATCACTGTTTCCAAAAGCGCTGTAAGATCCATCATAATGTTTGTGTTTCAGCTGTGTTTGGTAGCCTGCAAGAAAAAAAGCATGACATAGTCAGTTTAGTCAATTTAAAGTTCCTTCAGTGTACGTTTTTTATTCTGATTGACTGTTTAGTATTGGGATTTGAAAGGCAAAGCCTAATATAAGCAATAGTAATATTGAATTTAAAATCTAAAATGCCGAGCACAATATACAGTAACTAAACATCACTGAAATGGTTTTGGCCACTTTTCTGTCCACCAAAATGTTGTGGCGATGGTAAGATGCATTATTATACTCTCTCTAAACAGAGAACAACAGTATTATAGTTTTTCTCACCAGTCTCCAGAAAGGTTTTAGCTCGTGCCAAAATCTCAGGAGTGAGCTGTCCACTGCTCTCCAAGTACTGAAGGATGTAAATATTGGGTGCAAAGTTCAGCATGTTCTGCTCTCCACAGCCATAAGGCATCCGCAACAGATCAGCGATGTTTTTTAAAGCATGACTGATCAGATCACCTGTGGAGTCAGAAGCAGATCATTTCTACTCATCCTGAGGTCCATACAGTAAATAGGAGTAGTAGCCATGCTTTCATTGAGAGGGTGGATATTCATTAATACTTTATACATACACAATGCACATCATATTTATACACATTTATATTTCTTCAAACTCACCCAGAACAGTGACAAAGCATTTGGCAGAATCCTTGACAACAACTTCAGGGAGTTTAAGAGAGACAGTTGTGTTCACTCGGTTGCCTAAGAGAAATATAATTACAAGTCAATGGTACGTCTCTCTTGCTTTGTATTCAATACGGTGAGGATGACCGGCTGACTTCCAAACCCGTATAAATAAATATTTCCTTGCTCAAAACAGCTTAAGCGTCACTGTTACACACAATATAAGACAATTTCAGAAGGTTTAAAATATGCAGCTTGTATTTTAGTACATTTATATTGTTATTATGTGGAGTTCAATGTTTAAATATTTGTGGTTGCATATCATCCATTTGGAGGTGGGAGTTTGATTCAAAGTAGACAAACTTCTGCTTGTGCAATTTTGGTTTGTTTTTACAAACTGAGGGACGGATCAAATTATTTCTGTGGTATTGGATGGTATGCCACATGATGTCAATGGTGTTTAAGTTGTAATGGACCTGGAACATTCTTTAAAGTGACAGAACAATGTCACCGACCTGTTAAACAGATGAGCTCATTCTGAGTGATTATCTGTTGAACTCCGTCCGCCTGACAAATAAAATAGCAACTTAAGTTATTACTGTGCCAAACAAAAAAGGACATTTGAATATTTTTTATTGATTACTAAATATTTAATTACTTTTTTACTAAGATTCTGGACAACAGAATGGCTTTGCCCCGTAAAAAGTTTCACCTATTTCGTTTTAAAAATGTAGTTATTAAAGTTAAATCAAATTGGCTTTACAAGTCAATTGAATTTAAATGATATTAAACTGACTTAAAAATGTAGTTGTATTTCAATAAACTTAGTCAGTTTATTATCATTTACATTTAAGTGACTTGTAAAGCTAATTTGATTTCACTTAAAAATTTAAGGCAGCTTTTAAATAAAGTTTTTAAGTGTAGTTTTTACTGTGTGCTAGTCAGCAAGTTAGACTAGAACGGAAGCAGCACTAACCAACAAAAAGTTAAACCAGGAAGCTGAATTCTGAATAATATCGTGGGTTAATGGCTGTAGTATGGCTCACCTCCACCAGAAACAACTGTACCACAGTGTCAAAATGGGGTCTTTCTGGCCCTGTCACCTCCTCCTCACGCCCCTCCATTCCACAAGAATGAGTCTCCACGCCATCAGCTCTCACAGCAACACTCACCTTTCCTTGAATATACACACAATTAAATCAAAATGCCTTACCTGCGTATACTTAATTTACAGAACTGTAAATGTTAAATTAAAAGGTAAAACATATGATTTAATCATGGGGATGTATAAATCCTAGTTTAAACATTACTCTTTAAATGACCAGTGTGGAATTTCCATGTTGGACTAAATTGTCTCGGTTACGACTGTAACCTCTGTTTCCTGATGGAGGGAACGAGATGTTGTGTCAAGACAGAATTGGGTTTGAACTTGAGAACATATCAGCTCTGATCATAAATTTCAAAAGGCCAATGAACTTGGCGAATGGCATCCGCATGCCAATCTCCTCTCAGTACATACGGGTATAAAGGAAGATGCCATGCCCATTCATTCAGGTTTTGTGCCCATTAGGGACACTGGGAAGTGCTACTCCCTTTGCTGAGGAAGCATGCCATGTGGATATACATCCATATGGATATACCTGCATGGTCTCACTAGTGGGGGAGAACTCATGGGAACAAGCTGTGCGGGGCCCCAACCAAGGGGAGCACAGACAAGAGGTGGAGATGTCCGGGGGGAGCTCACAGGTTCACTAACAGGGGAACCGTAGAGTGAGAAATACATCATACGGGACCACGCGAGAGGGGGGAGTCACTACGTATGGAAGTAACTAGCTCAAGTATAGGAATTCACCTGAACGACGGGTAATCAGGTCATCTATGAGTCATTTTGGCACGGGTCTCTCACAAACTTGCGGTGCATGTCGGAAGTGGGAGGGCACGTGTTGAGCCTCTACCAGGCCCTGTCAGGCCCTCTGCTGGAGGATGGGCCCCCGGCTATCCCAGGCCTATTGAGTTTCCCGTGGCACTGCGATATCGCTGCCTTCAGGAGTGTGGCGAGTCGCCCCTGTCCCAATCAGCGTCGCCATGGATACGGAGACAATCATCCCGAACACCTGCCGGTCGTCAGCACCTGCGGCTCGTTCCCAGACAGGATAAAAGCGGGAGAAGAGAGAGGGTGAGCTACGACTCCACACACAACTTGTATGTTGATCCTGTCCGTGTTTCTCTCTCTTTTTAAGATACGAGTGCCTGACGACCAGCAGACGAAACTGCAGCAAACTGCTGATCCCTCACCGCAAGCACAGAGCACCCGGAAGAAACTGCACAAGCTGTTTTCCCCCATACTGACACTCTGCAACTTTCTTCACGTAATGCTTTGCAAATAAACCACCCTCCTTGGCTTTAAAAACTCGCAAGTGTGTTTGTTTCATGTCTTGCTCGCCACAACTGGTGGAGAATGCGGGCGCACTGACATGAAACGAAACCACAGTTTACAAAACCCCGTAACTCTCTGTGTTCTTTACATCCTAGGGAATCGCGCTCTCTCTCTCCCCCTCGGATCAGACGAGATGGAAAAGATCATTTGCCGGCTGGCCGAGATTACCACTCGCCAGCAAATGTTCAGCTCGCTATCCGACAGGAAGTGAAGTGACCATTAGTCAGATATGGTGACCCATACCCGAAATGTGACCTCTGCTTTTAATCCATCCAGAGAGTAGTGAACACACGCACAGCAAGTGGTGAACACACGTACACCCGGAGCAGTGGGCAGCTATCACTGCAGCGCAAGTAGACTCGTCATTACCCGCTGGGGAGCAAGTAGACCTCAGTCATTACCCGCCGGCCCTGGGAATCGAACCGGCAACCTTCTGGTCACGAGTCCAACTCTCTAACCATTAGGCCACGACTGACCGGATGGAACAAACCATCGGACGTGTGGCGGAAGCCGCCGCTGCCCGGATACCCTTACCCGACGGCCAAGCGTCAGCACACCACCACCTCACCAAACTCGGCAACCTGGACGACATCGAGGCATATCTGCATACTTTTGAGGTGATTGCTGTTCGGGAAGCTTGGGATAAGACCGAGTGGGTGCAAATTCTGACTCCGTTCTTGACCGGGGAAGCACAAAGAGCTTACTTCTCGATGCCGGCCCCGTCAAACGCGGACTACGACACATTGAAGAGGAAAATCCTCGCCCGAGTCTGCGTATACCCCAGTCAACGCCACCCAACAGTTCCATGAATGGACGTACAAGGAAACCGTGCCGATCCGAGCCCAGGCCGCACACCTCACCGGTCGCCGAGAAGGTGGTCATCGACCGCCTGCTGCACGCCCTTCCTCGACGCTTCCGGGGACCAGTGAGCATGAGGGACCCCGCTACCTACCGGGAGTTAGTGGAAGCGGTGGAGTTGGCGGAGGCGGCAGCCGCCCGCGATGCGGGAGAGAGAGTGACGGTCTCGCCCCGGAGGGTGGCCCCCACATGGTGACAGCCGGAGGGCAACTCACGACCGGTAGACAGTGCCAATGCCAATGCCAACGGAACCCGCCTCCCCAGGACCCCGGGCCTGGCTAGCCGGCTGCGTCGTGCGACGGGAAACCGGTCACCGCGACGCTAGACTGTGGGAGCTCGGTGACTCTGGTGCAACCCACAGTGGTTCGGCCCTGGCCACGAGGAAAACTGCCGATTCCAATCACGGGCGTACACGGAGATACCCGCAGTGTCCCAGCCTGACCATCACCAGAGTCACCATCACTGCTAAACCCGGGTCCTGGCCTTTGGGGCGTAGGAATAGTGCACGACTTACCCGTTCCGGTCCTCCTGGGAAGAGATTGGCCGGGGTTCGACCAGCTGTTGGCCCATGCGGTGCAGCTGGCGGGAGAGGGGAGCCGCCGACGCCGCCCGGCGAGACCGAGCTCATTTGGGAGGGAGCAAAGGGAAGATGACCGGCTGGACCCAAGTCCGAATAGTTGACGAGGAAGTCCGACAGCCCGCACCTCACCCGCTCCCATACTTCGCAGTACAAAATGGTCTGCTCTACTGTGTCGCCCAGAGGAGGGGGGAGGAAAAACGACTGTTGGTGGTCCTGAAAATGAAGACAACCACCATACTTGAGTTAGCCCACGCCCATCCTCTGGCCGGACACCTGGAGGCCACCAACACAGCACAGCGCATACGCTACCGGTTCCTCTGTCCAGGACTCGACGGCGATGTCAAACGGTTCTGCCAGAGTTGTCCCACCTGCCAAAAGACCTCGCCGAATCGACCTCCCCCCAGCCCTCTCATCCCTCTGCCCATCATTGAGGTGCCTTTCGAGCGTATTGGGATGGACCTGGTAGACCCACTGCCGAAGTCTGCCCATGGCCATGAGCACATCCTCGTCATCGTGGACTACGCCACCCGGTACCCTGAGGCACTTCCCCTGAGAAAGGCCACGGCAAAGACCATAGCCAAGGAGCTCTTCCTCCTCTTCAGCCGGGTAGGCATCCCCTCCGAGGTCCTGACGGACCAGGGGACACCGTTTATGTCCCGGTTGATGGCGGACCTCTGTCACCTTGTCAAGGTAAAACAGCTACAGACTTCGGTCTTCCACCCCCAGACGGACGGTTTAGTGGAACGATTCAATCAAACCCTCAAGAGGATGCTCCGACGCGTGGTGGCAGAGGACGGGCGCGACTGGGATCTGATGCAGCCATACGTGCTTTTTGGCATCCAGGAGGTGCCCCAGGCCTCCACAAGGGACCACGGCCATACCATCGTCGAGAGGGTCAGGCCAGTCAACTACCGAGTCCGTCAGCTGGGACGACGCCGGGTGGAACAGCTGTACCACGTGAATCTCCTAAAGAGGTGGGTGACAACCTCGGCGCAGATGGCCGGTTTCGCAGAGAAGGAACCCCCAGTGGTGCGAATTTGAGAACAGCTGTCCCCCGTGCAGAAGACCGACCTCAATGCCCTGGTCCGTCAGTTCAAGGATGTGTTCTGCGAGAGGCCCGGGCGGACGAAGGTCATCCACCACAAGATCCGCACCCCCCCCGGAGTCGTGGTCCGGCAGCGGCCCTACCGGGTCCCGGAAGCTCGTTGGTTGGCTATAGAGGAAGAGATTGACCGGATGAAGGAGCTTAAGGTGATCGAGCCCTCCGCAGCCCCTGGTCCAGCCCCATCGTCATGGTTCCCAAACCCGACGGCACTCTCCGCTACTGTAACGACTTCAAGCGACTAAATTAAGTCTCCAGTTTGGACGGATACCCCATACCCCGAGTGGACAAACTCCTAGACTGTCTCGGGAAGGCCCGGTTCATATCCACCCTAGACCTCACCAAGGGGTACTGGCAGGTACCGTTGTCCCCCACGTCCTGAGAGAAAACGGCCTTCAAAACCCCCTCGGAACACTGGCAGTACCAGGTGCTGCTGTCTGGGTTACATGGAGCCCCAGCAACCTTCCAGAGAATGATGGACAGCATAGCAGCATTTATAGAAAATGTATACTGACAATCTTGTCAATAACAAACATGCATGGTGCAACCAAATTGCAGGAAAGAACATAAAATCACATTTCTGTTGTGCTGATATAGTCAATGTATTTGACTTACCCAGAACAGAGGCTTTAATAATCCACTCAAAGGTTTTGGTCTCTCCTGCACAAACACATCGAGTATAATTGCAGTCTTTACAAGGAAGAACTGAGAACTCATTTGAACTTCCCAGTGTGACCTTCACCTATATGACAAGACACAGAGATCTGTCCAGTGGCAGACTGAAGAAAACAACTGTGCTTGCAACAAACACTTGCAAAATTACTGTGTGACAAATAAGACACATAAATGTAGAAATATTAGTGCCTCACCTTAAAACATTTGGAAAGGTAGTTTAATACAGTAGCTTTGAGGGTGAGCTCTTCTCCACGGATAACAGAGTAAGGGACACTGACGGTGAGTGGCTGCCCTGCCACTCCTATAGCAATAAATGATGTGCAGAAATCATCTGTTGCCCATTTAGTGATGGTGTCAGGAACAGTCTTTTTAATTGTAACAGATCCAGACTTCCTAATGAATAAAACATATTTAGGACTACTGCTTCTGTTGGTAATATTATTGTTATTCTTCCCCAATGGGAGTCTATGGCAGCCCTATGAACCGTACATAGGAAAGATGAAACTTGACACACTCGTAGTGGTGGTCCTCAACAGTCATGTGACCAAGTATGGGGTCTCTAGCACTCACTCTATAGCACCACCAGCAGTTCAAAAATTCACTTTTCAAACAGCTGTAACTTTTGAACCCTTCAAGAGGATGTCATTCTTCATGGATGTGACTTCATAGATGTCATTCCACTCGTCAAGCTCTTCGCATTGAGTGCGCTACATTAAGGCTCCACCCATTACAGAAGCAATATTGAAAAGTACAGTATTGCGTTTTTTCACTACTAGTCGTAAAAATTGTGCTCAATTGTCATGAAAATCGGCTCAGATGATCTTTGGACTGAGCCGCACAGACATGATGCTGTATCTCGGACTTTCTTCGATCTAGCGGTACGAAACTTTGTATGCTTCATCGACACCTTGGACTGGGGGTCTGTGCCAAACTTGGGCACAGCGCCGCCCATGGGTCGCAAGATTTGTTCGTAATTTTGGATATGTTTGTCAGAAAATTGTGATCTCGGTCTCTACAGGTTCCTTTTGTCATGCCGGATCGTATGATTATGATTCTGTCACGATTGGACCAACGGCCTGTCCACCATTTTGAATTTGGTCATAAATCGTAAATATCTTTTGAACTGTATGATATATCTGCACCAACCATATCTGGTACGCGCCATTGAAGTACAGTCCTGGATGTACATGTTAAGTTTCAAGACAGCCCCACCTAGCGTTCATGAGATATAACACTTTTTATATAATTGCTTATAACTCTTGAACGCTTTATCTGAAATTTGTTTTCTGACAGTCATTATTTCTCATTGATGCCTCATTTGTCATTTTCTAACATTCAGTTATTAACTTATTGTAAAGCATATGAAAAACGTTTTTGTCACTGCTCATTTGACAAATGTGGTCTATTTTTTTCAAAGCCCAGCTCGTATGATCTTTGGACCGAGCCGCACAGAAATGGCCGAACTGAGTTTTGATTTCTGGGGCAATTATTTGAGAAATACCTCTGCAAAGTTGACTGTGCCTGTGACATTGTCTCTTTCTCGTATTTAACTATTTTGACTGTATGTAACGCGTTGTGAATTACTATACAAAAATTATATTCTCTTGTACATTGTATTTCTGTTATTTTTGCTTTATTGTTTGAACCTCTGAAAGCTCTCCTCAGGATCCTGGGTCAAGAAGTTCAACTTAGTGGTACAACCTAATAATGCACAAGCCTCAAGTCTCTGAGGTTGTGGGTTCGAATCCCATGTTTTTTTTTTAGAAATACCTCTGCAAAGTTGGGTCAAGCAGGTCACAACGTGTTGTGTTACTTTTGCTCTACACTCTCAATTTAGCCCCTTCGGGGATTGGCCTATGTCAATGCTTGAAGCTCTTAAAGCAGTCCTCGGCAGGCAGGGTGCACAATGTCAACTGAGTGGCTCAACCTAATAAAGCGCATGCCTCGAGACCGCAAAGTCGTGGGGTTTCAATCCCGAGAGGCACATGTGTTGTTTGTATATATAACGTGTATGTATGTATATCTCGGTTTTTTAAACATATTTTCACGTTTCATAAAATTTTTTACGTTTTTCATATACATATTGTTCTTGTGGCTGTGCGCTGTCATAGCTGCAATTTTGGTTATTGTTGCATATCGCTACTTACACCTCTATCAGTTTTGCTCAGCAGCCTGGTTGTGGGATGTCAGCTCTGTGGTGAGACTCACTAAGTCACTAGTCTTTGGGGTCAGTGGTTCGAATCCGGCTGTGGGCATGTTCCGTACTTATACGTAAATTATGCGGCTTTGACTTTGTTCTCATCTATTCTTCTCAACCTGTCCGTTTTCATGCATGTTCTCTTTCTGCCTTTTTTGCTCTCATTTTTTGCTCGCGGCACCTTCAGGCGCTTGGCCCCATATCGCTGCTTACTGCTATATTCTTTTACTAATTGCATGAGTAATTATTTATTTGTATTATAAAAGGGAATAAGCTATACACACCCCATAGGCACAAGATCCCATATCCAAGTTTCCGGAAGGAACTTGCGGATTGTATTCTGAACAGTTTTTGACACAGATGGACCATTAATTGCCACGTCTTCTCTTAGTGCATTGGGTTGAACAGTACCTGCACCTGCTACAAAAGTTTGAGCAGATAGATATTAGGAAAGCAAGTATCAAATTCTAAAAACAAAGATCAAGTAACTTACCTATAGCTGGCCTCACCATCAAATCATGACAGTAAACAGGGTCTTTCACATCAGAGTTGGTGGCGATTTTGACTCCAATTGCCTAGAAGCAAGCATTATTTTAAACGGATAGTGAATATAATGATAAACTAACCACTACTGAAACAGGAGGTGTTTAAAGTGGAAATAAAAGATCTTACTTTAAAGGCACTGTATGCATCATTTTCACTGTAATAAGGGTAATAAAAGAGCAAGCGTCTTCCCATCGTCACCACTGGGGGGTCAACTGGATTCCTGTCTCCAGGTATACAGGGATCGTCATTATATTCCCAGACTTGATATGAGTAATCCACCAACATTTGGACTGGTAACATTCCAAAAGCCTACAGATTTCAATGTAATACACAGGATGAATTGACACTGCAATATCAAATAGAACAGCACATCAATCAAGAAATATTGTATTTTTAAGATTATCTGTCTGTTAAGTGTAACATACAAAGGCAGAATTGAGCTCAGCCTCAACAGCAGTACACTCTGATCAATGGACCTATTACTTATTGGTTTTAATTGACCTTGTCCGAAAAGCATTGTTCACTGGGGAAGTTCCAACTGTCTGCTACTGTTTCTCTGTTGGGAAGAACTGTGTACACCACCACCTGGGCGAATGGAGACAGGGCTATAGTCTTTTTTAATGTGAACGCCAATTTGCCTTTGTTTTCTGTAATGAAGAGGAGAACATTTGCGAGCAACCGGTCAATGAAAGCAAATGAGGCTCTTAGAACATACAACAGTTCAATAATTATCGGGTGTTTTCTGTGATATCTATTTTCTACCTTTTCCATACTGCACGTTGACAGAGGCACGGCCATTTTTAGCCATACTGCCTTTGGAAAAGACCTGGAACACACAAGGTGAAAGAATGTTGTGTGAAATTTATGAAATACCACAACACATTTGTTTGTAGCATCAATCAGTATGTAGCATCCACTTAGTGATGTGTAGTGATGGCAGCCACAGTACAATGGCGCCAGTGCGCTCACCACACAGCTAGGTGGAGAGGAGAGAGAGTGATAGAGCCAATTCACTGGATGGGGATTATTAGGAGGCCATGATAGATGAGGGAATTTGGCCATAACACCGGGGATGCTCTTTACGAGAAGTGCCATGGGATTTTAATGACAACAGAGAGTCAGGACCTTGGTTTAATCTCATCCAAAGGACAGTGTTAAACATAAATGTAAAATGTGAGTTTTCTAAACATACCATGTAGAAGACATCCAGTGTTTTCTGTCCCTTTTTCAGTGCACTGCCCTGAATTATGTAACTGGTCTCCACATTTGCATTGCCCGCACAGCTCAATGGGTTTGGAGTCAAAATTAACTTTAGAAAACTTTTGCTTTTGGAGTAGAACGGCCTTAACCAGAGACTGCCTCCATTATAATATCTTGATACTGGCCAGAAACCATTCTGGGGTTTATCCTCAATGTGGCGAGCCTAATGTAAATGAATGAATGAATCAATAAATAAATGAATGACACACATCCTTCTACTGCACATCAAAGTTATACAACTATATAATGGTTGAAAAAACAGCACCAACCTGTAAATAAGCAGGTTGACTTGACCAATCTGTCGTGTCTAAAGAGAAGTGAGCTGTACCGTTGCTGTCTGTTGAGAGTATCACATTCATACTTTTGGAATCATAATTTGCAGTGAGATACACTGTTTGACCATTCAACGGATTGTTGTACACATCACTGACCAGAACCTGTCAACAAATAAATAAAAACAAAAAATAAAGTGAGTTTTGGTCCCATAGACATTTGATGTTGTAATTTTGGTATTGAGAGGTCTCATATAAATGTCCTAGCGCCTATTTTATAAAATGTTGCATAGAAACCGTGCTAAATTTGATATTACGATCATTTCTCAAATTGCGTAGCGGGAGAGTGTGGTAAGATGAGCCATTTTTTACTTACGTGGTTCTCAAGATGAAACAAAATGAGGCATACATGCAAAAAAGTATTAAATCTAATTTCAGGATGTTTCCTATCAATCTAAATTATTAGAACACATCTATGACATATGGTTTTAAAAATATGGCTTCTTATAAAAAAGTTCTCCTGTGGCTCAGTTTGCCCCATGATAGGGGTAAGTTGATCCAAGTCAGGGGGTAAGTTGAACCATATGGGGATATACTGAGCATGCAACTGAATTTGAATAAATACCCCGTTTTTAAAGATTTATCTTCTAAAAAATTATTTCCCCTCACGAATACTAATAGTTGTTTTTTTTAAGCTAACTTAAACAAAAAATAACCAAATACACTTTACATTTCAATATCTTTAATCTGCAATATCTTTCGGTTTGCATTTCTGAAATAACTTGTCTTGTGAAACACCAAAGTTGTTACCTTCCAAAAACAGACTAAACGGAGAGTTTGTTGACTAAAAATAATTTAATTTCTGCTCTCACTATGTCTGTTGTAGATTCTTGGCATTATACAGTGCTTTTTAATGCCAAACAGGTTAGGCCATTGGTGAATTAAGTTGGAAAGATATACAATATACTTTATGAGTAAAATCCGGTGTAGAATGCTTTTCTTAATCAGAGAATATAAGTGTACTTTGGTGTACATTGTCCATAAACTCAGTAGCCTATACTAAACATGACAAACTAGAAAGTTATGTGATATTTCATTGAAATTATACAGGTTTAAAATTTAGAAATTGAACACTTGCTCAATTTAACCCACAGGATGGAGCTCACCTTGCCCCATAGCTGCCACTTTGGAAAAAACTAGCTAGATTACAAATTCAGGCTACTATTTAGCCAGATCATTTGCATGGTTTTATATGTTGGTAAATCACCAACATGCATCATAAATATTTTTAGACCTGGATACATTTGCTTTGATGTACCAGCCATTACAGCTGATATGCAAAAATTGTACGTTGACAAGCCAAAAACAGCTTTTAAAGTCACTTTATGCTGTCCGATTCTCCCATGTGCTTCACATTTTCACATTCTGGCAGAAATAACGGGTGATTCCAAAATGCATGGTCAAATGACAACAAAAGTGACCAGTCGCTGAGACACAGTGGGTGGATCAACTTACCCACTGGCTCATCTTACCCCACTCTCCCCCTACATGTGATTCATAGAATGAACGTACGCACAAAGACGTGTGTAACGTAACGCCTCTCTTTCAGATGTGAAATCTATACATCCGCTAATAAAACTGAAATTACAGCTGAACAGTTTCACATCTCCGCCTTTTAACGGTCGTCTAATTAATATCATGAGCGCGTTTACATGCACAGTCTTACGCCGATTATGCTTAATAAGCTGATATATGTAAGGTCATGTAAACGCGTAAAACGGGTTTCTTTTATCGGGAAAGCTTATAAACGGCGTAAGCAAAACCCGCTCGGCAGAGGTAGTTTTCTGCCCGTTACTCCGATTTCGCGCTGCATGTAAACGCCTTTACCGGTTTTCTCTCAGTTTTGTTTATGTGCGCATGTCTGAAAGCGCAGTAGTAAAAGTCCTAAACGGAAGTAATAGTAAAATAACGTATAAAAGCCCGCTCTCGAATCATGCAGTTTATGTAGAAACGTCAAAATGAAGAACTATTGTTGCTTATGCAGGTATTGCGGATATGAGAAGAGATATAAAAATACAGCTTCTGACCGTTCTCCCGCTGCATTTTTAATACGCCCTTTTCACAATGACGTCACTTAACTTCCGCCTTTTTTGCAAAGCAGTGTATCATAACATCCGTCTTGCAACAAACAAGAAGAAAAAGAACTTCCGTTTTGCCGTCGCGCTGGAATTTAACAACAGTGAGAAAAAAACTGACAGAACACGTATTCAAGTACTTATCCTAGCACCTTCGCTAATCTAGCCACAGGAGGTCACAAGCCAGTGTACTTTTTGTGCCGGTCCCAAGCCCGGATAAATAGAGAGGGTTGTGTCAGGAAGGGCATCCGACATAAAACTTTTGCCAAATCAAATATGCGAATCACTAACATGACTTCCATACCGGATCGGTCGGGGCCCGGGTTAACAACGACCGCCATCGGTGCCGTTGACTTACAGGGCACTGGTGGAAATTGGGCTACTGTTGGTCAAAGGAGAGGAGAAAGGTGTGTTAGAGGAGGAAGGCGTGTCCGTAGGCAGAGAGAGAAGAGGAAAGGCAGGAGTTTCAGACTGAAAGTAGGGACTTTGAATGTTGGTACGTTGACAGGTAAAGGCAGAGAGCTGGTAGATATGATGCAGAGGAGGAAAGTCGACATTCTGTGTGTCCAGGAGACCAGGTGGAAAGGGAGCAAGGCTAGAAGCATTGGAGCGGGGTTTAAACTGTTTTATCATGGTGCGGACAGGAAGAGAAATGGAGTAGGAGTGATCCTGAAGGAGGAGTGTGTGAAGAATGTTCTGGAGGTAAAGAGAGTGTCAGATAGGTTGATGAGTCTGAAGCTAGAAATTGAAGGGGTGATGTTGAATGTTGTCAGTGCTTATGCTCCACAAGTAGGTTGTGAGCAAGAGGAGAAAGACAGATTCTGGAGCGAGTTTGAGGAAGTGATGCAGAGTGTTCCCAGAGGTGAGAGAGTGGTGATAGGCGCAGACTTTAATGGACATGTTGGTGAAGGGAATAGTGGGGATGAGGAAGTGATGGGCAGGTTTGGTCTTCAGGAAAGGAACCCAGAAGGACAGAGGTTGGTAGACTTTGCTAAAAGTATGGAGATGGCTGTGGTGAACACGTACTTTCAGAAGAGGCAGGAACACAGGGTGACATACACTCACCTAAAGGATTATTAGGAACACCATACTAATACGGTGTTTGACCCCCTTTCGCCTTCAGAACTGCCTTAATTCTACGTGGCATTGATTCAACAAGGTGCTGAAAGCATTCTTTAGAAATGTTGGCCCATATTGATAGGATAGCATCTTGCAGTTGATGGAGATTTGTGGGATGCACATCCAGGGCACGAAGCTCCCGTTCCACCACATCCCAAAGATGTTCTATCGGGTTGAGATCTGGTGACTGTGGGGGCCATTCTAGTACAGTGAACTCATTGTCATGTTCAAGAAACCAATTTGAAATGATTCGAGCTTTGTGACATGGTGCATTATCCTGCTGGAAGTAGCCATTAGAGGATGGGTACATGGTGGTCATAAAGGGATGGACATGGTCAGAAACAATGCTCAGGTAGGCCGTGGCATTTAAACGATGCCCAATTGGCACTAAGGGGCCTAAAGTGTGCCAAGAAAACATCCCCCACACCATTACACCACCACCACCAGCCTGCACAGTGGTAACAAGGCATGATGGATCCATGTTCTCATTCTGTTTACGCCAAATTCTGACTCTACCATTTGAATGTCTCAACAGAAATCGAGACTCATCAGACCAGGCAACATTTTTCCAGTCTTCAACTGTCCAATTTTGGTGAGCTCGTGCAAATTGTAGCCTCTTTTTCCTATTTGTAGTGGAGATGAGTGGTACCCGGTGGGGTCTTCTGCTGTTGTAGCCCATCTGCCTCAAGGTTGTGCGTGTTGTGGCTTCACAAATGCTTTGCTGCATACCTCGGTTGTAACGAGTGGTTATTTCAGTCAAAGTTGCTCTTCTATCAGCTTGAATCAGTCGGCCCATTCTCCTCTGACCTCTAGCATCAACAAGGCATTTTCGCCCACAGGACTGCCGCATACTGGATGTTTTTCCCTTTTCACACCATTCTTTGTAAACCCTAGAAATGGTTGTGCGTGAAAATCCCAGTAACTGAGCAGATTGTGAAATACTCAGACCGGCCCGTCTGGCACCAACAACCATGCCACGCTCAAAATTGCTTAAATCACCTTTCTTTCCCATTCTGACATTCAGTTTGGAGTTCAGGAGATTGTCTTGACCAGGACCACACCCCTAAATGCATTGAAGCAACTGCCATGTGATTGGTTGATTAGATAATTGCATTAATGAGAAATTGAACAGGTGTTCCTAATAATCCTTTAGGTGAGTGTATAAGAGTGGTGGCAGGAGCACACAGGTGGACTATATTTTATGTAGACGCTGTAATCTGATGGAGATTAGCGATTGCAAAGTAGTGGTAGGAGAGAGTGTAGCTAGACAGCATAGGATGGTGGTGTGTAAGATGACTCTGGTGGTGAGGAAGATGAAGAGAGCAAAGGCAGAGCAGAAGACAAAGTGGTGGAAGTTGGAAAAGGAAGAGTGCCGTGTTGTTTTCAGGGAAGAGTTGAGACAGGCTTTAGGTGGACAGGAGGTGCTTCCAGATGACTGGACTACTACAGCCAAAGTGATCAGGGAGACAGGTAGGAAGGTGCTAGGTGTATCATCTGGAAGGAGAAAAGAAGACAAGGAGACTTGGTGGTGGAATGAGGAAGTTCAGGAGAGTATCCAGAGGAAGAGGTTAGCTAGGAAGAAGTGGGACAGTGAGAGGACGGAGGAAAGTAGACAGGAATATAGGGAGATGCAGCGTGAGGTTAAGATAGAGGTTGCAAAGGCCAAACAGAAAGCTTATGAGGATATGTATGCAAGGTTAGATAGTAAGGATGGTGAGAGGGATTTGTATCGGTTGGCGAGGCAGAGGGATAGAGATGGAAAGGATGTGCAGCAGGTTAGAGTGATTAAAGATAGAGATGGAAATGTGTTAACAGGTGACAGGAGGGTGAGGGAAAGATGGAAGGAGTACTTTGAGGAACTGATGAATGAGGAAAATGGCAGGGAGAGAAGAGTAGTAGAGGCAAATATTGTTGAGCAGGAAGTAGAAAGGATTAGCAAGGGTGAAGTTAGGAGAGCTTTGAAGAGGATGAAGAGAGGAAAGGCGGTTGGTCTGGATGACATACCAGTGGAGGTATGGAAGTGTCTAGGAGAGATGGCAGTAGAGTTTTTAACTAGGTTGTTCAACGAGGTCTTAGAGAGTGAGAGGATGCCTGAGGAATGGAGGAGAAATGTTTTGGTGCCGATTTTTAAGAACAAGGGAGATGTGCAGAGTTGTGGAAACTACAGAGGTATTAAGCTGATGAGCCATACAATGAAGTTGTGGGAAAGAGTAGTGGAAGCAAGGCTAAGGGGAGAAGTGAGCATTTGTGAGCAGCAGTATGGTTTCATGCCAAGAAAGAGCACTACAGATGCGATATTTGCTTTGAGAAGGTTGATGGAGAAGTACAGAGAGGGTCAGAAAGAGCTGCATTGTGTCTTTGTAGATTTAGAGAAAGCGTATGACAGGGTGCCAAGAGAGGAGCTGTGGTATTGTATGAGGAGGTCTGGAGTGGCAGAGAAGTATGTTAGAGTGGTGCAGGATATGTATGAGAGCAGTAGGACAGTGGTAAGGTGTGCGGTTGGTGTGACAGAGGAGTTCACGGTGAAGGTGGGACTGCATCAAGGATCGGCTCTGAGCCCCTTCTTGTTTGCGGTGGTGATGGACAGGCTGACAGATGAGGTCAGACAGGAATCTCCATGGACTATGATGTTTGCGGATGATATTGTGATCTGTAGTGAGAGCAGGGAGCAGGTGGAGGAAAGTCTAGAGAGGTGGAGGTTTGCTCTGGAGAGAAGAGGAATGAAGGTTAGTCGCAGCAAGACAGAATACATGTGTGTGAATGAGAGGGATTCAAGTGGAACAGTGAGGTTACAGGGAGAAGAGGTAAAGAAGGTGCAGGATTTTAAGTACTTAGGGTCAACAGTCCAGAGTAATGGGGAGTGTGGAAAAGAGGTGAAGAAGCGTGTGCAGGCAGGTTGGAATGGGTGGAGAAAAGTGTCAGGTCTGTTGTGTGATAAAAGAGTACCAGCAAGAATGAAAGGAAAGGTGTACAGGGCAGTAGTGAGACCAGCGATGTTGTATGGTTTGGAGACAGTTGCACTGAGGAAAAGACAGGAGGAAGAGTTAGAGGTAGCAGAGCTGAAGATGTTGAGGTTCTCTTTGGGAGTGACGAGGATGGATAGGATCAGGAATGAGTACATCAGAGGGACAGCACATGTGAGATGTTTTGGAGACAAAGTTAGAGAGGCCAGGTTGAGATGGTTTGGACATGTTCAGAGGAGGGAGAGTGAATATATCGGTAAAAGGATGCTGAGGTTAGAGCTGCCAGGCAGGAGGCCAAGAGGAAGACCAAAGAGGAGGTTTATGGATGTAGTGAAGGAGGACATGAAGGTAGTCGGTCTGAGAGAAGAGGATGCAGGGGATAGGGCGAGATGGAGGCAGATGATTCGCTGTGGCGACCCCTGAAGGGAACAGCCGAAAGGAAAAGAAGAAGATCCTAGCACCTTCGCTAACACAAAAAGAAAACAAAACACTTACCTTCATAATCAAACAGGTACTGTTCAACGAAGAATTTGTATGCTTTCTCTAGCTTTGATCTTGTCGTTAGCGAAAATTAGTCTGCAAGCCGTTGTACATCATCTAGACGTATTTGTGGCAGATGTGCAAGCCACTTGGTAAACTCCATTCTGAGGCGCTAGCGGAAGTAACTTCTTCTTGAGTTTTACTGACGGTTGGCAAATCAACTTATAGGTGCATTACCGCCACCTTATGAACTGGAGTGCTAGCGGAAGTAATGATACACTGCTTCGCGGCAGAACGGAAGATGCGTGACGTCATGTGAAAAGGGCGTATTACTAAACAGACTATCGATGACGTGACGATGACGTCACTGCACGCGAGAAACCCCTGTGTTCTGTCAATTTATGCTACCCATAGAATTTTACTACCCTCCTGTTGTGATTGGGTTGGGGGAGGGGTAATTTAGGTGTAAGGGTTGGGGGAGGGGTTAGTCCTGTTTTGTATGGAGGTAGCAAAATTTGACAGGGTAGCATAAATTGACAGAACACCGGCAAGTCTCAAACTTCCATGTAAACGCGTTTTTTTACTATGCATGTAAACACGTGAAAACAGGCTTCTTTTTAAGCTGATTTTTGATAGATATCCATTTATTTTGTGCATGTAAACGCACTCATTGACACCTTCCAAATCAGGGCCGTGCACAGACATTTGGAGGGGCAGTGGCCGAAACAAAACAAAAAGGCACTAGGGGTTGGGGCAGGAGAAGACAGCATACACTCTTAGAAATGTTTTTCTACTTATCACACTGTAGCACTCAGTAAATATGTAAATCTATATTTTATGTTGTACTATGTTAAGGTACAACTCTTTTAAAACATTTATAGTAGCCCATTTTCACAATAATGGTGATTTGTTGAAATTTCAAACATTTTTCAACATTATTTGCGGGTGCAAAAGTGATATTTACATTTATGCATTTGGCAGACGCTTTTATCTGACGTGACTTACATTGCATTATACTATACATTTGTTTCTGAGTATGTGCAATCCCTTGGATCGAACACATGACCTTGGCGTTGCTAGTGCCACGCTCTAACTACTGAGCTACAGGAAATATTGATGCATTAACATTAACAAATGATTAAATGGTTTTCACATGCTCTCCTGCTATCTGGGCTACTATTAAAATGGTCTTAATAAAATGTTATTTATATGATATATGTTATAGATTTGACAAGAATTCTCATTTTCTTATGAGAACATGGTTATTTTGTATTTTGTTTGTAGTCGTTAGCAGTTAGCACCAATAATAGAAAACCAGGGGAAAAACATTACCAACAAAATAAAAACGATTAATTCTGCGTATCAAGCACTGTCTGTAATGTGGATAATGTCCTTACATTGATGGGATGAACTTCTGAAAGTGTCCCACGAGTGGGAAAACACGGGGCAGATAAGCGGAATCAGAGGATGTTTAGCGGAGTGTTAATAGACGTCTTTCAGCAGGGATCTTGAATGGATGCCTGCCCGGATGTGGGAGTGGGGTTGAGAGGGGCACCTCAGATCATGAGGCCGGAGGAGCAGTGCCAGTGGCTCTAGCCACCGAGCCACCCCCCTGTGCACGGCCCTGGTCCAATCCTTTACGGGTGGCAAGAATGGCTTATATTTCCAAAAACCTGCAGCACTCGGACAAGCAAAAGTGCGTACGTCTGCACAGAAGCGCTAAGCACTTTTCCTCGTCAACCGTTTTTATAAAAATGAACGTTGCCATGGATTTTTGCGCAAGCAAGCTTTATAAATGAGGCTGGTCTCAGATTTAGGTCTTGATCTGACTCTTGACTACATCTTTTATTAAACTGGCTGCAAATAAACATGATCATCCAACCTTTCCCTCATAGGCAATCCCAGGCTTGTATATATCTGCTGCGTCAATGAAGGAAACAGTGATAATGTCACTGCTATATGAAACTCCAGCTGAACCCTCCACAGTTATCTCTGGAAAACCAGAAGAACATGTTTCATTACTCATTTTAGGACAGTTAAAATGCATAAGAGCAGCTTACGTGTTCCGTCCTCTTCTACTTTATAATTTACTTGAAAATGTCCTCCTGGACTCATGCCATATTCAGTAACATCTATCTCTGCACAGGCACAACCAGTCGTTTCAGTCTAAATGAAACAGAAATCATTGACATGAAATGCATACAGGAATTTAGACCGGTGTAAGAAGCTTTTATGTGCGGTTTATAGAACATTAATTAGTATGTTTGCCAAATGTCCGAAAACTTATTTATAACTGTAAAATATATTTGACACACAACATTTAACATTTATAAAGGACTTTTTAAAAATAATATAATTGAGTCTTAAACATATTTGTTAAAACATTTTTATTAGGTTATAAATGTTATGTTGGTTGTATTCTGTTCAAACGATTGTGTAATGTTAAAAAACTGAAACCGTTTACATCTTCCGAAGTAGTCTGTAACAAACCTTAATGATGTAGTTTCTGCATGTTTTAGGTGTAGTTTGGTGATACCAGTAATAATTATAGTTTATTCCACACACTTCAGCAGTCACAGACCCCTGCACGCCCTTCCCGTAGGTGTATCTACATATATAAAAAGATTGATATCAGTATCAGGCCGAAAATATTTTATCTGCAAAGTTCTACTGTTTAAAAATTGCTTACTGAGCACAAATGTTCAGTATGAATTCTTTGTTCATGGGAGTTACAACGGGTGGAAGATTTGCATTGATTTCAAATTTTGGCAGAACTACAAGAAACAAGATGAGATGAGTTTAAAAACAGGACAAATTATGAAATAAACTTTCAAAGCTGATTTCTAGTTCTTACCATATCCTTTAATTTCAAAGTAGTGTGTTGTTTGTTGGTTCTTCTCATCCCAAACAGTGATGACATAGTTGCCCTCAGTGGCCCGCAGTGTCATGCGGTGGAACAGATCTAAAATGCCATTCCTGGTGGTCTGATTCAACCACTGACCAATGCGGTTTGACTTGGGATCCTAAAAGTGCCATATAAATAAGGAATCCAGTGTAACGAAAGAGCAAACACAACTAGAAATAATTTATTGTTTATTTTATACTGTACCCAGATTTCTATTGTTTGAAACTGCAAGAAAGAAGAAAAAAATGTTCAGTTTTATCAAAAGTGTAATGGTGACATAATGTTTGACGCATGGCCCTATGATTACTCTATAAAGCTGTGGTGTACAAGCGCTTTTACATAACTTAACCCCTTCTTCATTTATCACCAAATCATTTCTTACTGTTGGCCATTACAGAACATTACAGGATATATTTATATGGACAAAAATGAGGAAAAAAATGCTTTTATAACTTTTACCTTCTGATTGTGAATCAAGAAATTGGAATCCAAAGACACAATGCGAAATTTTACTGGGAAAGACAAAATTACAAAGACAGAATATTAGCACATATGCAATACATGGTAGTAAACATGAGTAGACATGCTAATATGAGCATACAATATGATGTTAAAATCATGCTCAGGCTTATTGATAAACATGAAAAAGCACTGACAGTTAAGGCTCTTTTTAACTATTGTTTTATAATAAAGCATTACCTGTTTCTCCTGGCTTGTAGATTAGCTTTTCTGTTTTGACAAAAATGAGCTTCAATGGAGGCTTTATTAGAATCCTTGTTGTTTTGTTAAGTGATGTCATCACTCCTTTAATTTTAACATAGACAGTTGCCACAGTATCTGTAAGCACGACAGGAATCTAAAAGATCGAAAGCAGGGACATGAGGAACAGGAACTTGAATACTATGATTAGTACGTGACTAACCCAACTCCTGGAGAGCCTAAATGGTTTAGGTCTGACCAGGATTCAAATGAGCTTGGTTAGTTGATCAGTAATGATGACTTAGTGTATATGAGAACTTTAAATGTAACGTGCATAATAGTCTGTGGATTCAGTAGTGAGAGGACAAATTTGGGAAAGATGCATACCAAATAGTGATTATGATGAAGGAAAATTGTAAAGATTTGCTTTCATCTTTTTTATTAATTATTTATTTTACTTGTGTGTTTTTTAATAAAAAAAAGATTAAATAGCATGTAGGAAAAGGGAATGGCCTAACAATTTAGTGTAATGTCACGTATACTGACCTGGAAAGGCACACACCTGTAGAAATCCCCTTTAATGAAGTTCTCTTTAAGAATGGTCACATTTCCATTATCTGAGCTCAAAGTTACCAGTAAAGAAAGGGTTGTACTGGTTTCATGGATATGTGCACACAGAGTCTCTGTAGTGCCGCTCGCTGCCTGAGAAGTGACTGCCACCAGGTATGTGCTGAAAGACAACAAAGCACAAAGAAACACTGCTTTTATATAACTTGAATATGCTTATGTGCTCTATTGAGGAACTAAGAAGGACTTGACATTGTAACTGTATTGTTACACTGCAAAAAATGACTTTCTTACTTAGTATTTTTGTCTTGTTTTCCAGTACAAATGTCTAAACATTCTTGAATCAAGATGCATTTCCTTGATGAGCAAAATGACCTAAGAAAATAAGTCCGTGTTTTTAGACAAAAAATATGAAATTTCAGTGATTATTTGCTAAAAACAAGCAAAAAATCTGCCAATGGGGTAAGAAAAATAATCTTGAATTAAGGTTTAAATTTTTCTTAGTCACTAAATTCAAGATTATTTTTCTTACCTTACCTTTCTTGTTTTAAGCACAAATTCACTGAAATTTCTTATTTTTTGTCTAAAAACATGACTTATTTTCTTAGGTCATTTTGCTCATCAAGGAAATGCATCTTGAGTCAAGATTTTTTTAGACATTTGTACTGGAAAACAAAACAAAAATACTAAGTAAGGAAGTTATTTTTTGCAGTGTATATACTGTATTATTATGCTTATAATTGTGCTTGGATTAGACAGCTCTCTTTAGCTCACTGGGTGACTGAAGAAATAAAACTGAAGGAAAAGAAAAATGTTGTTAATTGGTAGATATAAGTACCATTTAGATAGCGATATGTACTGTATGTATTTGGTAAAATATGTACCTTTGAGGTACTAGGTGAAAAGGTTTACTTTTTGAAAGAGTATCGTGACAGCTGTTGTAATTTGTTTGACAGTGAATTCTGCATATCTGCTAAATATAAAAAAGACAATGATAAATGTTCTTACGGGTCAGTCGCTCCACTTGAATCATATTGTAGCAGCAGTAGTGTCAGGAACGTTCCCAGAGCACGCATCTTGAGCTGTTGGTCTGGCAATCTCACACAGATTTGGTGCACATTTTATGCTACTCCCTGCCCAACCCCATCAAGGCAAAAAAGTTGGGAAACTGGTAAGAGAAGTTCCATGAATTAGATTTAACATATTCCTTCCTTCACAACGAGTGATTCATGAGATAAAGTCATAAAGAAATTTAAATAATTATCCTAGCTTTGACTTTTAATCTTACCCTTCTTTCCCTGCAAATCATAATAATAATGTCACAAACTGATCTTATAGTAGATTCAATATTTTTGAAGATTTCAATATGAACTCAAACACTTCTCATCAAATTGACCAAAGTCGAAATTATTTTACCTATATTTACAATATATTAATTTTATCAGCCACTATTTTGAAAATAGGCTTTTCTGATTACTAACCAAACCATGTGTATTTATACACTAGATAACCATGTGCACTCGCATGGTGTAATTTTATACCCGAATAAAGGTGCAGTCATAAATGTGAAAATGTTTTTAAAAAACTTTGGTCAATAAAATAAAGATAAATTAGAAAATAAAATGACGTTTCAGTGTACAGCATAAGATTAGTATTTAATTATTTATGTATGTTTCAAAGGCTGATAGCTTCTCTTAATCACACCAGGTGTGGTTCAACATTTGTATCATTACTTTACTTACAATATTTAAGTGTCCCAAAATCATCTTATAAAGCTTATAAATGTGAATTCCCATACCAGGTGTTTTTATAATTTGGGCTGGTGCTTAGGAATGCTTTTGTTTGGGAAACACTGCACCTACTTAATTTTGTGTATCAACAGCTGTATATAGTACAGTAAGTGGAAGATGTATCTCTTAGATCCTGCTAAACTGGATGTAACAGTTTTAAATTAACATCCAACATGGAATAAACTCCGAATCAGACAATTAATCTCTCAAGGGCTTTTCACACTGGTTAGCTGCTTCACGTTTCACACTGCTAACTATTAGAAGTGTTAAGAGATAACCCTGAGTAGGCCTATTCATAACCCGATGTTTCACACATTCTCATTTGCATTTGCTGTGTCAACAGTCATGATTGGATAAATACTGCTGTGTCAAACTGATTGAATGCAAAAAGTGCGTGTTTGCTTCAAATAACTGTCTACCTCACTGTTCCGCATCCGAGAAAATATGATGCAAATCTTTTTTTGCTGTTTTAAGCTTCCTATGGCGTTATTTACTCAAATTCAGTCGTTTTGTGTCACCTTGTTTCTGTGACAGTGCAGTATGCACAGCTTGTGATATGAGGTAAGCACTGTTCAGTTTTTTGATTGGGTGTCTGTTGCTAAGCGTCTTTCTACCACTCTTCGTTTCACACTGGGTGCTTCTCAATCAGTGTATCTCAATTCGCATACTATCCGCTTCCAAAAAGAATCGATTTCTCGATTCCAAGGAGTTGAGAATCGAAAGTCGATTCCAAAGGTTGGAATCGATTCCATTAAAGGAATCGACTTCTCTTTCAGAGCCTTCATAAGCACAAGCCCAACCCCTTAGCTGATGTCATCGGTCAACTAAATCACATTCGTTTCTTGTCTAAAACAGTACAGAAGAAACTGATGGATGAAGTCTAGAGCTGTGGAATGCCATAAAATCTTCTGCATGCATTAAAGCAAAAGCTTTGTTTGCACACACAAGGCATATATAATTACATGTATCCACATATTTAACAAATCATATAAGTACGTCTTTCTTTTCAAATCGACTGTAAATGGACAGTCTTCTCTGACTCTCTACCGATGACAATTTACTGATTATCGATCTGTCTATCTATATTCCTCAAGTATGTTTGTGTACACTGCTGAATAACTTTAAAAATAGTTAATAGTAATTTGACCTGTGCTTTATTTTGAAAACAGCTAGTAAATTAGATTAATGATAAATTATTATTAATGATGCATTGGAATTGCAGGACAAGATCGATATGTTCGGTTAAGGATTTGAGCATCCTCGTTTTTCTTGCTTTCTTTCCTCGCGTCTTAGCTCCACCCTTTGTGAGGGAAAGACAAAAAAAGGTTATGAGGACAAGAGGAATTAAATGAAGTGAAATGCGAGTGACAACCTTCCGGTCTCTCTCATGAAACAAATGAGGAAGTGACTTAAACTGCAATTCATTGACTGGCTGCTAGAGACTGTCCTCAAAAGGGAGTCAATTCCCTAGACCACCCCATGTTAAAATGCCCAACTTTACAGCAGAAAAAATATGTTTACAGTTTGGTACAAAAAGTGTTGTTGGTCTAGCTAATTTTACCCTTCATGACAACTGTAAGGGGTGAATTTTCTTTATAACTTATGAGTTTAAATTATATAAAGCCTTAAAGTTCTGCATAATTAAGAGCGTGGCCACATGAGTGACAGGTGGAATGCATCTACTGTATCTTATTATGTATCTTCTCATACTGTATCTTCCATCCTTACCGCCAATGCCCCCGCCTCCTTAGCCTGAGCTAACTTGATCACGTTGAGCTAGGTGGGTGTGGTTTCATCAACCAGGCACCTCAGCTCCACCCACATCTCGCCTCTTTGCCCATTTTTGATTATCCGGGAGATAATCTGGGTGATGCGCTGCCAAGATTTCTTGTTTTATACAGTCTATGGTAAAGTGGCATATAAGTTAATAATGCTGTACTGTGACATAGCACATAGAAAATATTAAAAAAGTTACATAGGAAGAGTTTATAATAAATAAAATTAAAAAGTGCTAAAAAGTGGTCAGAAATGTATATGAATTATGTCACATATATGTTATACATAAATATTAACTATATTAATATGTTAACTATATTAAATATACTGTCTGAAATAGGTCTACATGTACAATAATACAATGCTTAATTATCACATGTATGCATGTTTGAAATTAATATGATTTAAAGATGCGACGCTGTGCAGGGGGAAGGGGAATTTATACGTGCGTCAGGTTTAGTCGAAGAAACACTTGTGTATCCTCGCTCATGACTCCTCAGAAAGCTTCCCGGTGCACGTGTTCCAATTGTAGGAATTACAGACCCTTCCATCTCCCTATAATAAAGGCACAGTCACATTGGACTTTTAGTGTGCGAAATCTCTATGCAAAATGTGTAGCATATAGCAACCAGAAAAATGCTGATAAAACTGTTTTTTGTATATAACTGTTTTCATATAACTGAAAAGGTCAAGCCGAGGCGTATCCATCTACTATTAGTCACCTGTCATCACGTGATAAGAATTCGCTTGTCAGAGTTCACCAAACTTGAACTTTGGAACACAGTGAAATGCGAAACATTTTAGCAGAAGCTTGTGTTAACGGTCTGCCGCATTCATATTCATGTATGACACTAAGTCAATGAAGCAAAAAGTGTGACTGCGCCGTAAGACAATCTCTGCATCAGTGTTCAGCAGACTCTGCACTGACACTGTCGTCCGGTTTTGACACAACTCTAGACAGTATACTGTGAACTTTAACCTCTTAGTCCCAAAAACACAATTGCTGCAGTGACACGCCTTAAAGACACAGGTCACCGTAAACAAGCTAGAGCAACATATCAAATTGACTTTTCATTTTTTTTATTTCACTCATTCGTGACAGTTATTTTTTTGTTCATTTCTTTGTTCATCATGAAAAGAATTAAACAATACAGACAAGAAAAGTGATGCAGGAAAGGTCTGATATATATTTACATCAAAAAATAAATTGAGTTAACACTCTGAGTTGACAGACCTTTAAAATCAATTTGATACATTTAAGACAGAATATTCAAGTTTTCAAATGAAAAGATTTTTTTCTGTGATTTATGATTAATTGCATTCAAGGCTAATGTACTGCTAAGCTTACTACTACAGCTTAAAGCCCAGCCAATGTATGTGTTATAATACTGTAAATAAAAAAACTACGGGACACATGTTTTAGATGCAGAAACTCTTTAATTATTTAATAGCATCTTAAGTATCATTTTAGGTCACAGATCATTATATTCTGATATTTCTGATTTTAGTGTATAAGTCGGATGACAGAAGAACAAATCTAGCATCAGTATAATTCCATCTTTGATCTTGCATGTCTGGTGAAATGACTGGCTAATCGGGAGGACCTGGAAGATTCCCGGTGGGCCGCGAGGGCCGGTGTCGTTGCCACTGGGTTGAAATATGCTTGCTGTCCCTAGGCTGCCTGCAACAGCAGCATAACTCTTTTATTATGTTACTGCAGCCCCACTCTTTTTTTAAATTATTTTCTTGCAATCACATTCATAGAGTGCAGCCAACAGGTTAATGATGACATAATTATCTTTTGACTCCCCGACAGCGACACCTTGCCAGTGCTAAAAAAAGTCAGTTGTAGGAGTTATGCCATGCGAGGCTTGCGAGCACAAGTGGTGGGAAAACCATGGATAATAAAAAGTGCAAAGTCCCCTTTGCGTACTGGCTCAAATGTATAAGCAACAGGACTGATCATGTGCTCATCAGCTCGTTCTAGTTCGTCTTCATCCATTTCAAAACAAGTGCGTATTCCAAAAGTAAGGAAATGCTTGTTTTTCCTCACTGCTCAATGTAGGGTATTGCAATCGGATAATATTGAAATGTAGCGAACCAACCCGGTGATGTCACATGCCGTGGCGCTGCAAGATGGCGGCGCCCTTGCTCCAAAAGGCATTACAAAACATCACGTTTTTTCTTAAATGGTTACATGTATTGAATCTGTTATGTTTTTTTTATTTAGGTGAAAGTAAGTTTACTCAGTAATGTACATTTGATTGAATGGTTCATTTCCGCTTTAAGCGTATGTTAGATAGAAAGCGTCTGGCTGTGAAGCTAGCGGGGAAACTCTGTCAGCGCACCAGTATCAAGTTTTCTTTCATGCTTGAATGAACAAAAACACACAAGATTATGCCATAAAGCAGATTTGTCGAGTTAAATAAAGTTTTAAATGAATGCATAGAGTTGTGAATCGCGTCTCATCTGCGTAACTGTGCCCCCTTAAAGGTGCCGCATTCTTAAACCTGCTGGCTGCTGTGACTCCTGTCACTAATGTTAATCAAAGAACAAACACGATTAAAAGGGAATAGGATACAAGTCATATGAATAAAGCCTGCACATTTTTGCCATTTGGAAATTTTTATTTGCTTTCCATGTCAAATATGTTACAGCTTACAGAAAGCTTTTTATTGTGATTAAATTCAGGTGCACTCAAGTCTAGGGAAACAGAAGGAAGTGTGAAAGTGAGAGCAGAGTCTACTCAGGGACAGATAATAGAGGCAACAACTCGGAAGCAAAACCCAGAACCACAAACTAGGAACAAAGCAGATGAAGATGGTTCTGTTGATAGTAGTGATTACTTTGCTCGATGTCAGTCACAGGACGTTGTGTTGTTGTAAAGAATACAGTTATTCATTGTACTAATAAATCTTTACTGTGAAGCAGCACTTGTGCTACTGTATTTCACTGAATTGGAAATGCTATGTTTTGAAAAATACAACGAATTACAGGCTTTAGAGAACAGTGCACTATCGCAGACTTATACACTGAGCTTTTAATTACATTGTTTTAATATAGACAGTCTTGAACTAAGGTGGGCCGGTCTAAGGCATGAAACTCCAGGGCTGAAAATTTGTCCCACTCCGGCCCTGGTCACACTGCTGAATAACACTTCTCGATGCTCCAACGATGGCACTTTCTTCTAAAAGTGAAAAAGTTTTGTTATTTATACACATTTTTATTAACAGTCTATATCTAAGCATTAAGCACATTCGTCTATGACATTTAAATTTAAGAGCACATTTCTCAAACTGTAAAAACAGAATTTTTATACGTGTTGTATTTTTATACTTACTGACACATTACTTGACACATGGGGAGGTGTACTGATCAACAGCTCCTTCACCTAAAAAAGAAAATAGTATTTTTTTGTCCATTACATGCTTTTGGAAAGCTCTAGGTTTTTAAAGCACATTTATGCCGTCTACATCTTTCACTATAAAAATTGCTGGGTTGTTTTTGACCCATGCTGGGTGAATATTGAACGGAAAACACTGTTGGGTTAATTCTGGGTTGTTTCCACTCATGGTTGGGTAAATACAACCCAGCATTTTAATTAATTAATATATTAATAAAGTCACTTAAAAAATGTGAAGTAATAACAAACACATACTGGTCTTGTAGTAATCATAGACTGTCACCACAGCTGGTTTCAGGTTGTTCACTACTACGTTCTGCCAAAGCGTCAAGGTAAAGGACTTCTCCTCCTCCTTTTTCATCTTCAAGAAGAAATGACACCTAATGTCATTTACAGCAATTCTACTCACATCCATCTTAAAATGCTCAAAATTCCTCAAGGGACTTTAATTTACATTTAGACTTACCCGGTCTAAATACAAGATGACATGTCCTTCATTCTGCTCCACAAGTTTGATTCTGGAATCTTGCTGAAGCTATGCACACAGAGAGACCAATGAGAACATATCAAACGCTGCAGAGCTTGAGATAAAAACAAGACTGAAGGCCTGAAAGTGTCACTCACATCTTGTAGAGACAAGTCATCCAGTACAAATCCAGACAGCAGTTTAAGATTAATGATCACCATGTTTGTCTCGTCTCGTGGACCATTATACCTGTAACACAATACCACCAAAAATCATGGTTCAGTGTTTTGAATGTGACCTGATAAACAGCAACCAAAGACAGTAAAGTCTTCTGTCTGAAAAGACGACTCATTTTGAACTTTCCTTTTTCTATATCCACAACAGCAACAACAACTTCTATTTGCTATGTTAAAATGTCAACGTCACTTTCTATTTCTCAAAACTCTTAAAATGACCAATATTCACTCTCTTGATAATGTGTGTGTGTATGTATATATGTCTGTCTATATGTGGGTAGTTGACGAAATTAAACTTTACATGTGTCCTATGATGTGACATATGGTGTGACAACTGTTAATATTACATTGTATTATTTTATTAGTATTGATATCCATTTTTATTTTTTTTCTCAACATTTTTGCCATCACAGCATAGGACACATTTGCATATTAATCTGTCAACTACCCATATATATGGGTAGTATATATATATATGTGAAGTATACTGCTCACCTGATGGTAAGAGCTAATGTAACAGTGTAGTACTGTCTGCTGTTACAAGTTGAAGTTGCATCTGTTATGATGCTGAAAGCCATGGAGCTGGCAGAGGGCAGAACATTGTAGTGCAAGGCAAACTGAGGAAGAAAAAACATATTAATAATGTCATGTGCTAAGCCACATTTAGCTGTTAAAGGAATAGTTCACAAACAATAAAAATGATCTTGTGATGAAATATTATATATTATATTATAATTATATATAATATTATATTATATAGAGAACATTAGTTGGGCACAAATGGAGGTCAAACCCAGCAAATCCCACAGCATTTCTATTGTTAAGGGCAGGCTTAACAATGACAGGTTCTGTATAAAGGGTGAGCCCATACCAACTGTCACAGAAAAGCCCACCAAAAGCCACCGCAGACCTTAAAGACTCCGAACAGGTGGAACAACTCAGGCAAGAGACAGCCAGTGGACTCAAGAAAATCAATAATACAGCTCTTCCTGGGAAGCTGAAACTCTGGTGCTTCCAATTTAGCTTGTTGCCACGCCTGATGTGGCCAATATCTATGTATGAGCTCACAGTGTCTCATGACAATAACCTGGAGAGATTGGTCAGTACACAAGTGAGGAAATGGCTTGGGCTACCAAGATGCCTTAGCAACATACGGCTGTACGGGAATGGAGCTCTCTCTCTTCCCATTTCAAGCCTTGTGGAGGAATATAAATGCCCCAAAACAAGGTTAGAGATGACGCTCAAAGAATCCTGTGATCCCTGTGTAAGAGATGCTGCTCCAACAGTAACGACAGGAAGGAAATGGAACCCAACAACAGCGGTAGGAGATGCAAAGGCAGCCCTCAGACATAAGGACATTGTGGGTCAAGTGCAACATGGCAGAGGGGGACTTGGTTTAGCATCAACCACACCCACGTGGTGAAAAGCGACACCAAAGGAACAGCGTCACCTGGTAGTGGAGGAGGTTCGGCGTCAAGAGGAAGCAAGTAGATGCGACAGAGCGGTCTCTCAAGCCCAGCAAGGCCGTTGGTTGAGGTGGGAAGGCATTGAACGGCGCAAAATCACTTGGAGTGAGCTTTGGAATATGGAAACAAACAGGCTAAGTTTTATCATAAGAGCTACATATGATGTACTGCCCTCACCAACAAATCTGCATGTTTGGTGTGGACAGGATCCAGCCTGCCACCTATGTGCAGCTCCAGCAAACCTCAAACATATTCTTGTGGGTTTTAAGAAGAGCTTGACACAGGGGAGATACACATGGCGCCACAATCAAGTACTAAAGTGCTTGGCTGCAGCAGTAGAGACCAAGAGAGTGGCAGCAAATGCCATCACCAAAACGCCAAGGCAAAACTCACTAAAAAGGCAACCCTTTATTCGGCAGGGGCAGAAACCGCGGCCCAAGCCCTTAACCCCAGATTCAGGTCTGCTGAATATAGCCAAGGATTGTGAAAGGGGAATTGATTTAAACCACAGACTTACTTTCCCCTTGGAAATCGCAGCGACCAACCTGCGGCCGGACATGGTTCAGTGGTCCAGCTCCAGAAGGACAGTCCTCATAGTTGAGTTGACTGTACCTTGGGAAGAGGCCATTAACGAAGCATTTGAAAGAAAGAATCTCTGGTATGCCAAGTTGGCAGCGGAGGCTGAAGATCGGGGATAGACAGCGAAAGTGTTCCCGGTGGAAGTGGGCTGCAGGGGCTTTGTTTCCAATTCCACAACAAGGCTGCTTAAGAAAGTGGGGATCAGAGGACAGGCCCAACGGACGGTAGTCAAAGAACTTGCCACTGTCGCTGGGAGAAGCAGCCACTGGCTGTGGTTGAAACGGAAGGACGCAATATGGGCTGCCAAATGACCACGTAATAAAATGGTGTTGTGTTGTTATGCCATACGGGACCGATGGCACTGAGCTTGCATTAACGGAGCCAGTGGGGCTATAACAGCCTTAGCCAAGGGTTGGCGCATATGGTTGCGTTGAGTTTTGGTAATGTGTAATGTTATGCCATATGGGACCGGGGGCACTGAGGTTGCATTAACTGAGCTAGTGGGGCTATAACAGCCTTAGCCAGCGGGTTGACGCGTATGGTTGCGTTGATTTTGGTAATGTGTTGTAATGGTATGCCATATGGGACCAGGGGCACTGAGCGCACATTAACGGTGTGGATAGTCGTGGCCAGAAGGTTGCCTTTGACTGTGGTGCCTTTGAGCTGCAGGGATAGCTGCCCACTGCTTCTGGTGTATATGTGTTCACGACTTGCAGTGCGTGAGTTCACTACTCACTGGACGGGTTAAATGCAGAAGTCAACATAGCTGACAAATAGGTCACTCTCAGAGGACAGGTCCAGTGGAGGATAATCAAGAACTGGCCAGTGGTGCAGAAAGAAGAAGGCAATGGCTGTGGTTTAGGCGGATGGACACAGCATGGGCTGCCAGATGACCTTGTAACAATGCGACACACACCCAGGTCTTATCAACCTGCGGTGGGCCTCCCTTGGCTGAGGGTGTCTTGTGATAAAGGGCCGAAACACCCAATGAGGCTGAGGTGCACAACTGACGATGTGTCGCATTGATGGGAACCATACAAAGGGCATTATCAGCAGCACCTCACCAAAAGGCATCTTTCACCCAGGATAATGGATGTGATGAAAGTGGGACACACAACTCATGAGATGTCTCTCTGATAATGGCAAGGAAAGGTAAGTATGCCATGTATTTCTATAATCATTTATCCCCCAAACACAGAGGATGCCTGCCTGATGAACCAGTGAAACCTCAGACCTCCTTTCCTCTATTCATATTCTTGACTGCTTCCCCCCTGTCATGCATAAGGCATGGGAAATGTCCTATTGGGCAATTCAACTGTGCTGAAATAGTGGGATTATAACACCTAGTCCTATTAAGCGAATCTGATTATGACTAATAATCTATAATCTAATAAACTACTTATTACACAAGCAAAAGCCATCTGAGGTTGTTGACTTCCTGCTATTTATAAAAATAGCTATTTTTAAATTAGGAGATAATATGCATTTGTTTTGATCTCTATTGTTTCTCTTTTGAAGACATTTATTAAACCAATGGAGGCACATAGATGTCTGTGATTTTTGGATTGTCAACATTTTGGATCCCATCCCATATAAAAAATATCAGCATTTTAATAAAATGATTCGTTTAAGTTCAGCTGAAGAAAGTACGTCATTCACATTTGGAATGCTGTGATGGTGAGTCAATTATGAGACAATAAAATTTTTTGAGTGAACTGTCTTGAGTGAATCTTTAAATTCTTATGATGCTCATAAAAGAGAAAAATCTTACTTACCTGCACAAACACACAGCCCTGGCCTTGTGTAGCGAGTGAGAAGTTTCCTAGAGGGGGCTGCAGCTGTCTCTCCTGGTAAAGCAGACGGTTTCTCTGGTAGACAATGAAGTTGTATTTCTGGTTTGAAGGGGAGGTCACACTGACAACAACGGTTCCTGTTGGACTGTAGGTGGCAGCACTGTATTTAGCGAGTGCCTGAAGGGCCACCACAGTGTCCTGTTCATAGAGTGCGTGGAAGCAAAACCAATCACACTTTGTCAAAATAGCATACTTGTATGTAAACATTGTTGTTACCGTTCCCCATGAATGAATGAATGAATGAATGAATGAATGAATGAATGAAAATCCCTTCAAATAACATTAATGTACCTGAGTAGAGGAGAAACCTCCATAGGCATTTTGCCTCTTGGCCAGCCAGCGCACTATTGTAGCAGAATAGTCCACTTGAAATGTTGGCAGTGTTGGTCCAGAAATAAGTGCCAATAACACGTATGAACTCATCTCTACCTCTAAAGAGCCTGTCAGTTGCCCATTGTTTGTCTGAGTCCAATATCGGCCATCCCCTAAAATGACAATGACAAGACCCCTTTAAGACTGAAGAGTTTTTTAAGGAATGAAATATTTTTCTCATCATTTTTTCTTATTTGCAGCTAAAACTATGTAAATGCATTTTGAACAAAGTAGTTATCAGCTGTTTAGGTGGAGAGTTTAAATATTAGAATAAAAACTAAATTTCATGAAACACCATTATATAATAACTTATTTTAAAGGAGCTCCTACATACATGAAATTACGTAAAACTTAAAACACTCAGTAAAGTGAAGAGCTTTGAGATTTAATGGGTTCTTGGTATTGGTATTACAATTCAATTAATCAAGAAAACCAACTCCTAAACCCTCAATGGTCAGAAACCCTAACTTTCCAAAGTCGTAGAAACAGTAGTATTTAACCAAATGTCTGCTTATCTCTCACAGAATTACTCTCTGGACAGGCAACAATCCGTCTTCAGGTCCTTGTCTTCTGTCCTTATTCTGGTTGACCTTTCTGCTGCATCTGGCACTGTTAGCCATCGGATCCTGCTGTCCACTCTCTCCAACCTGGGTATCTCTAGAACTGCGCTCAACTGGTTCAACTTTTATCTTACAGACAGATCCTTTAATCCTGGAGTGGTGAGACATCCAGATCATACCAGCTGACAACTGGAGTTACCCAGGGATCAGTTCTTGCCCCTCTCCTCTTTAATTATTAAGGCACATGGGTTCTCATATCATTTCTATGCAGATGATACTTTACATCTCTTTTCAGCCTGATGGCCCCACCATCTCTGGCCATAACTCTGCGTGCCTTCTAGACAGCTCATCCTGGATGAAAAAGCATCACCTCTAATTAAACGTTTCCAAGACAGAACTCCTTGTTATGCCAGCCCACCCATCAACTGAACACCACTTCATCCCTTTGCTCGGATCCTCAACTATAACACCAAGTCTCAAATTGCAGAAATAACTTTAACATGCAGGTATGCACTCTACAATATCAGGAAAATCAGACCGCTCTTGTCGGAGCATGCCTCTCAGCTGCTAGTCCAAGCTCTGGTCATATCAAGATTGGACTACTGCAATTCTCTACTGGCCGGCCTTCCAACCAATGCATTCAAACCCCTGCAAATAATCCAGAATGTAGCAGCACATCTGGTGTTCAATCAGCCTAAAAGAATGATTTCACTTCATTGGCTGCCAGTTGCCGCCTGCACCAAGTTCAAATCACTGACACTGGCCTTCAGAACGCTAATAGAAAAATCACCCCTTTACCTTAACTCACTGCTGCAGATCTACATATCCTCCCATCATCTTCAGTCTGCAAATGAGCGACGCCTGGTTGTTCCATCACAACGAGGCACCAAATCACTTGTTTTCAAAACTTTCAAAAAACAACTCAAAACATACCTGTTCCGTATGTCTATGTTTTGTCTATAATAAAAAAAATGGCCTTTCACGTCATTCATTCTCTCCCTTGCTTGCTTCAGTTTTAATCCTTCTAGTAACATGACCTTGTAAACTATCAGTACTGTTCAGCATGTTGACAAAATGTAACTTGTAAGTCTCTTTGGAAAAAAAGCGTCTGCCAAATTAATAAATGTAAATCTAAATATAAAGATAAGATATAAGATTCTGTGCTAGCAAAGCAACTAGTTGTGTGTAGGTATGTTATTGGACATATTTTGTAATTATAGGCAGAGGTCGAAATGTAAAAAAAAATAGGGGGGATGGAGTTTGAAAGACATTCTATGTTTATGACAAAATCCAAAAACCAAATCCACGTGCAACATCATTGACGATGATCACAGATGTATTATTCACGATAGGCGCAATGAAGGTTTTACTTACAGTTTAAGGATCCAGTGGAGTTACGAAGATTAGTCACAAGCCCTTTCAGATACTTTTCATTAGTTACATATTTGCCAAACTAACGCTACATTTAAACGGAGCGTCAGCATTATCGCTTCTCATTTACTTTGATTGGGTGACGTTACGTGTTGCCGAAATGAATTGTGGGTCCATTAACGTCTCGTCATTGGTGTTGCTCACAGCAGAAGTTAAAAAAATTCTCAACTTTTCAAGCGTCTACGCAGGCGTCAGCCATTCAGATCAACTTATGCAAATAACCTAGTGCAGGTACCAGCCAATTGAGTTCATGCAAGACCAGAAAACTATGTGATTGGACGATCGTGCCTGCCACGCTTCAGACACACCCTCCGCTTTAGTTTCAGTATGTATTTCTTTATTGGTCGCTCCTATATGATGAATTACTTGTAATTTAATTCATTTGTAGAGTAAGAAAAAAGTTTATTAAGATTCTATGTAAATTATAAATATTCAACCTCAACATTCTACCACCAGTTTTGCACATCGTTGTGGAAATATTTTACTTTGTTGTTTTAAATTCAGAGCTGAATGGCACCTTCTCTCTTGGCTTGACTGTCCAAGATGAAGATGAGTTTCTCTCTCATTTTTTGGTCTCCAGCAAGAGTGAATGTGTAAGAGGCCAGGGCAGTGAAGTACGTGTTGTTAACATTGCTGGATGCTTTCTTCAGACAAAGAAGTCCTTGCTCCACCATGGTATCCTTAGAGAGCAAACAAAATATTAATGAATGAATGCAATCAGTTTTCTTTGTTTGCTGCATTGTCTTTTTAAAGTACCCACTACTGAGGTCTAGCACCATGTGCATATTGTAAGACTGGCAGTTTTCATGTTTTCTGAAGTGCAGTTTACACAGAATCCAAACCTTAGCTATAAACAAAAAATCACCTGGATTCAGTCAGATTTAATGTATAGAAAATAGACACAAAAAGGAGGGTTGAATCTATATTTGCAGCTAGGCCACACCCTGCTATCGATGCAAGCAGAATCTGTACGGTTACTTGTTAAAATGGCCACACATGTTTTTTGTGACACAGGCCTTCTACTTGGACTGACTGTTAAGGAGTTTTCATACTCACAGATGTTTCCATGCCCAATTCCAGCAGAGCAGCAACGATGTACGCAGTGAGAATGACATCATCACTGACACCACCCTGTGAATGCAGAAACAGGGCAGAGAGACATTAGAAACTGCCTTTGTCAGCCACCATAGTGCTTCGAAAGGGAGAGGGGCATGGTTGGGTGAGACGTTCATTGCAATTGACCCTTCTCCTGGAGTTTGATTGACAGGCAACCTGACTGATCATAACACCGATACTATGCGCCCCCCTATTGCTTTTTGGCATTTTGTCCGACAATCAAACCACAGAGTTTAACCGGCTACGCGCTTTGTGGTTTTAAAAAGTCCTTTGCAAATGTTGCTGGCCGTCACACTGTATGCACATGATCCCAGCTAAAAGTCATGTCGCTGTGTAATCTAGTTGTCATAAAGTACAAAAGTAAAGACTTCTTAAAACAGACTTATACAAGAAGACTTGTCCGGAGTTTTACCTCATAGACTGCCATATGATCCGCGCTGAAGGATTGCATCTCATCAACACTGCCAGAATTTTATTGGAGGTCAAATTTGATCATTACGGTCATAATCACAGTTTCACCCATTGCCTAAACTTGTCAGAAACCAATGGCGCTATCCAGATGTTATGTCGCAAGGACACTAGGCTATTGTTACAAAAACGTTGGTTAACTAAGGCTAGGCTGACTTAATGAATGTGACATTATAAATACATAAGATTTTGCTTTTTAATGATGCGAATACTGAATAAAAACCTACCTAGCTTTACAGTAACAGTGTTGCTCCTCAATGTAGTGATTCTCGATCGCCAGGTGATGCAGTGCTTTCAGTTTTATAATCTATAGGATTGTAGCTTCGATCTTTATTTTGTGAACTTTATTCTGAGTCACTGAGTTCACACCCTGAATTTATATTTCAAATACATATTGCAGACGTTCTTATTGCTTTTGGCTGAAAGTACACATCACTTTTTTACAGAAATGATTATTTCATGATAATTATTCTTTAGTGGAGTGGGAGCACTTTGGCTGATGTCGGATATAGCAAAAGGGGACAGGCTTGGCAAAGGGTCAATTCATAACCTCACAACTAGATGCTGCAAAATTTCACAAACTGATCCTTTAAACACGTATTGTATATTCCATTATGTCTGATTATTCCACAATTAGGCCTTCCAGCAAACAGACCAACAACCCTGCAGGTATGAATGTTTACTTCATGTACTTCAGGTCTATCCTATTCTTACCTTCATTTCATTGTGGTAGAGGACGCCCACCATTTCAAAGCATCCATTCTTCTGCTGGTGCTAACTCAACCAATTCTTCGCCTGGTCAATGTTTTTTTCATCTACATACACATACTTCTTTGCCCCTCCGAAAGTCTTCATCACATATGCAGTTAACCTGAAAACAGGTGCAATAAAATTCTATCTATATCATCATTTGCAAGTTAGTCATATAGAATTGTGACTATAAATGTTATGATTATAAATACTGTATAATACAGCTCGATGCTTTCCCTGTCTGTTTTTTAACTGACCAGGTGTGCCCAGAAGGATCTCTGCTCCCAAAAGCGCTATAAGATCCATCATAATGTTTGTATTTCAGCTGTGTTTGGTAGCCTGCAAGAAAAAAGCATGACATACTCTATTGAAGTTTCAGATACTCTGAATATTCCTTTAATGAAATGTCAGTTTTGTTTTCTTATTTACTGTATTTAGTACTGTATTGGGAATATTAGAAATATATAAAATATAGAATTTTGTTTAAATTGCAAACCCTTAGCATAAGCATTAGTAATATTTAACTGAAATATTTATAACTTTAACCAATAATAATACATAACAAAATGTAACCAATAATAATATAATCAAAAGGATAATTATTTTTAGAATAATAACAATAATATAATAAAAAGAACACATTTGTAGCCTCCTCTGTCATGGTTCTGCCTTCCTAGTCATGGTTTTTTGAGTCTGGTGGCAGAATCATGACAGACCCACATGTTAAGTGTGAGAAAGACATGGCATTGTTTAGAAATTGGCATGCCATGTGCTTTCTCGTGTGTCGTCTTTGGCCCCGCCCCTCGTTCCTCGTATAGCTTTCCTCCTGTGTCTCATTACCCACACCTGCCCATTGTTATCCTCCTTTGTTAGTCTCCCTATTTAATGCCCTTGTGTTTGCTGTCCTGTGCTGGTTCGTTTTGTATTATGTGGTATTGTTCCGTGTCTCACGTTCTTGTAAGTAGTCTCCAACATAGTCTCATATATAGCTCTTGCTCTTGCTCTTGCTCAGTCTTGTGTTAGTCCTGTCTCAGTTTTTATAGTTCTATTGGTTACCTCGTCCGCCTGTTTTGTCCCCCACGTGGGAAGTTTTGGTTTGTTTTTTATGTGATTTTTAGTCCTGTTCTCTTTTTGTCTCCCCCATCACGAGTGTTTGATTTGTTTTTTTTGCATTAAAGTCTTTTTGTTACCCGTCCACCGCTGTCTGCATCTGAGTCCTCATTGCAAATCATGACACTCCTCTATACAATATGATGTTATCAGAGAAACTTTTTTCCCTTTAGGAAATTCAGTTTTGCTAAATTGGATGTAAAAATTTATTTAGAAGGATACCATTTTTTCAACGAGTATGCTGAGCACAATATAACTGAAAAGGTAATTAGAGACTAAACATGACTGAAATGGTTTTGACCACTTTTCTCTCCACCAAAATTGTGGGGACTGTAAGATGCATTACAGTAATATACTCTCTCTAAACACAGAACAACAGTATTATAGTTTTTCTCACCAGTCTCCAGAAAGGTTTTAGCTCGTGCCAAAATCTCAGGAGTGAGCTGTCCACTGCTCTCCAAGTACTGAAGGATGTAAATATTGGGTGCAAAGTTCAGCATGTTCTGCTCTCCACAGCCATAAGGCATCCGCAACAGATCAGCGATGTTTTTTAAAGAGTGACTGATCAGATCACCTGTGGAGCAAACAGTCAGGAGCAGATAATTTTTACTCATGTCCTGAGGTCATGATTTCATTGAGAGGTTGGATATTCATTAATACTTTATACATACACAATGCACATCATATTTTTGATATTTATATTTCTTCAGACTCACCAAGAACAGTGACAAAGCATTTGGCAGAATCCTTGACAACAACATCAGGGAGATTAAGAGAGACAGTTGTGTTCACTTGGTTGCCTAAGAGAAATATAATTTAAAGTCAATGAATGGTGCATCTCTCTTGCTTTGTATTCAATGGTGAGGATGACCGGTTGACTTCAGACACCACATTAAAGGAATATTTCCTTGTTCTAAACAACTTAAGTGTCACTGTCACACAAAAGAAACAGGACAATTTCAGGGGGTTTCAAATATGCAGCTTGTATTTTAATACAGTTATATTATTATTATGGTGAGCGCAGTGTTTTAATATTTGTGCTTTTTGTCCAAATCATCCATTTAGAGGTCTAAGCAGACAAACTTATGCTTGTGCAATTTTGTTTTTACAAACTGAGGGATGGATTGAATTATTTCTGTGGTAATTGATGGTATGCAACATGATGTCAATAGTGTATTGGACCTGGAACATTCTTTAAAGTGACAGAACAATGTCACTAACCTGTTAAACAGATGAGCTCATTCTGAGTGATTATCTGTTTAACTCCCTCCGCCTGACAAATAAAATAACATTTTTACTTGTTATTGTGACAAACAAAAAAGGACATTTGATACTTTTTTCTAAAAAAGAAATATACATTTATTCTATTGATTACTAAAATGATTACTTGTTTAGATTCTGGTCAACAGAATGGCTTTGCACTGTGAAATGTTTCACCTATTTCGTTTCATAAACTCTAGCTCAAAAGCTGCCTTATATTTTTAAGCTAAATCAAATTGGCTTTACAAGTTACTTGAATTTAAGTTTTGTTAAACTGACTTCAAAATGTAGTTGTATTTCATATAACTTAGTGTAATATGATTTAAATTGAAGTGACCAATTTGATTTAACTTAAAAATGTAAAGTTTTTAAGTGTATTTTTACAGTGTGCTTGTCAGCAACAAGTTACAACAGAATGAAAGCAGCACTAACCAACAAAAAGTTAATTTACTAAGTAAACCAGGATACTGAATTTTGAATGATATAATGGGTTATACTGGCTTGTAGTACACATGGTTTTAGAAAGGCTCACCTCTACCAGAAACGACTCCACCACAGTTTTAATACAACATCCTTTTGGCACTGTCACTACCTCATGTCCACTTGATTCCAATATCTTCATTAACTTTTCACAAGAATGAGTCTGCATGGCCTGAACTTCCACAAAAACATTCACCTGTCCTGTAATGTACACACCATTCAATCAAAAGTCCTTCACAATCCTTACCTGTGTATATTTAATTTACAGAACTGTAAATTATTACTTAAAAACATATGATTTTATCATAGGGATATATATAAATCCAGAGTTTGAACATTACTCTTTTCTATAAGACATGAAATGACCAGTGTAGACCAGCACAAATTTTCATGTTGGTCTTAAACTAGTGGTGGTTTAGCTGGTGGAATAGCAAAACAATTGCTTCTCAACCGGCATGTACTTTCTAATAATACTAAGTCAGTGGCAGATTTAGGCATGGCATTTTACCTCTCATTTGCACAACACGTCAATCATTTCATGTCACTGTGCGGTCAGTTAAACTAATTGGGACTTGGAGAGTACGCCCACTGCTCAGGGTGGTGTGTTCATCAGCACATGACATCAAGTACACCACGAGTGTGCTTCAAAAGCAAACTGCTCTGTTCTTTCGAATAGCTCTTGTACAGTCATGATGTCATATGCTGATCGGTCTGCAGTGCTGCAGAAAGCTGAACACTCATCTCATTCAAAAGTGTAAGCAGGGGCGAAGCGGGAGGTGAGCGGGAGAACTTCTATTACCAGCTATTATTCATCTTGATATGATCACGATGTTCATATAATATATATGGATAATGATATATATTCACTTATGTGTGCTGCAATTACACATAGAGCAAACAATATTTATTTTTCTGTCCAACTAGCTAACTGAATAAAATGTATAATATACTGTATATATATTCCTTGCAGTTCAAGTCCTATATCAGAGGTGCACTATGTCACAAGAACACCTAGTCTTACTGTCATCAGAATTAACCATACATTGCTGGACAGATTTCTTAAAATGATAAAACTGGTGATTTTGAATAAAAGAGTGCATGTCAGCGATTTGGGAAACTTTTACTGTTCAGTTTTAAAGCACAATTTATTTTGTGTGCGTAACTAATTTTTTATTAGCTTTTTTTCAAAATATCTATGAAAGTTAAGGAAACACAAAATGTTGCTGTTTTGCTGGAGGGTAGGGAAGCATTTGAGGGCGGTTAAGGGGAAGTAAGGGGCGCCAAAGGGGGGGCTTTGCCCAGGGCACCATCCAGGCTCGAACCACCACTGGACTAAGTTATAGGCAGGGTAAGCAATCCTGTCCAGAAACTTTTTTTGTTATGCTGGTTGAAAGTCTCCTCACATCCTGATAGCAAACATTAAGTAACGAGGTCTAAAAATATTTGTATAACTTGATATGGTCTGTGGAAGGCGTATGACTAAAAACCAGCACATGACCATCTTAAACCAGCTCAAACCATCTACCATGCTTCAAAACAATATGCTGTTTTTTTCAACAGAGGATTTATCAGAGACAATCCACTGGCTTCTGGTTTGTGCATGTTCATACGTTTTGGAGGAGGCGTGGCTTTGGGCGGCAGTTTGTAAGGAGGGTGGATCGTATGACTTCAAAGCTAGCAGGCTAAAGTGATCATTTTTCAAGAAGACCAACTCTGCATTTAAACAAGTTAAAGAGACAGTTCTCCCAAACATGGAAATTCTGTCATCATTTACACACTCTCTTGTCATTTCAAACCTGTATGACTTTCTTTCTGCTGCAGCACACAAAAGAAGATATTTTGAAGAATGCTGTTAACCGAACAACAGTGAAAGAATTTTCATTTTTGGGTGAAGCCTGGTAGGATCACCAGCATAGAAGCATTTAAAGAAAATGTATACTGGGGACCAGCAATCTTTTCAATAACAATGCATGGTGCACAAAATGACATTTCTGTTGGTTTTGCTTATATAGTGTGAATGTATTTGGCTTACCCAGAACAGTGGCTTTAATTGTCCACTCTGTGGTTATGCTGTCTCTTGCACAAACACATTGCGTGTAATTGCAACCTTTGCAAGACAGAACTGAGAACTGATTCGAACTTTTCAGAATGAGCTTTACCTGCACATCAAAAGACACAGAAATCTCTACAGTGGCAGCTTGAAAAAAAAACGTTTGCAAATTTGCTGTTACAAATATACACAATATGACTGATGTTTGACAAATGTTTGAGTCGTGCACATATTATTACACATATTTGTCATGATCTGTTTCCCCAGTTTATTGTGGACTTTTATTTCTTCCTGTTTCCTGTTTGATTTTGTAGTTCTTTTTGTTCATTGGTTCAGTGTTAATCGTTGCTCCAGGTGTTTCATGTTATCTCGTTTTCCCAGTGTATTTAAGCCCCAGTGTTTCATTTGTTGGTTGTCAGTCATTGTTGCATGTTGCCTCTTGTCTCAGATCATGGATTACCTTGTTTCATTTTGTATAGTAGGTTGGTTCTCCTCCGGAAAGTGTTGATAACCTTTTGTTTCTCCATGGGATATTAACGACTCCTAAGCTTCAAAGCAAGTAAAGGATGTGTGAGAAGTCTCTCTGTTAGGGCCCACCTGGAACTTAAGTCCTGTAGTTGATCCAGAGAAACTTCTGTGACAAAACTACACTAAACTGTCCTTTTCTGTAAATATATGTAATTATCTCTGTTATATGTTTGCGCTCTTGCCATCTTAAATCATCTGTAACTGGTAAATATGCACGTTTGATTCAGGCTTTGTTTGTATTCATACATCCGAATGAATCACGACTTAATGAGATTCAAACCTGGCATATTTGGTACCTAAATATTATTCTCTTGATTTCCTCCTTGTTGATATATGTTGTGTGACCATAGAACTCTTTATACTCTTCATGTAATAATCTGGACTGGTATTTTGTAAGCTTAGGAGGTCATCAAGAAGCAAAATAGCTGTTGAGTGAACAAAAAACCTCTTCCCTGCTCAACTTTTATTGGTCGATTCAAACAAATGTGGGCATGCCCTCTAATGAACGTGCTCTGAAAACTGAGCTTGGCCTTTTTCTCTCTACGTGCCGTCACCAGAAACTGGTTTGTGGTGTCTCTTTGGAGACTGCCTTTCCCAATGGTCTACTGCTACCTCGCACACCTGGCTGCGCCATACGGCCAGTCCCAAGGCCGTGATCTTATTTCTGCAGGAATGCATTCTGTAACCATTTGAACGTTTCCATCTCTCCACGTGCATACGGATATTTTCCAGCACAGAGCTCGCAAGTATCCATTTCTATATATAGAATAGCTGCGTTAAGTTTGTGCCTCTTTTTTAAAGAATTTTATTGGTGTTCAGAAATGTTTTACCTGCCTCGCTGCCATGCCCTCTCCCTCTCTTTCTCTCCGCGCTCCCTAGCGCGTTTGTGTTTCAAGTATTGTCTTTTGTTTAGTGATCATTATGTTCACCATGTAGAGTAGTTTTAATAAACAACCATATATTCACTTATGATGGGTCTTCTGTGCTCAACGCTCACATACTCGGTCCCTTAAACAGTTTTTTCGATCTATGCTACAGCTCTAAATCCTGTTTGGTGAAGTTGCGTTACTTATGGCCATGAGATAACGTTAAAGTGCATAATATCATTAATGCATTTGCTAGATGAATACATACAAGTATTGTTTTCACTATACTACTAATCAGAAACTGTAAAATATGTATATTTAATGACGATTATTATACATATTTTCCTTTGAGGTAAACTAATTCCCTAACTGAAATTGATGTTTTAAATAACTAATTTCATGGATGTGATCTTGATAGATCTGGTGGAGAATCATATTTTGGTGAGCTAAGTTCATCACTATTTTAACAACAGCTAAAACCGCTACAAGCCGCTTCTTGCCTTGTTACAACTGACCACATAAATCCAGCAGTTGCTTTGATTCATCTACGCCAAAGTAACCAAACCCTCGAGGACCACACTAGAAACTTCTTAGACATTGCCCACCTTGCACACTACCCTGATTTTGCTCCCATTGACTTTTACCTTTACGGAATAAACAAACCACTGAAACACATCTGACCCGCAATGGTCCTCGAGGATCACTTGAACAGTTCATGGACTTTGCATTGGCTTGTGTTGGACCCCCCTTTACAGTGGGTATGGGGAGAAGCCTGCATGCCCCACATTGAGGGTGGCAAGACCAGTGTTCGAGGCTGCCAGTCCAGAGCCTGCTCGCAAGATGGCCGCCAGCCCGGAGTCTCCAGCCATCATGGTGGAGCCAGCGATCATCTCGCAAGTGGTCCCAAGTCCCGGAGGTGTCCGTTCCTGAGGTTCTGCCCTTGGAGTCTGCTCTGCCGGTGGTGGTTGCTGCCTTGCTGTGTCTCTGGGCTGTGCGCTGTTCATCTTCACCAGAGGCTGTTTCTGAACCCACTGAGACCCCAGCCTCATCCAAGATGGCCTAATCTGATCTCCCTACCTCGTCCAAGATGGCCGCATCTGAGCTCCCTGCCTCGTCCAAGATGACCACCACTGGCCGTCCAGCCCTGCCTCCAGCTCCGCTCTGGACTCTAGCCCTGCCTTCAGCTCCGCTCTGGACTCTAGCCCTGCCTCCAGCTCCGCCCTGGACTCCTGCCCTGCCTCCAACACCGTCTTGGGCTCCAGCCCTGCCTCCTGCTCCACGGCCCAGGCCCGCCTCCTGCTCCACGGCCCAGGCCCGCCCCCTGCTCCACGGCCCAGGCCCGCCCCCTGCTCCACGGCCCAGGCCCGCCCCCTGCTCCACGGCCCAGGCCCGCCGCCTGCTCCACGGCCCAGGCCCGCCGCCTGCTCCACGGCCCAGGCACGCCCCCTGCTCCACGGCCCAGGCCCACCTCTGTCATGATCTGTTCTGTTTTTCCCCAGTTTATTGTGGACTTTTATTTCTTCCTGTTTGATTTTGTAGTCCTTTGTAGTTGTTTTTGTTCATTGGTTCTGTGATAATCGTTGCCCCAGGTGTTTCATGTTATCTCATTTTCCAAGTGTATTTAAGCCCTTGTGTTTCATTTGTTGGTTGTTAGTCATTGTTGCATGTTGCCTCTTGTCTCAGATTATGGATTACCTTGTTTTGTTTTATCTTTTTAAATCTTTAACTGCATGAGGATCCGCTTCTTGCCTGGTTACTCTGCCCGTTGTAACGATATTAGAGTGACTTACCATAAAACAATTAGAACAGCCGTTTACAGTGGCATTGAGAGTGAGTTCTTCTCCACGGATAACACTGAGAGCCTGGGGCTTGACGTTGACAAAGAACGGCAGATAGGCTTTGAGAGCAGTGCTGGGTGCCACTCCAACACCAACTGAAGATGTGCAGAAAGCATCTGTGGTCCATTCAGTGATGGTGTCAGGAACAGTCTTTTTAATTGCGACAGATCCAGATTTCCTAATGAAATAAAACATATTGATGTAGGACTAATTGCATGAGTAATTATTTATTTGTATTATAAAAGGGAACAGAGATATAAATTAACATTAGTGTAAGCTATACACACCCCACAGGCACAAGATCCCATATCCAAGTTTCTGGAAAGAACTTGTGGATTGTATTCTTAACAGTTTTTTCCACGGCTGGACCAATAGCTAAACCTTTTCTTATGGCTTCGGGTTGAAGAGCACCTGCACCTATTACAACAGTTTGAGGTGATAGCGTATAGATAGTAAAAAAGAAAGTAACAAATTCTAAAAACAAAGATTACTTACCCATAGTCCTCAGAATCATATGATAACAGTCAACAGGTTCTTTCATATCAGAGTTGGTAGCAATTTTGACTCCAATTGCCTAGGAGAAAGCAAGCATGTCTAATTATTTAATATATATATATTACATAAGAATAAACAAACAACGAATGCAATAAGAAACGGGAGGTATCTAAAGTAGTAATGAAATATCTTACTTTAAAGGCACTGTATGCATTGTTTTTATTGTAATAAGGGTAAAAATAGCGCAAGCGTCTTTCACTGTCAAGCATCGATGGGTAAATTGGTTCCCTGTCCTTGGATATACAGCCGTAGTTATACTCCTCAACTTGATATGGGTAACCCACCAACATTTGTACTGGTAACATTTCAAAAACCTATAGATTTTTTAAACAAGTTAATTCACCAATGAATTGACTCTCCAATTTCAAATATAAAGAACATGTAGTGACAATCCAGACATATTTTTAAGATTATAATTTACAGAGGCGGCGTTGAGTTGTGCCTCTGGTCTCAACAGCAGCATGCTCTGATCAATGGACCTGACGGAACAAAGGGAACCAGGCGGGGCTCTTAGGTTTAAAGTCACAGTGTCTTTGGGCAGAGCCGTGGAAGATGAGAAATTTACGGACACCTGGAGCACAGATACACATTCGTCATACATGAAGGTTTATTGAATAAACTGATGTATTGAATGAGTATTGAGATTCCATGCTGGATTTTCTGACCTTGTTTGGCAAGCATTGTTCAATGGGGAAGTTCAAGCTGTCTGCTACTGTTTCTCCATTGGGAAGAATTGTGTACACTACCACCTGGGCGAATGGAGACAGGGCTACTGTATTTTTTAATGTGAATGACAATTTGCCTTCGTTTTCTGTAATAAAAGGAAAGAACATTTGTAAGCACGGTCAATGAAAGCCAATGAGGCACTTATAAAATATATAAAAAATGTTTTTGATGTTTTTTGAAAAAAAAATGTTTTTTGTGATTTCCACTTCCTACCTGTTCTCCATTGCACTTTGACAGAGACACAACCATTTTGAGCCATACAGCCTTTGGAAAAGACCTGAAACACCCAAGGTGGAAAAATATTGTGTGATAGTTATGAAATGCTACCAAACATTGTTGTTTTAACATTCGGCTGACATTTATCCAAAGCAACTAGTATAGATTACAGATATAGATTTAGTGTTAAACATACCATGTAGAAGATATCCAAAGTTTTCAGTTTCAGTGCACTGCCCTGAATGATGAAACTGGCCTTCACATCTGCATCGCTCAAACAGCTCAATGGTTTTGGAGTCGAAATTAACTTTAGAAAACTTTTGCTTTTGGAGTAGAAGGGCCGTAACCAGAGACTACCTCCATTATAATATGTTGATGCAGGCCAGAAACCATTCTGGAGTTTATTCTCAACATAGCGAGCCTAATGTACATGAATGAAAGAATGAATGACACACCCCCTTCTACTGCACATCAAAGTTACTGTATAATGACTTCTAAATAATTGGTTGAAGAACAGCACCAACCTGTAAATAAGCAGGTTGGTTCGACCAATTTGTTGTGTCTAAGGAGAAGTGAGCTGTACCGTTGCTGTCTGTCGTAAGTGTCATATTTACACTTTTGGAATCATAATTTGTAACGAGATACACTGATTGACCTTTCAGCGGTTTGGAGTATACATCACTGACCAGAAGCTGACAAAAAAGCATGTGAAGAAAGACATGAAAATCAAAGTAGCTGTTTTGGCACCAAAAGAATCTTGATCTTGTGGTTTTGGTACTGAGATGTCTCATATATTGGTCTTGTTCTGACTCTTGACTACATCTTTCATTACAAACTGTCAACAAATAAACATGATCATCCAACCTTTCCCTCAAAGGGAATCCCAGGCTTGTATATGTCTTCTGTGTCAACAAAGGAAACTGTGATAACGTCACTGCTATATGAAACTCCGGCTGAACCCTCAACAGTTATCCCTGGAACAGAAGATCATGCTTCATTAGTCCTTTTAGGACAATTAAAATGGAGAAGAGCAGTTTTGTTTGATACTCTTACCTGTTCCATCCTCTTCTACTTTGTAATTCACTTGAAAATGTCCTCCTGGACTCATGCTATATTCAGTCACATTTATTACTTGAGAGGCACAGCCAGTCTTGTCGGTCTAAATGAAACAGAAATCATTTACAGTACATGAAGTGAATACACAAATGTAGACTCACACATGATAGTTGGTGTAGGAAGGTTTTATGTGCGGTTTATTGAACATTTGCATGTTTGCCAAACATGTCAGAAATGCTGTTTATATAATAATTGTAAAATATGAAGACTTCAGATGCAAAACCCTCTAAATTCATCAGACGACTTTTAGTTTAAATGAGCATTTTTCATCAGGAATGTCAGTCTGGTATTTATTAGGTTTTGAACAAAATGTATTTAAGTAATGTATACTATGTTGTGGAGAGCATTCTTTCAACATAGTGATCTCATTTTTGGCTTTAAGAGGGCTTTGCATCTGAACTATTCATATATATAACACAAATTTAAGTTACAAATATTGAAGATCTTTGACAGTTCATTGGTATTTCTTGGATATTCTAATTGTTATGAAACAGACATTACTGATTACTGAATCAGGAAAATAAATGATTATTAACGTATTTTATAGGCTGTAACAAACCTTTATGACATAGTTTCTGCATGTTTTAGGTATATTTTGCCAATACCAGTAATAATGATAGTTTCTTGCACACATTTCAGCAGTCACAGACCCCTGTACACCCCTCCCATAGATGTATCTACAGATATAAAAAAGATCGATGTATTAGGCCGTTAATATTGTGGTTTACAACTCAATTATCTGCAAAGTTCTGTATAAAAATGCATACTGAGCACAAATGTTCAGCATGATTTCTTTGTTCATGGGAGTTAGAATGGGTGGAAGTTTCGCGTTGACTTCAAATTTAGGCAGAACTACAAGAAAGAAGATGAGACGAGTTTAAAAACAGGACAAATTATGAAAGAAACTTTCAAAGCAGATTTCTAGTTCTTACCATATCCTATAATTTCAAAGTAGTGTGTTGTTTGTTGGTTCTTCTCATCCCAAGCAGTGATGACGTAGTTGCCCTCAGTGGCCTGCGGTGTCATGCGGTGGAACAGATCTAAAATGCCATCCTTGGTGGTCTGATTCCACCACTGACCAATGCGGTTTGACTTGGGATCCTAGAAGCAGCACATAATGAAGAAACCCAGTGTAATGAAACTGCAAACACAGTTAATGTAGAAATAATTTATTATTGATTTTATACTATATATATATATTTAGCTTTCTTGTAGCTCAGTGGTTAGAGCATGGCGCTAGCAAATGCCAGGGTCATGGGTTTGATCCCAGGGAATTGCACATAGTCAGAAACAAATGCATAGTACAATGCAATGCAAGTCGCTTTGGATAAAAGCGTCTGCCAAATTCATAAATGTAAATACTGTACCCGGATTTCTATTGTTTTAAACTGCAAGAAAGAAGAAAAAAAGTTCAGTTTTATCAAAAGTGTAATGGTGACATAATGCTTGAAATATGACCATATGATTACTCTATAAAGCTGTGGTGTACAAGCACTTTAACATTACTTAACCCCTGCTTCATTTATCACCAAATCATTTCTTACTGTTTACCATTACAGAAAATTACAGGATATTTTTACTGACTATACTACAGACAAAAGTGTTACAAATATTAAATAATACCTTCTGATTGTGAGTCAAAAAATTGGAATCCAAAGACACGATGCGAAATTTTACTGGGAAAGACAATAATTGGGAAGACAGAATATTAGCACATAAAGTGAAAACATGGTAATATGAATGCATAGCATGCTGTAAAAATCAAGCTCAGACTTATTGGAGAAGCATTTTGTCTGCCTAGCTAGCTGTAGCTGTAGTAAACTTGCTGTGTGTTCTTGAACTGGACTAGTAGCTGTTTGTTAACAAAGGACGATTGAACTTCCTGCACTGCTTTTCAGGTAACTGTTGTTTAAGTAGCTGTTGTTAGCACCTAGCCATCTAGCTTGAGCTAATTTTCACCTTAAGTCACTTTTAGTCACTTTGAAGCCTTGAGCTGTTAATTGAGTAAGTGGGCTCAGCTGTGAAGCAATCACTGACCCATTAAGCAATCAGGGAGCCTGCATTATATTAGCACTGATTTATGACGCGGCAGCCCTAGTGTGCAGCCCTCCTCATGTGAAGACCGACGAGGTAAAGACCTGCGACTCTACCTGTGCGACTCTAAGACCGATGAGGTAAAGACCTGCAACTCTACCTGCGCGACTCCACCGAGTAAAGACACCGGCAGTGCACGCCATGTTAAGCTTTGATTTGATTTTTTGTTCCCTTACTTTCCTACTGTCTATTGTTTTGTTCTGTTTTGCTACTAACATGTGTTTCCAGTACATTCAGACTGTCCATCGTAGACACACTCACAAACATACACAGCGGAAACGTCAGCACCATGTGCGGTCACTCTGCTCTAGCCCTCCACAGTCTGCTTGTCTGGCTGTTTGGCTCTAATCACCATCACTTATCCATCAAAAATACACCGTGTTGTCATCTATCACCCTCCAGGTCAACTGGGAAACTTCTTAGAAGAGCTTGAGCTTCAGAGTCCTCTATCCCTGAAGATGGCACTCCACTGGTAATGCTAGGCGACTTCAACATCCACCTAGACAAACCACAAGCAGCCGACTTCTTAGCTCTCCTCTCCTCCTTTGACCTTCACAGGGCCAACACCCCTCCCACCCACAGAGGCAGACAACAGCTAGATCTTGTTCTGACTCGTAACTGCACCGATAATAATATTCTAGTTACTCCCCTGCATGTCTCTAATCATTTCTTTATAAAGTTCACTGTAACACTCCCTATAATCTCACTACCCCCCAACCCTGTTTCTTTCCGTCGTAATCTTCGTTCCCTCTCTCCCACTTTCTTTTCGTCCATGGTGTCTTCCTCCCTACCCACCACAACCCTTTACTCATCTCTCAACGCTGAGGAAGCTACTGAATACTCTGTACAACCTTAACCTCCTGTCTTGACAGTGTCTGCCCTCTTACCTCTAGGCCTTCACGTGCTACATCCTCTTGCCCCTGGCTTTCTGAGACTCTTCGCGACCATCGGACCAAGCTAAGGGCTGCCGAGAGGAAGTGGCGCAAGTCTAGAGACCCTGCTGATCTCTCCAAGTATCAACATCTTCTTAACTCCTTCGCTACTGATATATCTACAGCAAAAACCCAGTACTTTCAAAACAAAATCCAAACTCTCTGTCCCCCTCCACCTCCCGCCAATACCTCACTGACTGGCAATTCTCTACTCAATGCATCCCTGATCTCTCTCTTACCCCTTGCTATCCTCAACTCCCTTCTTTCTCTCCCCTCTCGGAGACTGATGTCTCCAAAATTCTCCTTTCCACCCAGCCTACTACATGTCCCCTCGACCCGATCCCTTCCCACCTCCTACAGGCTATCTCTCCATCTCTACTGCCTCAACTCGCACACATCATTAAAACCTCCATCACCACTGGTACTGTCCATACCTCATTTAAACAAGCCCTGGTAACACCTTTACTCAAGAAACCAACACTCGACCCCTCAGTGATCAGCAACTACAGACCAATCTGACTCCTGCCTTTCCAAGGCCCTCGAAAGGGTAGTATTTAACCAACTCTCTGGCTATCTCTCACAGCACGACCTTCTGAACAGTCAGCAATCTGTCTTCAAGAAAGGACAGAGCAGGAGTCACGTAACGTTAGGCGAGAGGTATGACTCGCAAGCAGCCCTCCTGTGAGACGCGGTAAACAGGACGATGACGGACTAACTTTTATTAGTTTCATTTCTGACATTTTGCTAGCACGAATAGGACCACCATTTCAAAAATACAGAGGCAAGGGCGGAGAAAAGCGCGTAGGAGAACAGCGTCTCTGTAGGTTAATATTGTTTCACTGAATTTCTCTTTTTTTGTTATGCAGTTTTAAAATACAACACATGAACATGTTTGAATGTAGAAAAGCATGCTTGGGCATCTTACAATGCACCAATGTTTTTGTTGTGCAGTTTAAAATACAACATCAACACGTTTAAATGTAGAAAAAAACTTTGGGTGTCTTATGGAGCAAAAATACAACATACGGGCTCCCATAGTTAACTTAGGACCCTATGATTGAATCACAGAATCCAGGCATATGTTGCTGTATAACGCGGCAAATGTATTATTTCAAAAAGTAGCACCGAACAGCTAACACAATTCAAATTGTGCATGAGTAACTTTAGAAATATTCAGATGGTGTGTAAATATGTAATCTGCAATTATTTTGCGTGTGCTCGTGGAGCTTTAAGAGAAAGCATGCACATGACCTGTTTCATGTGAGAAAAGCAACTGTCAAACCAAACACCCTTTGCGGCGATCCGTCAAAATAAAAGTCCGGTTATCTTGAACAAGTTATAACACACCCACATTTTACCACACCATCCCTCTTGATTTTTTTTATAGTTCAACCACTGAGTATATTATTTACTTTAGTAAACTAAAGCTCTAGTAAACTAAACTAAATGTGCTAGTAAAATTATACAAAATTAGAACTTATTATAAAAAATATTACTTACATTTAAGTAGACTAAAAAACAAAAACAATTGTATTTCTATTTTTATTTTTCCCTGTATGGTTCAACATATCTTATGCAGGTTTTTAAATATAGTTTATAAGTGAATACTGTAGTATACTGAAGTATTTTTTCATGTGGGCAAATATATTGTATAGTAAAGGACGGAAAACACAGAATCCAGAAAAATTTAAACAGAAAAAACGGAATTTGGGAAAAAATCAAACGGATTTCTTATTTTTGTTGTGTCATCCCTCGTATTGCAAGCCACATCTCTCCGGCCCCTCATTTGGTATGCTTTTGATGAACTGGCCTCCATGACAAACTAATTGAATAGCCCTGCTTTAAGGTATCCTGGAGAGGCGAGACATCCAGATCTCACCAGCTGACAACTGGAGTTCCTCAGGGATCAGTTCTTGCTCCTCTCCTCTTCTATATATACCACCTCCCTGGGTCCAATAATTAAGGCACATGGGTTCTCTTACCATTTTTATGCAGATGACACGCAGCTTTATTTCTCTTTTCAGCCAGATGACCCAACCATCTCTGCCTGTGTCTCTGCCTGCTTTCTGGACATCTCTTCATGGATGAAAGAGCATCACCTACAACTCAACCTCTCCGAGACAGAACTCCTGGTTATACCAGCCCAGTCATCAATTGAACACCACCTTACTATTCAGCTCAGATCCTCAACTATAACACCCACCAAGTCTGCGAGGAACCTGGGGGGTGATGTTCGACGACCAGCTGAAATTCACCTCCCACATCGCAGTAACCTCTCAAACTTGCAGGTATGTGCTCTACAACATCAGGAAAACCAGGCCGTTCCTGTCGGAGCATGCCTTTCAGCTGCTAGTCCAAGCTCTGGTCAAGACTAGACAACTGCAATTCTCTACTGGCCAGCCTTCCAACCAATGCAGGAAAGCCCTTGCAAATGATCCAGAATGCAGCTGCACATCTAGTTTTCAATCAGCCTAAAAGAACCCATGTAACACCCATCCTGATTTCACTTCACTGGCTGCCAGTTGCCGCCCGCATCAAATTTAATTGCTGACACTGACCTTCAGAACAATAAAGGCAAATTCGCCCCTTTACCCTAACTCACTGCTCCAGGTATACATCCCCTCCCGTCATCTTCGGTCTGAAAATGAGCGACGCCTGGTTGTTCCACCACAGCGAGGCACCAAATGGCATGCAAAAACCTTTACTTATTCGGTTCCCCTTTGGTGGAATGAACTACCAGCCTCCATCCGAACTGCAGCATCCTTCACAAGTTTCAAAAAACAGCTCAAAACATTTATGCATTTGGCAGACGCTTTTATCCAAAGCGACTTACATTGCATTGTATTATACATTTGTTTCTGACTATGCGCAATTCCCTGGGATCGAACCCATGACCTTCGCATTGCTAGTGCCTTCGCATTGCTAGTGCCATGCTCTGACCACTGAGACACAGGAAAGCCATACTTGTTCCGCATTTATTTGACAAATCAATAACTCTGTATGTCTGTCTGTCAAAATAAAAACCTTTTTGTTCATTCTCTCCTTTGCTTACTCCAGCTTTAATCCGCCTAGTAGCAAGGCCTTGTAAACTAATGTAAATGTAATAAATGTATTGACAAATATGTAAAAGCACTGACAGTTGAGGCTCTTTTTATAGATTGTTGATAATAAAGCATTACCCGTTTCTCCCGGCTTGTAGATTGGCTTGTCTGTTTGGATGAAAATGAGCTTCTTTGGAGGCTTTATGAGAATCTGAGTTGTTTCGTCTAATTGTGTTGAAGCTCCTTCAATTTTAACATAGACAGTTGCCACGGTGTCTGTAAGCACTACAGGGACCTAGAAGAGCCAAATGAGGAACAGGAACTTGAATACTAAGATTAGTGTGTGACTAACCCAAACTCTTGCATGTGAGAACTTTAAATACACACTCTTAAAAAAAAAGTGCTTCAAAAGGTTCTTCGATGCCATAGAAGAACATTTTAGTTCCATAAAGAACCTTTAACATCTGAAGAAAAAAGTAAGTGTCAGGGGTTGTGGACAGAACCCAAGCGCAGACAGTGAAAGGGTTAACAGAAAAGACTTTAATATAAAATAGACACAAAACAAAACCCACGAGGGGGCAAAAACACAAGACAAAGAATTAATACTTGACAAAGAATAAAAACACTGACTAGACAGACTAAGATCAAACACTTGACAAAAACACTGACTAAACTTTACTCAAATATCAACAGGAACAGGGTATCAAGACAAAAATGTATCCTCATTAACAAAGGTATTTAGGCAAAACAAACTGCATAAGACAGAAAACACAGGGCATTAAATAAGTGATCATTAACAATCAATAATGAGGAAACGAAAGGGCGGGACCAAAGAGAGCACATGGCATGCCAAAACAAACAAAGCCATGTCTCTCTCACACTGAACACGTGGGTCTGTCATGATCCTGCAAAAGGGGCGAAGGCAAAACAGGGGACCAAGATTGTTGTGCCGGCTGGAGAACTGGCTGGACTGCTGGCTGGAGTGGCCGACTGCGAAGGAGCGGTGGGGGGCGTGGGAAGCTCTGCGCCAGGAGGAGTCTGAAGATGCGTCCCCATGAAGCTCTCCTCCCCCGCTTGCCACAGAGGCTGGTTGGAGGACCAGGGACTGTGTAGCTTGAGGCGGAAGGTGCTGAGTCCCCCAGGGTGGTGGTGGCCAGGATCTGCATCCAGGCAGGAACGGGAGGAGCCCCGAAGGCAGCTTGAGGAGAGGCCATTGACCAGCTCCTCTCGAGAATGCAGCCAGTCCACGAACTGCCAAAATGGCTGATATATAATCTCCTCCCGTTCCAATAAAGGTGGAGGATCGTCAAGACCAGCCACCAGGTAAGCACTGACCAGCACCTCAGGGTAGGAACCCCTCTTTTTCTCCTGGTCTTGGGTTTAGTCCTGTGGGGGACGATGGCCCTGGGCAGGAAATGGACCACCGTCAGCATGGGACTGGGTCTAGACTGACTTCCACCACCCTGGATCGGCTGCGCACTGCCACCGCATCATGGTGTGTTAGCTGTCTGCTGGGTTCTTGATAGGCGGTTTGTTCTGTCAGGGGTTGTGGACAGAACCCAAGCGCAGACAGTGAAATGGTTGACAGAAAAGACTTTAATATAAAAAGAAACACAAAACAAAATCCACGAGGGTGCAAAACCACAAGACAAATAACTAATACTTGACAAAGAATAAAAACACTGACTAGACTGACTAAGATCAAACACTTGACAAAAACACTGACTAGACTGACTAAGATCAAACACTTCACAAAAACACTGACTAGATTTTACTCAACTATCAACAGGAACAGGGTATCAAGACAAAAATGTAGCCTCATTAACAGAGGTATTTACGCAAAACAAACCGCACAAGACAGAAAAAACCAGGGCATTAAAGAAGGGATCAAATCAAGAGGGGAACAGGTGCGGGGCATGAAATCATTAACAGTCAATAATGAGGAAACGAGAGGGCAGGAACAAGGACGAGACCGGTTAGAGCGCATGGCATGCCAAAACAAATAATGCAATGTCTCTCTCACACTGAACACGTGGGTCTGTCATGATCCTGCCACAAGACTAAGAAAAACACGATAAATGAGGCAGAATCATAACAGTAAGAAAGAGATGGTTCTATAAATAACTTTTGGCTAAATGGTTCTTTGTGGAACAAAAAATGGTTCTTCTATTGCATTGCTGTGAAGAACCTTTTCAGCACCTTTATTTTTAAGAGTGTAGTAACATCCATAAAATACTCTGTGAGTACATGGATTCAATAGTTAGAGGACAAATTTGGGCAAGATGCATACCCAATGCCTACATATTATAAAGTTAAGTTGTAGAAAATGGCTTGCATCTATTGATTAATAATTTATTTTACTGTACTTGTGTTTTTATGAGAAAAATTCTAACGCATATATGATGAAAAGGGATTTGTCCATCTAGCAATACTGTAATGCGAAGTACTGACCTGGAAAGGCACACACTTGTAGAAATTCCTTCTAATGGAGTTCTCTTTAAGAATGGTCACATTTCCATTATCTGAGCTCAAGGTTACCAGTAAAGAAAGGGTTGTACTGGGCTCATGGATATGTGCACACAGAGTCTCTGTAGTGCCGCTCGCTGCCTGAGAAGTGACTGCCACCAGGTATGTGCTGAAAGAAGACAAAACACAAAGAAAACACTGCTTTAGTATAACTGTTCTGAACTAGGAACTGCATTATTATGATTATAATTGTGCCTGCATTAAACAGCTCTCTTTAGTTCACTTGCTGACTGAAATGAAAGAAATGAGACTGAACAAAAAAATATTGCATATGTTAATTGGTTGGTGCAATAATTAACTAAATTAATTAATCAACATCAAATAAATTATAAAACAAAAGATGTTTTTAAAGGCTTCTGAAATACATAAATGTATTGATTATACATTAACAATAAGCAGTCTAGACTATTTCAAAAGCCCTTAAAAATTCCTCAAATTGCAGCTGGGGCAATTTGAGGGTCTTTTTCTGTAATTTGACTTTTGGCAGCTGCACTGTAAAACTTTGCTGTAGTTTTACAACTTACTGTAAATTGAATTTACAAATTTGTTTTAAACATTAATTTACCTAGTTCTTATATTTTTACCAGAAAACAAGACAAAAATGCTTAGGAAGAATGTCTTTTTTTGCAGTGTTGCTGTGCTAATGCCAGTAATGAGACCAGACTTTTGCTCATTTTGAATTGTTTTAATTTTGAATAAAAAACTTTAACTTAAATTAAAAACAATTCTAGGAAAGTAGTATTAAGTAGTAATTAAATCTACATTAAGTTAAAGTTACTGGCAAACCTGCTACAAAACTACAGCCAAGTTTTACAGTGTGGGGTGTAAAATTACAATGTCTGAAAAAAGGTACAATAAGTGTCACTGCATGGTACCCTTCAAAAAAGTACCATTTAGGTACAAATATGTATGTATTTGGTACCAATATGTACCTTTGATGTACTGATATGTTCCCTATATGTGCAAAGATTTACTTTTTGAGAACGTATTGTGACAGCTGTTTGTTTACACCTTTGTTCGACAGTGTAGTATTCCACATATCCGAAAAATATAATGAGAAACGTTCTTACGGGTCAGTCGCTCCACTTGAATCATATTGTAGCAGCAGTAGTGTCAGGAATGGTCCCAGCATTCGCATCTTGAGCTGTTGGTTTGGGAAATACATACAGGTTTGGTGAGCATTTTATACACCACTCTGGCTACTCCCTGTCCAACCCCACCAAGGCAAAAAATTTGGAAAACTGGTAAGAGGAGTAGGATGAATTTAACATATTCCTGCCTTTTACAGTATGTTATACATACAGTATATAATAAAATTTGATTATGGGTGAGAATTTTTGAAGAAGAAGACTTTGAACATCAACACTGCAACTGCAGATATTGTAAAGTATATGAGATTCATGAGAATTAATGTTGCACTTATATACGCAGTCAATGAAATACAGAGCAAATGAAAAGTTTTGCTTAAGTCTCCTGCATCACAAATATTTTTACAAATGCGGAAGACGCACAAATGTCTTAAAGTCAGCTTAAATTTGTCAAGTTTGCAATCAAATGTCAATATCATTGAAGATTTCAATATGATCTCAAACATTTATCATAAATGAATATAATTTATCATTTAAAAAAAATCCAAATTATTTTACCAATACAATCTATATTCGTTTTATCAGCCACCATTTTTAAAAAGTGCTTATTACTAAGCAAACCATGTGTATTAATACACTGGATATAACTATGTGCACTTGCGTGATGTTATTTTGTACCTATACAGTGAGGGAAATAATTATTTGATCCCCTGCTGATTTTGTAAGTTTGCCTGCTTACAAAGAAATGAAGGGTCTATAATGTTTATGGTGGGTTTATTTTAACTGATAGACACAGAATTTCAACAGAAAAAAATCAGGGGAATTTTTTTTATATAAAGGTTCTAAATTGATTTGCATTTCAATCAGTGAAATAAGAATTTGATCCCCGAGCAAAACATATAACTTTGTACTTGGAGGAGAAACCCTCGTTGGCAAGCACAGAGCCAAGACATTTCTGATAGTTGGTCACCAGGTTTGCACATGTGTCAGGATACATTTAGGCCCAATCCCAATTCTACCCCATACCCCTACACTTTCCCCTACCCCTCCGTTTGGCGCGTTCACGTGAAGGGGCATGGGTGTCTCAATTCTCTTTTGGTTGGAGGGGTAGGGCTAAGGGGAAGGGCCAGATAGCCCTTCAAATGAAGATTTTTTGGGACCTCACTTCAAACAAAGGGCTAAGAGAAATTTCCAACATGGCTGCTCACTGAAGCGAGCAGACCCATAAATGTAAGTAATTTTTGCCATTAGTAAGGATTTTTATGACAATTTTTCATTTTATGTATATTACATTCAATCTTGTGTTTGTATTTACGGTGATGTTCTTTTAACATTTGCAAAAAAATCGCTAAAGTTTGCTAGCGGACAGCACTGATTGCACGATATTAGAAAATATATTTTTATGTCATATACCCGGTGCATCGGCGCATGTCCTCTGAAGTAACGAGCTAGCAACAACATATATGATGATGTATAACAGTGTAGTAGTGGTGTCCCATTTCTTAGCGGAAAATTTGTAGCCCTTCTTGCCACTTTGTTTCAAGGGGCAAGGGGAAGGGGCGAGGGGTAGGCGAAGGGGTAGAAAATAGAATTGGGATTGGGCCTAAGTCCACTCCTCTGTGCTTCCGCCAGAGGGGGGACCCCGTGAAGGACTTTGCCATGGACTTCCTGTCCACCGCGCGCTACTCGGGGTTCACCGAGGCAGAGTTGAACAGCTGCCTCGATGAACCCTTCGAGCCAGCAGAGATGCGCCGGTTGATACCCCTGGGCTTCGTGGTCCAACTCGCGATGAATCGGGAACGTCCATGGCGGAGCCTCTCACGGGGCTGGCGACCATCCCTGTGGACAGCCCCTTGCAGGTCGGGGTTTTGGGTGTGGCCACACCGTCCACCTCAACTCCTGCAGCCTTGCCTCCAGCCAGCCTCGGTGGCAAGCGGGGGAAGCGAGAGTCTTGGGGGTCCTCGTCGGAGGCCTCCAACCCCGAGCCTGCCATGCCCTTCACCTCCTTCCTTCAGCCGACCACCAGATGGGTGGCTCGGCTGAAGAAGAAGCGGCAACGGAGGGGGGCACGGGATCCGGTGCAGCCGGTGTCCAGTCCTTTCCATTCGGGGATCCAGCCGGTGTCCAGACCGGTGCAGCCGGTGTCCAGTCAGGTGTCCAGTCCGGTGTCCAGTCCGACGTCCCAACCGGCGCAGCAGCCGGCATCCAGTCAGGTGTAGCCGGCGTCCCGTCCGGTGCTGCCGGTGTCCCAGCCGGTGCCCATTCTTGGTTCTGTATTTCTAGTCATGTGGCAGGATCGGGACAGAGCCCTTAGGTTCTATGTGAGAAAGCCATGAGTTGTTTGTTATGACATTTCATGTGTTTTCTCGTGTCTTGTCATTGGCCCTGCCCCTCTCGTTTCATGTATTGATTCCCTGCCGTGTCTTATGTTTCCCACCTGCCCTCGTCAATTATCCTTCATTTGTCTTCCCTTTAAATTGCGTCATGTTTCATTGTCTTGTGCTCTTGGATTGTGTATGTATGTGAACCCTGTACCTTGTGCTGTGTTTCGTGTGCGTTATCTACCTGTTCCCCGAGTTCTTGCCTGGTCTGTAAGTTTGATTTATTCTTTAGCCTTAGTTTCTGTTTTGCCCCATAGTGGGAAGTTTTTCTTTGTCTTTTTGAAAAGCATTTTTGGTTATTGTGTTTGTCCCCCATCGAGGGTTTTTGTTTTGTTTCTTAGTTAAATAAATCTTGTCTTTCTGTTAACCCCATGACTGCTGCCTGCATTTGGGTTCTTTCCACCGCTATTCATGACACAGCTGTAAATCTTTAAGGTTTCTTGGCTGTCGCTCAGTAAATTGGTGTTTTAGCCTCCTGTACAGATTTTCTATAGGACTAGGCTCTAGAGACTGGCTAGGACATTTAATGTGCTTCTCTTTAAGCCACTCTTTGGTTGTCTTGACAATATGTTTTGGGTCTTTGTCATGTTAAAGGCACATCCACGACCCATCTTCAGTGATGTAGTTAAGGGGAGGAGGTTCACGTCCAAGATTTTAAGGTACATGGGCTCGTCCATCAACCCCTCAATGCGGTGAAGTCATCCTGTGCCCGTAGCAGAGAAAAAGCCCTAAAGCAAAATGTTTCCAACACTGTGCTTCTCTGTAGGGATGGTGTTCTTGGGGTAAGAGTCAGCATTTCTCTCCCTCCAAAAAACAGGAGTCAATTTTGGTCCCACAGCACTTTCTCCAAACCTTTTCTGAATCATCTTGATGTTCATTGTCAAACTTCAGACGGGGAGGAGGACCTTGCTGGTGCTTCAGGATTTCAATCTATTGCGGCATAGCGTAATGCCAAATCATTAACAAGCTTCTTCCGTGTAGTTCTGGGCTGTTCTTTAAGCTTTCTCATGATCATCTTTACCCCATTGGGGAAATCTTACAGGGAGCTCCAGACCAAGAGCAATTGATAGTTATTTTGTATTCTATTTCCAAATAATCGCACCAACAGTTGTCTCCTTCTCACCAAGCTTCGGTCTGTAGCCTATTCAAGGTTTGTGCAGGTCTACAATCTTGTCCCTGACATCCTTTGAAACCTATTTGGTCTTGACCATGGTGGTGGAGAGGTTGAAATGGAAGATACAGATTGTGTTGGCAGGCTTTTATATAGAGTACATAACAAGCTGACTTAGGAGTACTTTCTTAAAGTGACAGGACTAATCTGTGGTCCATATAGGCACATAACCAATCTGTGGAGCCAGAATTCTTGCTGGTTTATAGAAGATCAAATACTTATTTCACTGACTGAAATGTATATCAATTTATAACCTTTATATACATTTTTCCCCAGATTTTTTTGTTGATATTCGGTTTCTATTGGTTAAAATAAACCTGGCTACCATAAAAATGACAGACCCTTCATTTCTTTGTAAGCAGGCAAATTTACAAAATCAGCAGGGGATCAAATAATTATTTCCCTTACTGTAAATGTGCTTAGTTGATCTGAGTCAGCAGGTAAATTGAATCATATGTGGAAATACTGAGCATGCAACTGAATTTTTTTATTTTTTATTTCAGATTCGCTTAATGGGACTAGGTGGTATAATCCCACTATTTCAGCACAATTGAATTGCTCAATAGGACATTTCCCACACCCAGGTGTGGCGTAACTTCACCTGTGATTGTGCTAAAAACCGTTTATTCCGTTTACAGTATAAGATGTGGATTTTCATAACAGGTGTTTTTATAATTTGGGTTGGTGCTAGGGAATTCTTTTGTGTCGACGATTTAAAACACTGCACCTAGAAATGACTCAATTTTGGTGCATCAACAACCATCCATATACAATAAGTGGTAGGTGTAGGCTATCTCTTCATATGTGATTCAATCTGGGAAAACCCAACGCATGGTGAAAATAGCATATTACAGATTTTGATACCATTTTAAAACTGTTTTTTATTTCGTTGTATATAACAAAAGATGGTTCCCTTTCAGTCTGTCTCTCGACGTTGTGTTGAGAGACAGACTGGGGTTTGATCTTGAGAACCTATCATCTCCGAGAGGAATTTAAAACGCCAATGAACTTGGCGAATGGCACGCGCACGCCAGTGATTGCCGCATGCATACGGGTAGAGGAGATGTCGGCGTCCATTCATTCATCTTTTTTTCTTCGGAACCTGCATGACTACATGTCAAGCTAATTCGTCTCAGAGACATCTTGCTACACTACTGCTGGGCTTGTGCAGTTTCTGGGCGTTTCGGCAGCAAGCCACAGAGTACTAAAAGAGCAAATTTCTCGCAGCTGCAGGCATGTCTTGCAGCTGTGTTCTTAGGTGTGACAGACTCATCCCTGAGTCAGATGGGCACAACACCTGCGTCGAATGTTTGGGGTTCAAGCATGCAGAGGCAGGGTTTGTCGATAACGTTCCCAAAACGTTCGCGGCTGAACTCGTGGTTCTTGGGGTTGGAGCGTGGTGAAAAGCCACGCCCGCCCCGGTTCCATTCTTCCCGGAGGTGCATGCGGAGCTCACAAGGTTGTGGAATGCGCCGTTCTCGGCACGTTCCCGGCCGACGGGCTCACGTTACCTCCCTGGACGGCTGGGCAGCCAAGGGCTATGTCGAGGTCCCCCAGGTGGAACGTGCAGTCGTGGTGCACCTGTGCCCGCAGACAGCTGCCACCTGGAGGGGTCGACAAAGACCCCCTTCCAAGGCTTGTAAGCTCTCTTTGACACTCGTGTTGAAAGCTTACAATGCTGCGGGTCAAGCTGCTTCTGCTCTCCACGCTATGGCGGTCCCTCAGGTCTTTCAGGCCAAGGCTTTGAAAGACCTGGATGATGGGAAGGCTGACCCCGGATGTCGCAGATGGGCGACACTCAGAAAGCCCGCCTTCTGGATGCGACCATCAAGCAAGCCGGGCTGTTTGGGAACACCGTGGAGGATGTGTCACAGCAGTTCTTTTCGCGGTGAAAAAGCAGCCTGGGGCGATTAAGCGCATCCTGCCCCGCCGCGACCCAGCCACCTTTTGGTTGTCGAGGTCCCGAGCGCAGTCTGCTCCCCAGCAGCGCCGCCCCTCCCAATTGATGGCCTGCAAGAGACACTCGCAGAGGAAGGCGTTTACCTCTCGTCAAAAGTCTGCAAGGAAGACCAAGCGGCCCTGACGGGATGAACCCGGTGAGAGCAACATTGGGCCCGACCCCTCCGGCCACCACATTGCTGACGGGTCAGAGCGGGATGCAACCTGCCGCGTCCCCACCAAAGCCGGGCCCTTTTCAGGGCCTGGCGCCCACTCTCTTGTGAAAAGAGTTTCCTCTCTCACTGGGTTGTGTTCTCTCTCCGCAGCACTCTCGACATGACGGTGTCTCGGGCGAGTCCACACTGCGCTGCCCTCCACAACCTCCACTGGACGAGGTCGCCGCCCTTCTGGCAAAGGCTGCAATAGAGCCCATCCCTCTGGCCGTGATGTCTTCCAGGTTTTACAGCCTGTACTTCATCTTCCCCAAAAAAGGTGGGGGGCTGCACCCCATTTTGGATCTACACTCCCTGAACAAGCACCTCCACAGGTTGCCGTTCAGGATGCTGACGCAGAAGCGCATCCTGGCGTCGGTTCGTCATCAGGATTGGTTCATGGAAATCGACCTGAATTACGCGTACTTCCACGTCTCCATCCTGCCTCGACATCGGCTGTTCCTACGGTTCACGTTTGAGGGGAGGGCGTACAAGTGCAGAGTCCTGCCCTTCGGTCTGGCCCTGTCTCCATGGGTTTTTACCAAACTCACAGAGGCTGACCTAGCTCCCCTCAGGGAGCAGGGCGTGCGGATACTCAACTATCTTGACGACTGGCTTATCTTGGCTCACTCGTGAGATCTGTTGTGTACGCACAGGGATCTAGTGCTCCGTCTGGGTCTTCGGGTCAACCGGGCAAAGAGCAAGCTCTCCCCAGCGCAGAGCATCTCTTATTTCGATATGGAACTCGACTCTGTCCCTATGACAGTGCATCTCACCAACGAGTGCTCACAGTCGGTGCTGAACTGTCTGAAACACTTCAGATGCACAGCGGTCTCCCTGAAACTTTTTCAGAGGCTCCTTTGGCATATGGTGTCCTCGGCAGCAACCTTAACCAGACAGCCGATGCGCTCTATCGTCAGGGAACGCTCCACGGAGACTGGCGACTCCGTCCTTGCGCAGTCCACCTCATATGGGAGTGGTTCGGCCAGACGCAGGTGGACCTGTTTGCCTCCCCGGATTGCCCGCTTTGGTACTCCCTGTCCGAGGGCCCCCTCAGCACGGATTCCCTGGCACACAGCAGGCCATGGGACAAGCGGAAGTACGCCTTCCCCCCAGTGAGCCTCCTTGAATAGGTCCTGTGCAAGGTCAGGGAAGAGGGACATCAAGTGCTGTTAGTTGCGCCTTACTGGCCCAACCAGACTTGGTTCTCAGACCTGGTGGCTCTGACGACAATCCCCCCTGGCCGATTCCCCTGACGAAGGACCTTCTGTCGCAGGGGAAGGGCACGGTGTGGCACCCCAGGTGTGGCACCCCCTTCCCGAGGGGAAGACCCACGGAGATGCCCGATCGGGTCTGTGTTGTCCTTTCTGCAAGAGAGACTCGAGAGCCATCTCTCCCTGTCCACGCTGAAAGTGTATGTAGCCGCGATTGCCGCTCATCACGATCTCGTGGTTGGGTAAGTCTCTGGGGCAACTCAATCTGGTCACCAGGTTCCTTAGTGGCGTGAGGAGGATGAATCCACATCGACCACGCTCCGTACCCTCTTGGGACCTTAATGTGGTCGTACAGGGCCTTGGTATGGCCCTTTTCGAGCCTCTGAGAGATGCCAGTCTTCCTCACCTGACGATGAAGATGGCACTCTTGGTGGCGCTCGCCTCCATCAAGAGGGTAGGGGACCTCCAGGCATTCTCCGTGTCCCACGAGTGCCTAGAGTTTGGGCCGTCTTATTCTCATGTGATCCTGAGACCCCGGCTAGGCTATGTGCCCAAGGTTCCCGACTGTAACCTTTGTTCCCTGATGGAGGGAACGAGACGTTGTGTCTTCCTGCCACAACGCTTCGCCGGCCCGCTCCAGTGACCGGGAGATGTCTCTCTGGTTCTTCAGCCCAAAAAGATGAATGAAGGGACGCCGCCATCTCCTTTTATACCCGAATGCACAGGGCGGAGACTGGCGTGCGCGTGCCATTCGCCAAGTTCATTGGCATTTTAAATTCCTCTCGGAGATGATAGGTTCTCAAGATCAAACCCCAGTCTGTCTCCCAACACAACGTCTCATTCCCTCCATCAGGGAACAAAGGTTACAGTCGTAACCAAGACGTTATCCGAAGTCGGCTGATCGCTATGATTTTCAGAAAGGGAATTTTGAGAAAAAAAGGTTTACAGTAAAGTTGGACGATAAAAAGAAAAGCACAACAGTCAAGTATCACAAGTGAAAGTCACTTTACATACTTTGACAATTAATATAAGAACATTCCCTAGTGTTGAAATGTATATAGAATATACTGCATGAAAATTGTTTGAATAAAGTGAAAGTAATGCATGGGCACTGCATCACTAAACAATGAGACTATTAACTTTACCCTGAAGAGGACAGCAACTTAGTAAGTAGTGAGACACGTTTTCCGTTGTTTATCATGGGCATAGTCTCTGAACATATGATCACCCCATGTATGTTTGTTTTTCGCAATCGTGTTCTCCCAGTGCTTCAAATGGCGAGAGTGATAACACTGTATAAAAAATGGCATATCTATAAGCGCAGGACTGGCGGAAAATGCACATAGTTTGCACAGGACTGGCGGAAAATGTTAAAGGGATCATATGACATGGCTAAAACGAATATTATCGTTTGTTTTAGATGTAATGCAATACACGATTTAAGGTTAAAAAATGCTGTATTTTCCACATACCGTGCATGTTCCTATCTCCTCTTTGACCCGCCTCTCTGAAACGTGCAGATTTTTTGCAAAGCTCATCGCTCTGAAAAGCAAGGTGTGATATGATTGGCCAGTTAACCAGTGCGTAGTGACTGGTTGAATACTGCAAACGTGTGATGGAAATGTAAATGTAAATGTAAGCAATTGTGCTGACAGGTACACCCACCTTACTTGCGTATACATTTGGGCGGTCTAAAGTCAAATCATACCACGAACTGACGTAGATTTGTGGGGGTGTGGTCACACGAGGCGTTTCAGGCAGGTCTGGGTGAGAATTCGCTTATAGATAGAATGCATATTTTGTTCCGACAATAATTTTTGCAATTTTATATGTCTAATACATGCATGCGCAATTTATAACACTCCAAAGACACAGAAAAACACGTATGCATGCCATATGACCCCTTTAATTGATGCACCTTCATTCTACATATCATGTGGTTTATTTAAATTAAAATGTATTAAATAAATGCCCTGTATTTTGGTGCTCCAAATGTTTTGTATATCTCATCAGCACCTCAATGTAAAAATAAGGTGCATGGCCAATCAAAAGTGAGAATGCGGAAGTTACTTTTAACACAGCCGAGTGGTGACCAATCAAATCAAAGAAGACAGTGAAGGTTCAGAGTGCAACACACAACGTAAGTGACTTAACAAGCAATATTATACAACTTTTTAATGATAGAAATGTTGAGTGACAGTATCCACTGATGCAAACTACAAACACCGTTTTAGATGGAAAATATGTCAATTATGTGTATTGATGTAATGTAATTCGCAATTAACAGTGTGACAAGACTAGAGACAGTAACAGAAACGTTTTTAGTTTTTTTATCAGGGATGAGATAGGAATAAATGTGTGCATATTGTGAATGAATTTAATGGTTACCAAGTCTAAGAAAATTATTCATTAAATCATTCTCAGACCTTAACTAAAACATTGTAAACTGTGTGGCTTTGAAAGTCTCAGTTTGTGGTAAGCCTATAAAATTTAAAAACGTATTTACAAATGTATTATTTAACAATACAATTCTAATAGACAAACACTTTGTTTATTTGTTAGTATCTTTTTTATATCTTCCTTTGTGTTCAGCAGAACTAAGTAATTGATACTTGGGTGAGTAAATGATGACAGAATTTTCATTTTTGGGTGAAGGGTCCCTTTAAACATTTGCTTGCCACTATAAATATTTTAAGCAATATTTTAAGCAATAAACAAATTAATTTTGCCAAGATATTTTCAGAGATAATAGACAAGACGTTATAGAATAATAATTGAATGAACATCCAACATGCAAATAGGAATAAACTCAGAAATAGACAATAAATATTTCAATTTCAGATAAATTAAACACACAGTAGTCAGAGCTTTACAAAGTCAGGAAACATCATGATAAATGTGCAAAAGTTTCAACATGAGTGTTCAGCAGACTCAGCACCGACTCCTTAGTCGTCGGGTTCTGACACAACTCTTGACGTCATACTGTGAACTTTAACCTCTTAGCCCCAGAAACAAGCTTGTTGCGGCGACACACCTTACTATTTAAACACACACCTCATTAATTAGAGCTAGATCGCCTGAAACAAGCTAGAGAAAGATACCAAATATACTTTTATTTTTAAAATTTACTCACTGGTGACAGATATTTTTTATTTCCTTGTTTATCATGAAAACAAGCAATACAGACAAGAAAAATTATGCGGGAGAGCTTTGATATACAGTATATATAAAATACATTTAAAAGCCATTCGAAACTTTAAGGGCTGATTTTTTTTGTTTTTAAATTAAAATAAATTTTTCCCTGTAATTCATTAGATATTATATATATGCATTTGGCAGACGCTTTTATCCAAAGCAACTTACATTGCATTGTATAATACATTTGTTTCTGACCACGTGCAATCCCCTGGGATCGAACCCATGACCTTGGCATTGCTAGTGCCATGCTCTGACCACTGAGCCAGAGGAAATTCATAATTTATTGCACTCAAATCTGATGTACTGCTAAAGTACAGATTAAAGTCCAGCCAATTTATGTGTTTTTGAAAGTAAGTGAAAATGAAGTGAAAGTGAAACAAAAGTCTTAATAGCCCATGAAATTCTCAATACTTTGAAGGAACCATTGTTAGGGGGTCCCTGAGAAGGAATAAGCCATGGGCCTATCCTTGTAAATTATAGATATTGTACTTTTATTGCACTGGTTGAGACACTGAGAGCCAGCTTCACTAAACAGGGCAAAATAGCACGATAAAAAAAAACGCGCAGATGAGTGTGGAAATTTCTGCGGGTGACAAGTCTCACATTTAAAAACACATTGCAATATCTCAGTCTAATAATGACAAATGCAATCTACCAAGAGCAGCGCAAATTACTGCAGGGTTTAAAACATTAAGTCACATACTGGCACAAGGTTACGCTAGAAATGTATAGGCTGTGTCAGGTAAGTTTAGGTAGCCTATAGGTTTGTTTGCATCATGAAAACAATTAAACAATACAGACAAATGATGCATTAGAGCTTTGATATATATTTATATCAAAAACTATATTTAGTTAACCCTCAGTGTCATGATCCTGTCCTTCCTGTCAGTAGTTTCCTGGTTCTGTGGAAAGGGTCGTGGCAGTACCACGTCTTTTGTGTTTGTCACGTTATGTGTGGAGACACGTGGCGCAAAGTCAAAACAAAGGCCACGTGTCTTTAAGCCCCACCCCCTTGTTCTCCGCTATTCTCATCCCATTAGTGTTTCATTCCCGTCACCTTCCCTTTGTAATCATCCCTCGTTAGTGTTCCCCTATTTTTAGCCCCAGTTCTCTCTGTCCCGTGCCGGTTCGTTTTGTGCCCTCGTCCTGCTATCCTGTGTTGGTCCAGTGAGTTTACCCTTTCGTCCAAGTTTTCCTAGCCTTGTCTTGCCTACCGTTTGGATTATTGTTTATCTTTGGACTTCCTTTGTTTTGCCCCTCCCCTGAGGGTAGTGTTTGTTTTTAGTCCCTTTTTTAATGAGTATTTTTTCCCCATCGTGGGTTTTTGTTTCAGAGCAAATTAAGCTTTTTCTTACTCCCATCTGTCTGCGCCTGGGTTCTGTCTGAAAATCATGACACTCTGACTTTTAAAAAACTTTTAGAACAGAATTTTCTAGTTTTGAAATGAAAAAATCCTGTAATTAATTGCATTCAAGGCTAAAGTAAAGATTATGTCCAGCCAGTGTATGTGTTATAATGAATTGAAAAACTAAAGGACACGTGTTTTAGATGCGGAAACTCTTTATTTAATAGCATCTTAAGTATCTTTATCATTGAAATCATTTGAGGTCACAAATCTGGCTTTTGATTATCATTTACAGATCATCTACACTGTAGCGCGTGTCATCAGTTATATTCTGATATTTCTGATTTTAGTGTGAGAAAGTCAGAAGATATAAGAACAAATCAAGCATCTGTATTAATTCCATCTTTGATCTTGCATGTCTGATGAAATGAACAGTCACACCGCTGAATAACAACTCTCGATGCTCCAGCGACGGCACTTTCATCTAAAAGTGAAAAGTCTTGTGATTTATACACATTTTTATTAACTGTCTACATCCACTAAGCATTAACCTTAAATTCCACATTTGTCTATGGCATTAAAATATAAGGGAACATATTCAAAATGTTAAAAAAAAATGTTATATGTAAATATGTTTAAAACTGTCAACAATAACTTACTGACACATTACTTGACACATGGGGAGGTGTACTGCTTCACAGCACCTTCACCTAAAAAAGAAAACAGTCACTTTTTTGTGCATTACATGCTTTTGGAAAGCTCTAGGGTTTTAATACAAAATTATGCCATCTACATCTTTGTCAACAAGATTTACAAAAACAGGATTTCTTTAAAAGTGGAAATTGCATAATAAACTTTGCATTATTTTTCCCAGTAATATCATGAGACGCTGACGTCATTTTTCTGAGTTGATGTTGATTCCATAATTACAGTAAAATTTGGCATTTGGCTTTTTTCTTGTGGCGTAAAACCCATTTAAAACTATTAAGTAAAATGTAATTAATCTGGCAAGAACAGTTAGTTTAAAACATCATAAATGCGTTTATCCTCCAGCTCCAAATATTTTCAGGTTAAATTTACAACCGTTCAAGCATTATTTTTATGCAGTTCGCTTAAATGTTTAAATTTAATCGATATTTAAAATAAAAATACTGAAAAAAACACTTGTGATGTAATAACAAACACATACTGGTCTTGTAGTAATCGTAGACCGTAACCACAGCTGGTTTCAGGTTCTTCACTACCACATTCTGCCAAAGCGTCAAGGTAAAGGATTTCTCCTCCTCCTTTTTCATCTTAAAGAAAAAATGACACCTGATGTCATTCATATCAATTATATTCACATGCCAAAAATCCATCTTAAAATGCTTAAAATTCCTCAATTTACATTTAGACTTACCCCGTCTAAATACAACATGACATGTCCTTCATTCTGCTCCACAAGTTTGATTCTGGAATCTTGCTGAAGCTATGGACACAGAGGGACCAATGACAACATATCAAACGCTAAAGAGCTTAAAATGAAAAAAAAAACAAGACTGAAGGCCTGAAAGTGTTACAGCTTGTAGAGACAAGTAATCCAGCACAAATCCAGACAGCAGCTTCACATTAATGATGACCATGTTTGTCTCCTCTCGTGGACCATTATACCTGCAACACATTTATATATAAAGAATATATAATATATATTTGTGGCAATATTGTTATTAATCTGTTTAATTATTTATTAAACATAAAAATTACACATTCTTAACTCTCGAGGGCTACTCCATGAATGAAGTAAAGCTGCTCACCTGATGTTAAGAGCTAATGTAACAGTATAGTACTGTCTCCTGCAAGTTGAAGTAGCATTTGTTATGATGCTGAAGGCCATGGAGTTTGCAGAGGGCAGGACATTGTAGTGCAAGGCAAACTGAGAGAAAAAAACAGAATAAAATGCGCAAGGCCACAATTAACTTCACTTCAGTATAGCTGGTAAAGGAATTGTTCACATAAAAAAATATAATATTTCATCACAAGATAATTGTATGACATCTAGTCATAGGACACGCAGGCACTAATGAGATCTGAAGTTGTTCACTTCCCGCTATATTTACATTTGGCGATAATATGAATTTGTTTCTCTTCTGATGACTTTTATTAACCCAATGGAGCCACATGGATGCTAGTGAGTTTTGAATTGTCATTTCAATAAAATTATTTGTTTGAATTCAGCAAGAAAACATACATCATTTACATCTGACATGGCATGAGGGTTAGTCAATTTTTCATTTAACTATCTCAACACTTCATATGAAGCTCATCAAAAGAGCAAAATGTGAAGGCATTTTACTAACCTGCACAAACACACAGCCCTGGCCTCGTGCAGCGAGTGTGAAGTTTCCTGTAGGTGGCTGCAGCTGTCTCGCCTGGTAAAGCAGTCGGTTTCTTTGGTTGACAATAAAGTTGTAATTCTGGTTTGAAGGGGAGGTCACATTGACAACAACGGTTCCTGTTGGACTGTAGGTGGCAGCACTGTATTTAGCGAGTGCCTGGAGGGCCACCACAGTGTCCTGTTCACAGAGAGCGAGGAAGCCAATTACAGGCTTTGTCAAAATAACATAGGCCTACATATTGAAAATATTGAAACACTTTGGCCCGGTTTCATAGACAAGGCTTAGCCTAAGCCAGGACTATGCCTTAGTTGATTTAGGCTGTTTAGTCGCTTTTATTAAAATGCCGTTGAAAAAAACATTACTGATGTGCATCTTGAGTCAAAACAATGGCACTGACATATTTTAAGATGTTTTACGTTGAGTTATTTTCAGTTAAGACAGCTCAAAATTCATTTTAGTCTGGGACTAGTATTAAGCCTTGTCTATGAAACTAGGGCATAATGTTTTAAAGTTGTTACGAGTTTACACTCTTGGACGGAGAACCATGGTAGTTGAAGTATGAATGAATGAAGTGCCTTGAAATAACATTAATGTACCTGAGTAGAGGAGAAACCTCCATAGGCATTTTGCCTCTTGGCCAGCCAGCGCACTATGGTAGCAAAATAGTCCAGCTTAAATGATGGCAGTGTTGGTCCAGAAAGAAGCCCCAACAACACGTATGAACTCATCTCTACCTCTAAAGAGCCTGTCATTTGCCCATTATTTGCCTGAGTCCAATATCGCCCAACCCCTGAAAAGACAATGATACAAGCCCATGAGACTTGGGACTTTTGGTTTATTTAGTTTTCTTAATTAGAAATAAATTGACTGTTTTTTCATATTTAAAAAATATTTTTAATTCAGAGCTGAATGGCACCTTCTCTCTTGACTCGATTGTCCAAGTTGGAGATGAGTTTCTGTCTCATCTCTTGGTCTCCAGCAAGAGTGAATGTATAGAAGGCCAGGGCAGTGAAGTAAGTGTTGTTAAGGTTACTGGAAGCTTCCTTCAGACAAACAAGGCCTTGCTTCACCATGGGATCCTTGAAGAGCATGCAAAATAAGACAAAATACGGTCAAATCTCTTTGTTTGTTGCATTGTCTTCATAAAGTCAGGCTTAAAAGTCACACCACACACACACAAACAATGTGTATAGCCAAGCCCACTATTAAAGCCTGTCAACATGAACATATTCAAAAACCAAAGTTTTCATGATTTCTGAAGTGTACTTTACACAGAACCTAAACCCTAAAGTATGGGTTTAGTAAAACTGTTTAAATCATCTGGATTCAGTCAAATTTAAAATACTAAGGTATAGAAAGTGCTATTGTGTTTATGTTGCATCAGGCAGATGCTTTCTTAATTAGAAAGCATCTTCTTGAACCATCAACCCTGCGTCTGTTTGGAAAGGCCTGAAAGACATCACAAACTACAAGCCGACATCACTAACTACAAGCCACCATCCCCCAATTTCATACGCAATCAACACCTGGTCAATGATCTGAATGACTTTTACTGCAGATTTGAAAATGCTAACTTTACACCTCACACCAACTCTGACATTCTCTCTACACAACACCTATCACCTTCAGTCACCCCACCTCCTGCACTTCAGATCAGTGAAGAGGATGTGTGCCGAGTCTTAAGGAAACAAAAGACAAGAAAAACACCAGGCCCAGATGGTATCTCCCCAGTCTGTCTTAAAAGCTGTGCTATTCAACTGGCCTTCATCTTCTCACAGATCTTCAACAGATCACTGGAGCTGTGCACAGTTCCTTCCTGTTTCAAGCGCTCAACCATAATCCACATCCCAAAGAAACCCAAAATCACAGGACTGAATGACTAAAGACCCGTCGCTCTCACATCTGTGGTCATGAAGTCATTCGAGAGACTGGTACTGGCCTATCTGAAGGACATCACAGAACCCTTACTGGACCCCCTGCAGTTTGCCTACAGAGCAAACAGGTCTGTTGAGGATGCAGTTATTGGCAAGTTATGTAAAACGCATATGTGTTTGGTATGCCACAGGCCTTCTACTTGGATTTATCTAGACTGTTATGGAGTCTTAACACTCACAGTTGTATTCACATCCAGTTCCAGCAGAGCTGCTACGATGTATGCGGTGAGAGTGACATCATCACTGACACCACCCTGTGAAAGAAGAAACAAGGCAGAGAGACATTACAAACAGCAACATTGAGTGATATACAATATTAAAGTAAAATGGAATATAAGCAATCTGTTGCACTTAAAAATGTCCTTAATGTACTATAACCACTCTTTACATTAAAGCGGCCATTCCCCGTGATGCCAATTTTCAACCTTTAGTTAGTGTGTAATGTTGCTGTTAGAGCATAAACAATATCTGCAAAATGATAAAGCTCAAAGTTCAATGCCAAGCGAGATACTTTAACAGAATTCGTATTTCAAAGACTACGGAGAACGGCTGGAATCGGACTACAGCCCTATACATCCCGGGTAAATGATGTCACTATTCCATGTTTTTGAAAAACCTCTGCCCAAAGGAATACGCCAAAAAAGGGGCGAGGCCTTCCTTAGAGAAGAGGAAGAGCTGCTGGAGTAGTGTTTGGTTATCAGAGATTGTAAACATTTGACTGAGCTGCGCGCTCAATTACTTTCACTTTCATCACAGTCCTCCAGCTGGTAATAAGAATTCAGCTACACACATTCTAAGAAAACCAACGGTCAAATAACAGCTTCCATGACTTTAACATCGGCTGTGAAAGCTGTTCTGTGTAACACACTGATATTGTGTGTGTGTGTGCATACCTCTAAAACACTTCTATGAAACGTCCTTTGAAGTCCTGCTTGCAAAATGTCTCCTAGTCAGTCTGCTTGTTTTATTATCCAACTTAGATCCAATATAAAAAGGCAAAACTAACGCTTCTGTTGTTAGTGTTAATTAATATAACCGGTCTGACCCAATCGGTCCAGTGTCATTTCCCTCGCCATAGTAGGGAAAATTGCGATCTCTAACAAAGATTGACGTTTGCACATGCACTAGCAGACCTCCGTTACACTTTGATCGATCCACACGTGTTTAACTGATGAAGTGAAGTTGAAGCCATTGTTACTGTTTATTGCTAAAAGCCAAAGTTTATGAATATACGTGCACTGAGAGGGGGACCGACCAATCACAACAGCCTGAGAAGCGGAAGCTCGCTGATATGGTATGGGTGGGACATCTTCACACACACGCTCTAAGCGGGGAACCAATCACGACAGACCTGGTCAGCTTGACCAATCAGAGCGTTTCGGAAGGAGGGATTTTATATAGACCGGAAAAAATTCAGTCGTTTTGTTAGAAGATGGACAGCGGTGAACAACAGACTTGAAATATGTGAATTATAAAGTGTTTTTTTGAAACTAGAAACATGAACATCCATTGTTACACACCCAAAAAACATAATCAAAGCTTCAAAAACAGCAAAAGAATGGCTCCTTTAAGACAGACACATATTTTATGTTCCATAATATGCTTATCCCACATACTGTAGGCCCTCAAACAGACCAAAAACCCTGCAGATCTTAATGTTTAGTACATCTGAGCGGTCAACACCAATCCTATGAAATTTCAAGTTTGCTTCAGATATTTCCTGTTTCTATTCTTACCTTCATATCATTGTGGTAGAGGACGCCCACTGTTTTAAAGCACCAATTCCCCTGCTGGTGCTGAGCTAACCAATTCTTTGCCTGATCGATGTTGGTTTCATCTACAAACACATACTTCTTTGCCCCTCCGAAAATCTTCATCACATATGCAGTTAACCTGAGAATAGGAGTAATAAAAAAAGTTGTTTCAAAAACTATAATATTTATACTTTGGAGAATTTAGTTCTATAATATTTTCTGTGTGACTAGGTTGCATTGTCTGATTTTTAACTGACCAGGTGTGCCCAGAAGGATCACTGTTCCCAAAAGCGCTGTAAGATCCATCATAATGTTTGTATTTCAGCTGTGTTTGGTAGCCTGCGAATAGAAAATGAGCATGACATACTTAATTAAAGAGCTCCTATTAAACTCAGATATTCATCGTTTTTTTTTAACTAATTTTACAAGTTACACACAGTGCTGTAGTTTAATGGGGTTAAACAAACCCCATTAAAACCCCATAAAAAAAAAACCCCATTAAAAAAGTATAAGTATAAGTAGTCTTCCAGGAAGTTCAGTTTTATTAAATTGGATGTTTGAATTGGTGTGAATTTTGTGTAAAGTTTGATGTTTAAATTCTACTGTAATAATTTTTTTATGCGTATCTATGCTGAGCATGCCCTGGCTGGAAAAGTAATTATAGACTAAACGTCACTAAATTGATTTTGACCCCTTTTCTGTCTGCCGAAATGTTGTGTCGACTGCAAGAGACATTCTCACAGAACAACAGTCTTATAGTTTTTCTCACCAGTCTCCAGAAAGGTTTTAGCTCGTGCCAAAATCTCAGGAGTGAGCTGTCCACTGCTCTCCAAGTACTGAAGGATGTAAATATTGGGTGCAAAGTTCAGCATGTTCTGCTCTCCACAGCCATAAGGCATCCGCAACAGATCAGCGATGTTTTTTAAAGCGTGACTGATCAGATCACCTGTGGAGCAAACAGTCAGGAGCAGATAATTTTAACTCATGTCCTGAGGTCATGATTTCATTGATAGGGTGGATATTCATTAATACTTTATACATACACAATACACAACATATTTATACACATTTATATTTCTTCAAACTCACCCAGTACAGTGACAAAGCTTTTCTCAGAATCCTTGACAACAACTTCAGGGAGTTTAAGAGAGACAGTTGTGTTCACTCAGTTGCCTAAGAGAAATATAATTACAAGTCAATGGTACGTCTCTCTTGCTTTGTATTCAATACGGTGAGGATGACCGGCTGACTTTCGGACTGAGCAAAAAGTGATATTTTAATGTTCAAAACAGCTTAAGTGTCACTGTCACACAAATTACAGCACAATTGCACAGGGTTTAAACTATGCAGCTTGTATTTTAGTTAATTTGTTGTTATAATGCTGATTAATATTTATCCATTTGGAGGTGGGAGTTTGATTCTATAGACAAACTTAGGGATGAAGGATAGATTGATGGTATGCCACACATGATGTCATAGTGCTTAAATTGTATTGAACCTGGAACATTCTTTATTCATTTAAAGTGACAGAACAATTTTACTAACCTGTTAAACAGATGAGTTCATTCTGAGTGATTGTCTGTTTAACTCCCTCCGCCTGACAAATAAAATAACAACTTCAGTTATTATTGTGACAAAAACAACAAGCACGTTTGATACTTTTTTCTGTAAAAAAAAAAGTATTTTATTGATTACTTAAATGATAATTGTAAAAAAGACTTCTTTCTTAACTGTCTAAACCCGCAAGACTTCCTTGTCCTATTGTACTACACAGCTTTACTGTAAAGGCTTTGCTGGTCAACACAATGGCTTTGCTCTGCATTAAGTTTCTTAAAACCTTTATTTAAAAAACAACCAACAAAGAACAGCTTTATTTAATAAACCAGGATGCTGAATTCTAAAGAAGGTTATAACTTCTATAGTTTTAGAAAGGCTCACCTCGACCAGAAACGACTGCACCACAGTGTCAATACGGCTTCCTTTTGGCACAGTCACCATCTCAATCCCACAACGTTCCCGAGTCCTCACAGTCTCAGCTCTCACCGTAACGTTCACCTCTCCTGCAATTACACGCCATTCAATCACAAATACACACTGTCCTTACCTGGATATATTTCATTTACTAGATATTTTTAACTGTAAATGTTAATGGAGTAGTTGACTTTCCATAGTTGGAATAAAAATTACTATGAAAAGTCAATAGGGGCAAATTTTGAAGTGAACTACGCCTTTAAAATAAAATGTTATAAAAATATGCATAAATGCCTGGTAGGGACACAAGCATACAGTAGCGGCAATTATAGAAAATATTTTTCTACTTAAATATTTCACTTTATGTGAAGCCATTATGCATTATAAAGGGTTATTAAAGGGCATGATGCATTATAATTGTTTATAATGTGTGTTGTAATACATTAAATGTTGTTGTAAAGAATTATAACAAAATTCAAAATGCAAAGTGTAACAATAAATTGATAGGCTTAAAAATGTATTAACTGTAGTTACAATTATTCACGAGCCATTAAAATGCATAAGGTGCATTACAAGGCATAATTAATACATTAAAACTACTTTTATAATTCATAATACATATATGCTTTAAGTCAAGTGTTACCAAAATGTGTACTGGCAATCTTGTCAATAACAAACATAAAATGACATGTTCTGTTGGTTGTGCTCATATTGTAAATGTATTGGACTTACCCAGAACAGCGGCTGTAACCGTCCACACAAAGGTTTTGCTCTCTTCTGCACAAATACACTGAGTGTAATTGCAGCCATTACAAGGCAGAGCTGAGAACTGATTTGAATTTTCCAGTGTGACCTTCACCTATACATTACAACAAACAGGGATCTGTTATTTTTTTTACAGATTTTCCACGTAAAATGTATGTATTTTTGAAATTATTTCAGATATTACAGAAAAAGACTGCACATTTAGAAGAAAAATTGGGATATCCATATTTACGTCGCTCCAGCTAACAGAAAATGTCTTTTTTTTCACAGAATGTATAAAACAGATTAAATGTTAGTCGCGTGCATATTATTAGAATTATTAGGGTGACTCACCATAATACATTTGGAGAGGTAGTTGAATACAGTGGCTTTGATTGTGAGCTCTTCTCCACGGATAACAGAGTAGGGAAGTGTGAGGCTGATGAAGAACGGCTGAAAGGCAGTGAGAGCAGTGCTGGGTGCCACGCCAAAACCAAGAGATGATGTGCAGAAAGCATCTGTGGCCCATTTAGTGATGGTGTCAGGAACAGTCTTTGTAAGAGTCACGGATCCAGACCTCCTAATGAATAAAAACATTCATCCAAGTATAATTGCATAAGGAGTAATTATTTGTATTATAGAAAGAGAATGGAGGTATAGTAACATTAACGTGAGCTATACACACCCCACAGGCACAAGATCCCATATCCAAGTTTCCGGAAAGAACTTGCGGATTGTATTTTGAACAGTTATTTCCACAGGTGGACCAACAGCTGTAGATATTTGAATATCACCTGCACCTCCACCTGCTGCAACTGTTTGAGCAGATAGTAGATAGATAGGAAAGAAAGAAAGAAGTACCAAATTTCGAAAACAATGGTGAAGTTACTTACCCATAGCTGGCCTCATAAACCTATATTCATTACAGTAAACAGGTTCTTTCACATCAGAGTTGGTTGCAATTTTGACTCCAATTGCCTAGAAGAAAGCAAGCATCATGATGTCTCATTATTAAATGGATAGTGAATAATGATAAACTAACAACCACTGAAACAGGAGAATAAGATATCTTACTTTAAAGGCACTGTGTGCATCGTTTCTATTGTAATAAGGGTAATAAAAGCGCGAGCGTCTCTCCCTCGCCAGTATTGGGGGGTCAATTGATTCCATGTCTCCGGGTATACAGGGATCGTCATTATATTCCCAGACTTGATATGGGTAATCCACCAACATTTGGACTGGTAGCATTCCAAAGACCTACAGATTTCAAGTTAATTTACAGGATGAATTGACACTGCAAAATGAAATAGAACAATCAAACAGTTTTTAAAGACTCTTCTATTAAATATGTCTTACAAAGGCAGCATTGAGTTCAGCCTCTGGTTTTAAAAGCAGTACGCTCTGATCAATGGACCTGATGGAACAAAGGGAACCAGGCTGGGCTTTCAGGTTTAGAGTCGCTGTGTCTTTAGGCAGAGCCGTGGAAGATGAGAAATTTAAGGACACCTAAAGCACAGATACATGTTTATCATACGTGAAGGATTATTGAATAAATAATATTGAAGAGAGACATTTTAAACGAGTTTCTGGATTTCATGTGGTATTTATTGACCTTGTTTGGCAAGCATTGTTCAATGGGGAAGTTCCAACTGTCTGCTACTGTTTCTCCATTGGGAAGAACTGTGTACACCACCACCTGGGCGACTGGAGACAGGGCTGTGGTCTTTTTTAATGTGAATGTCAATTTGCCTTTGTTTTCTGTAATAAAGGGAAGAAACCGGTCATTAACCATAATTATCTTGTGTTTTCTGAAATTTCAATTTCCTACCTGTTCCGAACTGCACGTTGACAGAGACACGGCCATTTTGAGCCATACTGCCTTTCGAAAAGACCTGGAACACAAAAGGTGGAAAAATATTGTGTGAAAGTTTATGAAATGCAACCAAACATTGTTTGACACTTCCAAAAGCAACTGACATTGCACTGAAGTATAGATTTTGTGTTAAACAAACATTTAGAGTTAAACATACCATGTAGAAGATATTCAGTGTTTTATGATCTTGTTTCAGTGCACTGCCCTGAATGATGTAACTGGCCTCCACATTTGCATCAGTCGCACAACTCAACGGGTTTGGAGTCGAAATTAACTTTAGAAAACTTTTGCTTTTGGAGTAGAATGGCCTTAACGAGAGACTGCCTCCATTATAATATCTTGATGCTGGCCAGAAACCATTCTGACATTTATCATCTACGTGGCGAGCCTAAAGAATGAATGAATGAATTAATTAATATATTAACATATTAACAAATGAATGACACACATCCTTCTACTGCACATCAAAGTTATAAAATTATATAATGACTTCTAAATTTGTTGAAAATTGGTTGAAAAAACAGCACCAACCTGTAAATAAACAGGTTGACTTGACCAAACCGCCGTGTCTAAAGAGAAGTGAGCTGTGCCGTTGTTGTCTGTCGTAAGCTTCACATTCACACTTTTGAAATCGTAGTTTACAATGAGATACACTGTTTGGCCTTTCAGTGGTTTGTTGTATACATCAGTGACCATGACCTGTCAAAAAAACATTGAAATTAAAGTGACAGTTTTGGTACAAATTATTAGAATAAGAGTCTTGATCTTGTGATTTTGGTATTGAGAGGTCTCATATAAATGTCTTGATTTCAGAGTTAGGTCTTGGTCTGAATCTTGACTACATCTTATATAATAAACTGGCTGCATATTAACATGTTCACTAAATCCAACCTTTCCCTCGTAGGCAATCCCAGGTTTGTATATATCTGCTCCGTCAACAAAGGAAACTGTGATAACATCACTGCTATATGAAACTCCGGCTGAACCCTCCACAATTATCCCTGGAAAACCAGAAGAAAATGTTTCATTAGTCCTTTTAGGACAATTAAAATGGAGAAGAGCAGTCTTGTTTGATACTCTTACCTGTTCCATCCTCTTCTACTTTGTAATTCACTTGAAAATGTCCTCCTGGACTCATGCTATATTCAGTCACATTTATTACTTGAGAGGCACAGCCGGTCTTGTCGGTCTAAATGAAACAGAAATCATTGACATGAAGTGAATACAAGAATTTAGACATGTTACATGGTGTGAGAAGCTTTTGTATGCGGTTTATTGAACAATGATATTTCTTGTGTCTTCTAACTGTGACTGTATGAAACAGACATTACTGAATCAGGAAAATAAAAGATAATTAAAGTAGTTTATAGGCTGTAGCAAACCTTAATGAAGTAGTTTCTGCATGTTTTAGGTGTACTTTGGCGATACCAGTAATAATTATAGTTTATTCCACACACTTCAACAGTCACAGACCCCTGCACGCCCTTCCCGTAGGTGTATCTACAGGAGAAAAAAAGATTGATGTATGAGACAGATGATATTGTAGTTTACAACTTATTTATCTTATATACAAGTTCTGAACAAAAATACTTACTGAGCACAAATGTTCAGTATGAATTCTTTGTTCATGGGAGTTACAACGGGTGGAAGATTTGTGTTGACTTCAAATTTAGGCAGAACTACAAAAAAGATGAGATGAGTTTAAAAACAGGACAAATTGTGGACTGACAAATTATGACAGAAAATTTCAATGATTTCTAGTTCTTACCATATCCTTTGATTTCAAAGTAGTGTGTTGTCGGTTGGTTTTTCTCATCCCAAGCAGTGATGACGTAGTTGCCCTCAGTAGCCTGCGGTGTCATGCGGTGGAACAGATCTAAAATACCATCCCTGGTGGTCTGATTCAACCACTGACCAATGCGGTTTGACTTAGGATCCTAGAAGCGGCACATAATGAAGAAACCCAGTGTAATGAAACTGCAAACACAGCAAGAAATTATTTATTATAACTAATGTCTCGGTTACGAATGTAACCTCTGTTCCCATATGGAGGGAATGAGATGTTATGTCGGGATGACAGTATGGTGTTTTGAACCAGAGAACCAGAGAATCATCCCTGATCGTAATTTCAAAAGGTCAATGAACTTGGCGAATTGAATGGAACAGCCATCTTCCCTTGGTTGACTGTATGTACGGGGCGGAGACTGGCGGTTCCTGTCTGAACCGCTCCCAAATGAGCTGAACTGCACATGGATGGAGTCCCCACTCTCTGCAGAGCGTAACCTGCCGACAGAACTCTTCAGAGCAAGCCAGGCAGCCAACAACTCCAGGCAGTTGATGTGCCACTGTAGGCCGGGGCCCGTCTGACACGGCATCCCCGTTGCACATAGCACCCCAACCGAGCAACGAGCCATCGGTCATCAAATGCGTGCCTCATGATCAGCCCAAGCGGAACTCTAGCGCGTAAAAAGGTCAGGTCTGACCAGGAGGTTAGGGTGCGACAGCATTAAGGTGTGATAGTAATACGCCTCATGCCGGTGTGCCACGTTTTCCAGGGAACCCAACTCTGAAGAAGCCTCATGTGCATCAACCTGAATGGAGTATCTCCTGCCGAGGATGTGTCCCAGAAGCCTCTGAAATAGTTTCAAAGGAGTCAAATTCATTGGCCTTTTGAAATTACGATCAGAGATCGTAGGATCTCAAGTTCAAACCCCATATCTGACATAACGTCGAGAGACTAACAGAAAGAGAACATAAACATATGCTTAAAGGATATTATACTGTACCCGGAGTTCTACTGTTTGAAACTGAAAAGCAAAAGAAAAACAAGAAAAATGTTTAGTTTTATCAATGGTATTACAGTCACATAACGCTTGAAGCTCTGGCATAAAAGCTAGTCAAATTCTGACCACACTTTAAAGTTACTTAATCCTTGCTTCATTTATCATAAAATAATTTCTTACTGTTGGCCATTACAGAAAATTACTGACTATGCTATTGACAAAAAGATTAAAAAATATAATTAATTTTACCTTCTGATTGTGAGTCAAGAAACTGGAATCCAAAGAGACGATGCGAAATTTTACTGGGGAAGACATAATTGTAAACACAGCACAGTAGCACATAAGCAATAAAGTGAGAGTAAACTTGGCAATATGAACCAACAGCAAGCTGTTAAAATCACATTGATTTATTGATAAATACTGTATGTAGAAACACTGGCAATTGAACTCTTTTTAAAAATTACCAGTTTCTCCTGGCTTGTAGATTGGCTTGTCTGTTTGGATAAAAATGAGCTTCATTGGAGGCTTTATGAGAATCTGAGTTGTTTTGTTTTGTGATGTGTTAGCACCATCAATTTCAACATAGACAGTTGCCACAGTGTCTACAAGCACTACGGGGACCTAATAGATCCAAAGCAAGGAACAAGAAGAGCTTTAAAGCAAAGTGTGTTACTAACTCTGGCTTCTGGAGAGCCACTTTGCTAAATGGTCCAACCAGGCTTCCAAAGATACCAATTTATAATAAATGCATTTGTTTGAATCTTTATTAATCATTTATTTTTCTTGTGATTTAGGAAGAAAAATTAAAAAGCATATATGATATTCAAAAAAAGGGAATGACCACAATATAACAATGTACTGTAATGTGAAGTATACTGACCTGGAAAGGCACACACTTGTAGTAATCCCTTCTAATGGAGTTCTCTTTAAGAATGGTCACATTTCCATTATCTGAGCTCAAGGTTACCAGTAAAGAAAGGGTTGTACTGGGCTCATGGAAATGTGCACACAGAGTCTCTGTAGTGCCGCTCACTGCCTGAGAAGTGACTGCCACCAGGTATGTGCTGAAAGAAAACAAAACAAAAGGAAACATACACATCACAAAGAAAACATTGCTTTTATAGTATAACTGTTCTGAATGTGTGTGTGTGTGTGTGTGTGTGTGTGTGTGTGTGTGTGTGTGTGTGTGTGTGTGTGTGTGTGTGTGTGTGTGTGTGTGTGTGTGTGTGTTTGCGTGCGTGCGTGCGTGCGTGCGTGCGTGCGTGCGTGCGTGCGTGCGTGCGTGCGTGTGTGTGTGTGTGTGTGTGTGTGTGCTCTATTGAGGAACTAAGAATGACTTGTATTATGTAATTGTATTATAATGCTTGTCATGCTTGCAATAGACAGTCCAGCTATCTCTAGCTCACAGGGGACTGTAGAAATGAAAGAAAACTGAAGAAACTGAAAATTATGAATATGTTCTTCATTGGTTGGTGCATTTTAATTAAATGAATGAGTGAATTAACAGGTTTTTACAAACAAAATAAAACAAAATAAGTTTTTAAAGGCTTGTGAAATACATAAAAACATAATTATTTTATTTTTTATTTGATATTGCAATGTTGTATTATCAATAAACAGTCTAGAATATTTCTGTTGTGTGTTAATGAATGTTGTTATACTGTTCAAAGCTTTCCCTCAGCACTTGATGAAAGCAGACATATAATCCTGTCACCGGGATGGTACCCTATGAAAATGTCCTAATATGTACAAATTACATACAAATATGTACTGTATACATTTGGCATCAATATGTACATTTGGGGTTCTGATACTATATGTGCCTGTACCCTTTAGGTGCAAAGGCGTACTTTTTAAAAGTGTATCATGACAGTTTTTGTACCTTTTTCCGCCAGTGTAGTATTCTGCATATCTACTAAATTAAAAAGGATAATGAGAAATGTTCTTACGGGTCAGTCGCTCCACTTGAATCATGTTGTAGCAGCAGTAGTGTCAGGAACGTTCCCAGTGCCCGCATCTTGAGCTGTTGGTTTTGCAGTCTCACACAGATTTGGTGCACATTTTATACATCTCTGCCTACTCCCTGTCCAACCCCACCAAAGCAAAGAAAGTTGAGCAACTGGTATGAGGAGTTGGAGGAACTAGATTCGACTTGCCATATTTGCCAGGACCTTTCTTCCTATGTTACACAATGCGTGATTCAGGGGAAAAAATGTAATCGTTAGCCCAGATTAATCATCTTTAAGGTTCATTCAGGCTATTTTATTCTTCTCACCTTGCAAAAGCATAAAAATAAAATTATATTACAGGTGAGATTTTTTGAACACATTTTGAACATCAACACTGCAACTCCAGTATGAGCTTTAATGAGAATTAAAGAGAATTATTTATGAAAATTAACGTTGCCATTTTATAAAATACACAATAAATGAAATACGAATGAAGACTTCTGCATCTCAGATATTTCTACTAATAAAAAGACGTAGAAATCTCAAAATTACTCTGTCTCAAAAGAGATCTCAACACAAAAAAAAGCTCACAAACTGAGCTCTGATTTGCCAAATCAAAATGTCAATATTATTGAAGATTTCAATATGAACTCAAACATTCATCATCAGATTTGCCAAAAAACTGTTGTTTTTAATTATAATATACAATCTATATTTATTTTTTAGCTCCATATTTGTAATTTTTCCATTTTTATTTCCCCTAAACAACTTCGGAAGAAACATCTGAAACTGTGCTGATGAAACACAACTGAGGACTCCATGAAATCTCATGAGCTATAAAAGAGCAACCTCCGAGCAATAGTATATTTATACACTGGATATAACCATTCGTTCTCACAAGGTGTAATTTTGTACCTGAAAACATTTGTTTTAGCATGACATAAGTTTGTAAAAAAAACGTTGGTCAGTAAAACAAAAATAAATGTAGATGCATAATTGGTTGACAAAATTATGGTAAGAGTACAGCATACAATTAGCATATAATTATTTATGTACCTTTCATAGGCTGACAGCTTCTTTTAATCACACCAGGTGTGGTGCACTGTAAAAAACCCAACTCAAAAAAAGTTGAATCAACTAATTCTGTTGTGTTGGTTGAGCAAAAGTCCATGAAAAAGTTCACAGAACTTCTTTTAATAATTTCATTCATTGTAACCAAACATTTTCCTCATTAACTGAAAAATTATTTGCAAGTTCACTCAAAAAGACCTCTATAAATGTAAAAAATATAGTTACGTCAATGTACAATGAACAAACAAGAGTTTGAAAGTTCCCAAGATGCACTGCAGCATGTTCAATTCAGTGTTTCTTATTAGTTTTACTTTTAAAGATTAGTGTTTTATTTATGCTTTAATCTTGTTGTTACTCTGTTGTGTTTAGAGTTTTTTAATGAATGATGGTTTTTGATTGTTACCATGGTTAAGTTTGTGTGTTCAATGTTGAGGTGTAAGTGCATGACCCAACGCCAACACCGGTATAAATGCACTCAGTTCAAACAGTTCAAACAGTTATGTAATCAAAGTTTAGGTCTGTTTGAGGAAGAAAACAAGTTGCCTACAATTGTAGTAAAAGACAAATATATTTGTTTATTTTTAAATAAACAATTTATATTCTTTATTTTTGTTCAGCCAACAAAAAATATGTTGTTATGTTATTCATTGGATAAACTTGACTATGTTGTGACAACTAATGACTTCAACATAATTTTATGTACCTCTCAAGAAAACTAATAATCCTAAATTACCTCAATTAATTATTTTTGTATCTCCAATTAGTTGTTTTAAATCAGTACAACTTCTATTCCAAAAAGTTGAGTGAACAAGAGAAAGCAAGGGAAAATTAGTACTAAGATTTATTTGTTGTGCAGGCTTAAAAAATTTACACTGTGTATCTTAACGTGTACTTGTGCCAAAAACATCTTATGAAGCATATTAGGTGTGGATTCTCATAAGGTGTTTTTATCATTTGGGCTGGTGCTTAGGAATGCTTTTGTTTCAGAAACACTGCACCCAAAAATTACTTAAATTTGGTGTATCAACAACCATCCATATACAGAAAGTGGTAGGTGTATCTCTTCTATAGATCCTGCAAAACTGGATGTAAGCAGTTTTAACACCCAACGTGCAAACTAGGAATAAACACAGAAATCAGACCATAAATCTTTCAATTTCTGACAAATGAAACATACAGTTGAGAAAGCATAGCTTTCCGAAGTCAGGAAAACATAATGTTAGATGTGCAAATGCTCCAACTTGAGTGTTCAGCAGACTCTGCACCGATTCCTCAGGCTTCTGACACAACCCTTGACGTCATACTGTGAACTTTAACCTCTTAGCCACAGGAACACAATTGTTGTGGTGACACGCCTTACTATTTAAACACACACCTCATTAATGAGAGCTAGATCACCTGAAACAAGGTGATCTACCAATTTTCTTTTCTTTTTTTAATTTTACTAACTGGGGACAATTGTTCTCAAACCTAACCCATGAGAACAGAAAAACGATGCAGGAAAGCATTGAAAACATATTGGAATGATGTTAATGATATAAGACAATTCATAATGACACACATTTAATGCATGATGGTTCTGTTATAAAGTTATAAAAAATCATGAAATGACACAAAAGCAACATACATACAGTAAATGAAAGTCACAGACTATGGGGGGAAGGGGGTACATTAATTTCAAAATATATGCATTCAAGGAGCTGTGTGTATTTTTTAGAGGCTCTATTGACAGAAATGCAATGAAGTGTCATGTTTAAATTACATTACAATCTATGTAATGTAATTCTATCTACATACACCAAGGGTCCCCTTGCATGGAATTCACAATGTTGTTTCAACAGTAGCCCTAAATGGACAAACTGCTCTACAGAGCACGTTTCATGAATACGTTATCTCTTTCTGCAAAGAAACGAAAATGTGACAACATCTTAGTTCTGTGTCAGTCTCCGTAGTGCTTCTAAAGGGAGGGGTGGACTCAGCCACTGGTTGCAGTTCGCAACCTCACCAATAGATGCAACTAAATTTCATACACTGGACCTTTTTTATTTTTAATTAAGACATTTATGAACTCTTTTAAAAATTATATTTTACTTTTTTTCAAATGGTTCCCTGACAGTGCACATCAGAGGAATACTGCTGGCATGCATGCCAAAAGCAAAGAGTTTTTCCTGTGTAGATTATTGTATTCGCTTGAAGCTTAGCATCTGAAGCTATATATAATATATTGTTGGTTAAAGAGATAGCTTTTTGTCTTGTTAAAATGTAAATAACTTTTGTTGCATATCCATATTTTCAGTGATGAGCCTGTTTATTCAAGTGAAAGAGTACACGAAGAGGTGCGGTTTTTAGTCATTTTTATGGATTCTTTAAGATTCATTAAATAATCTGCATGGGACAATAAGCACAGTTCTGAGCCATAGTATTTATAAATCTCTTAACCTGTCGACTATCATCCATTGAAAGTGTCAAGCTCACACCTACCTCAGCTTTATTTTACAGTTTACATGAAAACTTTTAGAGAACAGTTTTAAAGGGGTGGTGCAACGGTGTGTCATACATTCTGACTTCTTTACAATGTTAAACGTGCGGTCTTCTCATGCTAAACATGGTCAACTTGTCAAAAAACGAGTTGGACGTATTACGTAGTATTTCTGTGCTCGATACACTCCCCCAGTGTTCGTACAGGTTCGGAAAGTGTTTTTCGAACATGAAAAATATTTACGTAACAACTTTTCTTAGTCCCTTATTGGATCATTCTCCCGGCAAAGGAACGCCTACACGTAACCCAGCAAAAGAAGTAGCGCGCCCATACGTCATCACCCAGCGACAGCGAAGAGAACGCCCACGTGAACCATAACCGTGTTTCACTCGAGTAGGAGTTGTGGACAGTGCTGCTGTGAAGGATTTTTCAATTTGTATTATACCAAGAATCTGCAATGGCACAAAGGAAGTGTGTTTTTGACTGTGAGGGAAAGAAATCGTTGTTTAGCTTTCCTACGAACTCGGAGGTAAGACAACAGTGGATGCAGTTTGATTTTCCCGGACAAATGTTTTTGTTTGTGAACGTCATTTCGAAGACGATTGTTTCTCAAACAAGTACCAGTCTTACTCTGGATTTTCAAGTCGCTTGCAACTGAATGACAGAGCGGTGCCAACGATAAAAATGACCATTTTGGAGTCTGAACCACAGCCGGTAAGTAAAACTTTGTGAAATATCTATGTTTTGTTAGCAATCGGCGTCTTAGTGCATGTAATGTAAACCAAAGGATCATTTGGACCGGTGTCACGGTAGCCATTTCAGAGTTTTAAAATAGAAAATACAAAGCATTAATTTCTATGATATTATAATCAGTGTTGTGCAAGTTACTTCCAAACTGTAATACATTACAGATTACTTGTTACTGTTATTTAAAAGTAATCCCTTACCTTGCAATATTACAGTCTCAGAATTGTAATACGTTACATGACTCCTGTATTAATTTTGAGTTACTTTCACCAAAATAATTACAGAAGTAGAACTTAACATTCTAAAATGACAAAATGTCTTTGTATTTTTGTATTTTCAAATACAAAATACTTTTTGCCAATCAACCTCTTTATTAGACTGCTGATTTCTTGAATTAACTAGGATATACAAAAAAATACTAAAATTAAATACAAAAATACAAAATACTATTACAAAATAATAGTATTTTGTATTTCAAATGGATGTATTTGAAACACTGCCCATCCATGCAGTCTAATAAGGAGGTTGATTGGCAAAAAGTATTTTAGTTTGAAAATACAAAAATACTCAGATTAAATTTAAATACAAAATACATTTAATTTTTTTCAAAGGTATTTAAATACAAAATAGTCCCATCCCATCACTGAACTAGATTTTATAGAATTCTAGCTAGTCATCATGTAAACGTTAGCTTACCTTGTCATTGGTGCTGGTCACAGGGATCTTAACTAGCTTCCTGAAAGCAGCCCAATGACCCCTAAAAACCCACCAAAAAGGAATGAAAACTATCCCAATTATTTTCCGATGTCAAATCAAAGGTAACAACTGCCAAAAGACATTTCTATTGCTACATTTACTTATCTGAATGGTTTCCTAGGTAACAGGTGGTTCTGTTGAACTCAAAAGATATTTAGGGGGATTTTACAATTCTGGAAAACAATTCTGGGTCACCTTTGACTACCGTTATAATTTTTTCTGCTATGGTAGTCAATGATGCCAAAGAATTTACAGTTACTAACATTCTACCAAATATCTTTGTGTTGAACCGAACAAATACATTTATACAGGTTTGGAACAACTAGAAGGTGAGTAATCCATAAAAGAATTGTCATTTTTGGGTGGAGTGTCCCTTTTAAAAAAGGTAAAAAATCTCTCTCACGTACCTTCTCTCGATCGGTTCAACATTTATGGAATGACCTGCCCGCTGCTACAAGATCAGCAGATTCTGTAGCCATCTTTAAGAACTGTCTGAAAACACATCTCTTCCGTCAACACCTGACTGATCAGTTCTGACTTCTATCTCTTTTCTACTCTTTCAAAAAAAAACTTAGCTCTGTACACTGTGGTAGACTATATGAGACCAGTTTTCTTTTATTGCACTTATGCTTTTTGTAGTCCTTATGTTGTTCCAATTGCTTCCATTGTTTCCCTCATCTGTAAGTCGCTTTGGATAAAAGCGTCTGCTAAATGATTAAATGTAAATGTAAATATAAATGTAAAAAGATCCCATGTGTGCTCGAGGCCACGCACGGAAATGGACGAGAAACGTGTTTTCTCTTCGTAAGACATGCAAAAACTTGCTTAAGAACTAAGCATGGTTAAATATATTGCATATGAAAAGGGGGTACAAGCACGTCAATGTTTTAGTTGTTCTAGACTGTGTATAGCGTTGCTCAAACGTGATATTTGGCAGCCGGAAGAATCAACTGTTGTAAACTCACGCGTGATTTCTTTCATTGTGCAACATGACATGCACCTCGGTATGGAATCCCAATTCCGCCACGTGATAAAAAAATCAGGCTATAAAAAGTCATAATTATGAGATACAAAATCGAAATTATGAGATTAAAAGTCATAATAATGAGATAAAATATCGAAATGATCAGACTGAAAGTCATAATTATGAGATAAAAAGTCATAATTATCAGATAAAAAATCATAATTATGAGATTAAAAAAAAATGAAATTATGAGATTGAAAATCGTAATTATGAGATAAAAAATATGACATAAAAAGTTGAAATTATGATTTAACATGCGCAGTGCAGGCAAGACACTGAACGCTTGCGACATCCGTTGCTTAATACGGTGTAAATATAAATAACTGTACATTTTTTATTTTATTTAATTAGGCTGAAACAAGCAACCTGATTCATTTGTTTTGAACTGATCCAAAGTCCCATTTTAGCCTCATCAAACAGAAAATTTACTAAAATACTATAAATTGACAGGCCACATTTTGGAATTATAGTAGTCATCATGACTTTATCTAGGAATTATGTTTAAAAGCATCCAGAATAAATCAAAACTATATGCAGGACTAAAGAATATATGTAGCATATTAAAAGTACCCACCCTTTCCAAAATTGTACTCTTGGCATGATCGAGCAGCTTCTTGAAATTTCACCTTGTAGGAAGATTTTTCAATAGTATTGGCAGAAATTTCATCTATGGGCATTTCTTGGCTGCTTTTTTTATTTGGTCCTCAATTTTTGTCGTCTAATAAAATAAATTAATATGTTGCCACGATTATATTTTTGTCAACAAAAGTCATTTGAAACATTTAAACATATATCTTCAGATTAAAAGATTTTAAGATCATGAGAAACATTTCAGTCAAACATTCAAGTGTTTTAGACCTTTTAAACGGCAGTGTATTTTTTGCCCTCCAAAATCATACATCAAAAATTATGCATTTAAGAGATGGCTTCACAAATCTTTGGTATTACTACTACTGTATGTTTCACAATAGAAACCTCTCTGGGTTTTTACTAGTAGTTTGTTGGCTTCAGCAGGCATGTTATCTGGTAGATAGGAACCAGTGAAATACTTTTCAGTAGCTCATAGATCTTTTGTTGAAAGGATTCCATATACATTGTACATTGAATGTGGCCCAAAACACACAATATTTTGTAATTGTTTGGCTGTGGAGTCCTTCAGGTTCCTGTGCTCCACCATCTCAAAGGACCTGAAGTGGGAGACCCACATTAGGGCCCAACAAAGGTTGTTCTGTGTGCTTCAATCCATCTCAGGTTTGCCTCGGCTACTCAGTTGATCACAAGAACGGATAGTCCAGATTGCTGAAAAGAGCATTGGTGCTTTCTTTCCCACTCTTGTAAAGTGTAATCATTAGAGACTTGATACACCCTGGACACAACATCTTTGAACTGTTGCCCTCTGGCCGGTGCTTCAGAAGGTGTACTACAGCATCTGGACATATTGCTTTTAATAAATTTGAATATTCCCAAATTTTCAATCTATTTTACATACAGTATATTACTTCTGTACAATTGTCTATTTACAATTGTATTTTATTTATATTTTTATATATTTTGTACTCTGTTTTATTATTATGTGTCTGCTGGTGCGTTTGGATGTCTGCACTGGAAGCTTAAAAAAAATACTGAAAACAAATGACTAAAATATATATATAACCAATCGCAATTGGTTTGTAAAACCACTGACTTGCATTTACACCATTCTAAGCAGCGGACCAGCGTGCGGTGTCCTGGCTGCACTGCGCATGTGCACGTTAAATCATAATTTCGACTTTTTATCTCATAATTATGACTTTCAATCTCATAATTATGACTTTTTATCTCATAATTATGATTTTCAATCTCATAATTTCGATTTTTTTATCTCATAATTATGACTTTTTAGAGACTGATTTTTACCACGTGGCGGAAATGGGCTTCCATACCTTGGTACGAAACATCGGTAAAAACATAATTCGGATGCATTGTCTAATACCATCGCTATATTTTCCTCTTTGGTTGAGTTGAGCTGAGCTCCCGCGTTCCCCACACTTTCGAGAACGGGTCCCGGTCCTGGAGTTGCCAGGTATTTATCCGTGTATGAATACACATTGGATCTCATCAATTAACATTTATCCTTAGCCGCAATACATTATGAAAGTAGCCCCAAAACCCGCAACCCGCGGCTCCATATTTTTTCCCGCCACTGCATTTTCAAAATAGCCCAATTGTGAGGGAAAACCGCGACCCTGGCAACACTGGCTACGGCTTACAGCGAACCGGGCGGGGCCAATAGCCTCGGACCTCGAGCTCAGAGGCTGAAATCATGCCGCGTTACAATACAAAATACTAAGTTCCACCAGCCAGACTGAGATGAATGACACCACACGCGTCTATTCACGAACAGGAAATAGAATTTGCTTGATGTCTCGCGGGCGAAAAGTTTGTTGTAACGCAAGTAAAATATTACTGAAAATTGATTAGTAATGCCTTACACTACTGCGTTACAGCAAAAAGTAAAACGTTACTGTAATACATTACTTTTGTAACGCATTACTCCCAACACTGATTATAATGTATATGAAATTATGTCTTTTTAAAGTCTTACCAATGTATACTGGCACAGGATTTCAATTGTGTTGTAATCTTTTACGTGAGCTTTCACAAGTGATACATGCCCAATATGAGCGTTACAGTAAATTCCATGAATGTTTAAGTATGAATAACATATTGCGGATGTACGGGATTATATAATGATGCATTTACATGCATGTGATTTGTTTACAACCAGAGGTGTCCCGTTGTTTATCTAAAAAACATTTCAAGTTTGCTCTCTCACCACCCCACACACACTTAACCTACTGTTCACCTATAGTTTCCAATACAGATAGCTGCTGAAAGTTGTACAGGAGTTGATTATGTCGCGACTGTATAAACAGTACTTACAGTGTTATATAGTAATGCCAGAAATATACTGTCAATATCAGTGGATTGTACAGTATAGCAATGTGATTGTAGTGTCTGTTACAGTAGTAACTGTACTTATTTGTAACCTATCAAAATGTGTTTTATCACAGCAACCACGGTACATTACAAAGTAGAAGAAGATGCTGCTGAACAAAA